>NW_026047645.1:2589531-2913223 GCF_023864345.2 Schistocerca serialis cubense | reverse complement strand
ACTCACAGGGAACGACCATACGGTGCCCGAGGCAGCTATTGACCCTTGGAGGCAAGTCGGTTGGACGACGATGTATTGGATCGCGACGCAAAATGAGTGTTCCATCGTCATTAGGAGGCCCAGAATGTTATAATTAACTATCATTTTTGCGTCGGATTCGATAATCTAAACTCACAGGAGAACGACCATAAGGTGCCCGAGGCAGCAATAGACCCTTGCAGACAAGTCGGCTGGAGGCCGATGTATTGAATCTCGACGCAATTCCAGTGTTCCATCGTCATTACAGGGCCTGAACGTTACAATTAACTATCATTTTTGCGTCGGATACGAAAATCTAGACTCACAGGAGAACGACCATAAGGTGCCCGAGGCAGTAATAGACCCTTGGAGACAAGTCGGATGGAGGACGATGTATTGGATCGCGACGCAATTTGAGTCTTCTACCGTCATTAGGAGGCGCTGAACGTTACAATTCACTATCATTTTTGCGTCGGATTCGAAAATCTAGACTCACAGGAGAAGGACCATGTGGTGCCCGAGGCAGCAATATCCCCTTGGAGACAAATCGGCTGGAGGACGATGTATTGAATGCCGACGCATTTTGAGTCTTCTATCGTCATTAGGAGGCGCTGAACGTTACAATTCACTATCATTTTGCGTCGGATTCGAAAATCTAGACTCACAGGAGAAGGATCATATTGTGCCCGAGACAGCAATATCCCCTTGGAGACAAGTCGGCTGGAGGATGATGTATTGAATCTCGACGCAATTTGGGTGTTCCATCGTCATTAGAAGGCCCTGAACGTTACCATTAACTATCATTTTTTGCGTCGGATTCGAAAATCTAGACTCACAGGACAACGACCAAAAGGTTGCCCGAGGCAGCAATAGACCCTTGGAGACAAGTCGGCTGGAGGCCGATGTATGGAATCTCGACGCAATTTGAGTGTTCCATCGGCATTAGGAGGCCCTGAACGTAACAATTCACTATCATTTTTGCGTCGGATTCGAAAATCTAGACTCACAGGAGAAGGACCATGTGGTGCCCGAGGCAGGGATATCCCCTTGGAGACAAGTCGGCTGGAGGCCGATGTATTGAATCTCGACGCAATTTGAGTGTTCCATCGTCATTAGAAGGCCCTGAACGTTGCAATTAACTATCATTTTTGCGTCGGATACGAAAATCTAGACCCACAGGAGAACGACCATAAGGTGCCCGAGGCAGCAATAGACCCTTGGAGACAAGTCGGCTGGAGGCCGATGTATTGAATCTCGACGCAATTTGAGTGTTCCATCGGCATTAGGAGGCCCTGAACGTTACAATTAACTATCATTTTTGCGTCGGATTCGAAAATCTAGACTCACAGGACAAACGACCATATGGTGCCCGAGGCAGCAATAGACCCTTGGAGACAAGTCGGCTGGAGGCCGATGTATTGAATCTCGACGCAATTTGAGTGTTCCATCGCATTAGGAGGCCCTGAGCGTTACAATTAACTATCATTTTTGCGTCGGGTTCGAAAATCTAGACTCACAGGAGAACGACCATAAGGTGCCCGAGGCAGCAATAGACCCTTGGAGACAAGTCAGCTGGAGGACGATGTATTGGATCGCGACGCAATTTGAGTCTTCTATCGTCATTAGGAGGCGCTGAACGTTACAATTCACTATCATTTTTGCGTCGGATTCGAAAATCTAGACTCACAGGAGAAGGACCATAAGGTGCCCGAGGCAGCAATAGACCCTTGGAGACAAGTCGGCTGGAGGCCGATGTATTGAATCTCGACGCAATTTGAGTGTCCGATCGTCATTAGGAGGCCCTAAACGTTACAATTAACTATCATTTTTGCGTCGGATTCGATAATCTAAACTCACAGGGGAACGACCATACGGTGCCCGAGGCAGCTATTGACCCTTGGAGGCAAGTCGGTTGGACGACGATGTATTGGATCGCGACGCAAAATGAGTGTTCCATCGTCATTAGGAGGCCCTGAATGTTATAATTAACTATAATTTTTGCGTCGGATTCGATAATCTAAACTCACAGGAGAACGACCATAAGGTGCCCGAGGCAGCAATAGACCCTTGGAGACAATTCGGCTGGAGGCCGATGTATTGAATCTCGACGCAATTTCAGTGTTCCATCGTCATTACAGGTTCCTGAACGTTACAATTAACTATCATTTTTGCGTCGGATACGAAAATCTAGACTCACAGGAGAACGACCATAAGGTGCCCGTGGCAGCAATAGACCCTTGGAGACAAGTCGGCTGGAGGACGATGTATTGGATCGCGACGCAATTTGAGTCTTCTACCGTCATTAGGAGGCGCTGAACGTTACAATTCACTATCATTTTTGCGTCGGATTCGAAAATCTAGACTCACAGGAGAAGGACCATGTGGTGCCCGAGGCAGCAATATCCCCTTGGAGACAAATCGGCTGGAGGACGATGTATTGAATGCCGACGCATTTTGAGTCTTCTATCGTCATTAGGAGGCGCTGAACGTTACAATTCACTATCATTTTTGCGTCGGATTCGAAAATCTAGACTCACAGGACAACGACCATAAGGTGCCCGAGGCAGCAATAGACCCTTGGAGACAAGTCGGCTGGAGGCCGATGTATGGAATCTCGACGCAATTTGAGTGTTCCATCGGCATTAGGAGGCCCTGAACGTAACAATTCACTATCATTTTTGCGTCGGATTCGAAAATCTAGACTCACAGGAGAAGGACCATGTGGTGCCCGAGGCAGGGATATCCCCTTGGAGACAAATCGGCTGGAGGCCGATGTATTGAATCTCGACGCAATTTGAGTGTTCCTTCGTCATTAGAAGGCCCTGAACGTTGCAATTAACTATCATTTTTGCGTCGGATACGAAAATCTAGACTCACAGGAGAACGACCATAAGGTGCCCGAGGCAGCAATAGACCCTTGGAGACAAGTCGGCTGGAGGCCGATGTATTGAATCTCGACGCAATTTGAGTGTTCCATCGGCATTAGGAGGCCCTGAACGTTACAATTAACTATCATTTTTGCGTCGGATTCGAAAATCTAGACTCACAGGAGAACGACCATAAGGTGCCCGAGGCAGAAATAGACCCTTGGAGACAAGTCGGCTGGAGGACGATGTATTGAATCTCGACGCAATTTGAGAGTTCCATCGTCATTAGGCGGCCCTGAACGTTACAATTAACTATCATTTTTGCGTCGGATTCGAAAATCTAGACTTACAAGAGAACGACCATAAAGTGCCCGAGGCAGCATTAGATCCTTGGAGACAAGTCGGCTGGAGGACGATGTATTGAATCTCGACGCAATTTGAGTGTTCCATCGTCATTACAAGGCCCTGAACGTTACAATTAACTATCATTTTGGCGTCGGATTCGAAAATCTAGACTCACAGGAGAACGACCATAAGGTGCCCGAGGCAGCAATAGACCCTTGGAGACAAGTCGGCTGGAGGACGATGTATTGGATCGCGAAGCAATTTCAGTCTTCTATCGTCATTAGGAGGCGCTGAACGTTACAATTCACTATCATTTTTGCGTCGGATTCGAAAATCTAGACTCACAGGAGAAGGACCATGTGGTGCCCGAGGCAGCGATATCCCCTTGGAGACAAGTCGGCTGGAGGCCGATGTATCGAATCTCGACGCAATTTGAGTGTTCCATCGTCATTAGAAGGCCCTGAACGTTACAATTATCTATCATTTTTGCGTCGGATTCGAAAATCTAGACTCACAGGAGAACGACCATAAGGTGCCCGAGGCAGAAATAGACCCTTGGAGACAAGTCGGCTGGAGGACGATGTATTGAATCTCGACGCAATTTGAGAGTGCCATCGTCATTAGGCGGCCCTGAACGTTACAATTAACTATCATTTTGGCGTCGGATTCGTAAATCTAGACTTACAAGAGAACTACCATAAAGTGCCCGAGGCAGCATTAGACCCTTGGGGACAAGTCGGCTGGAGGACGATGTATTGGATCGCGACGCAATTTGAGTGTTCCATCGTCATTAGGAGGCCCTGAATGTTACAATTAACTATCAGTTTTTCGTCGGATTCGAAAATCTAGACTCACAGCAGACGAACCATTTGGTGCCCGAGGCAGCAATATCCCCTTGGAGACAAATCGGCAGGAGGACGATGTATTGAATGCGGACGCATTTTGAGTCTTCTATCGTCATTAGGAGGCGCTGAACGTTACAATTCACTATCATTTTTGCGTCGGATTCGAAAATGTGGACTCACAGGAGAAGGACCATGTGGTGCCCGAGGCAGCGATATCCCCTTGGAGACAAGTCGGCTGGAGGCCGATGTAACGAATCTCGACGCAATTTGAGTGTTCCATCGTCATTAGAAGGCCCTGAACGTTACAATTATCTATCAGTTTTACGTCGGATACGAAAATCTAGACTCACAGGAGAACGACCATAAGGTGCCCGGGCAGCAATAGACCCTTGGAGACAAGTCGGCTGGAGGACGATGTATTGAATTTCGACGCAATTTGAGAGTTCCATCGTCATTAGGCGGCCCTGAACGTTACAATTAACTATCATTTTGGCGTCGGATTCGTAAATCTAGACTTACAAGAGAACGACCATAAAGTGCCCGAGGCAGCATTAGACCCTTGGGGACAAGTCGGCTGGAGGGCGATGTATTGGATCGCGACGCAATTTGAGTGTTCCATCGTCATTAGGAGGCTCTGAATGTTACAATTAACTATCAGTTTTTCGTCGGATTCGAAAATCTAGACTCACAGCAGACGAACCATTTGGTGCCCGAGGCAGCAATATCCCCTTGGAGACAAATCGGCTGGAGGACGATGTATTGACTGCGGACGCATTTTGACTCTTCTATCGTCATTAGGAGGCGCTGAACGTTACAATTCACTATCATTTTTGCGTCGGATTCGAAAATCTAGACTCACAGGAGAAGGACCATGTGGTGCCCGAGGCAGCGATATCCCCTTGGAGACAAGTCGGCTGGAGGCCGATGTACTGAATGTCGACGCAATTTGAGTGTTCCATCGTCATTAGAAGTACCTGAACGTTACAATTAACTATCATTTTTGCGTCGGATACGAAAATCTAGACTCACAGGAGAACGACCATACGGTGCCCGAGGCAGCTATTGACCCTTGGAGACAAGTCGGTTGGACGACGATGTATTGGATCGCGACGCAAAATGAGTGTTCCATCGTCATTAGGAGGCCCTGAATGTTATAATTAACTATCATTTTTGCGTCGGATTCGATAATCTAAACTCACAGGCGAACGACCATAAGGTGCCCGAGGCAGCAATAGACCCTTGGAGACAAGTCGGCTGGAGGCCGATGTATTGAATCTCGACGCAATTTCAGTGTTCCATCGTCATTACAGGGCCCTGAACGTTACAATTAACTATCATTTTTGCGTCGGATACGAAAATCTAGACTCACAGGAGAACGACCATAAGGTGCCCGAGGCAGCAATAGACCCTTGGAGACAAGTCGGCTGGAGGACGATGTATTGGATCGCGACGCAATTTGAGTCTTCTACCGTCATTAGGAGGCGCTGAACGTTACAATTCACTATCATTTTTGCGTCGGATTCGAAAATCTAGACTCACAGGAGAAGGACCATGTGGTGCCCGAGGCAGCGATATCCCCTTGGAGACAAGTCGGCTGGAGGACGATGTATTGAATCTCGACGCAATTTGATTGTCCGATCGTCATTAGGAGGCCCTAAACGTTACTATTAACTATCATTTTTGCGTCGGATTCGATAATCTAAACTCACAGGGGAACGACCATACGGTGCCCGAGGCAGCTATTGACCCTTGGAGACAAGTCGGTTGGACGACGATGTATTGGATCGCGACGCAAAATGAGTGTTCCATCGTCATTAGGAGGCCCTGAATGTTATAATTAACTATCATTTTTGCGTCTGATTCGATAATCTAAACTCACAGGAGAACGACCATAAGGTGCCCGAGGCAGCAATAGACCCTTGGAGACAAGTCGGCTGGAGGAAGATGTATTCGCAATTTGAGTGTTCCATCGTAATTAGAAGGCCCTGAACGTTACAATTAACTATCATTTTTGCGTCGGATTCGAAAATCTAGACTCACAGGAGAACGACCATAAGGTGCCCGAGGCAGCAATAGACCCTTGGTGACAAGTCGGCTGGAGGCCGATGTATTGAATCTCGACGCAATTTGAGTGTTCCATCGTCATTAGAGGGCCCTGAACGTTACAATTAACTATCATTTTAGCGTCGGATACGAAAATCTAGACTCACAGGAGAACGACCATAAGGTGCCCGAGGCAGCAATAGACCCTTGGAGACAAATCGGCTGGAGGACGATGTATTGAATTTCGACGCAATTTGAGAGTTCCATCGTCATTAGGCGGCCCTGAACGTTACAATTAACTATCATTTTGGTGTCGGATTCGTAAATCTAGACTTACAAGAGAACGACCATAAAGTGCCCGAGGCTGCATTAGACCCTTGGAGACAAGTCGGCTGGCGGACGATGTTTGGATCGCGACGCAATTTGAGTGTTCCATCGTCATTAGGAGGCCCTGAATGTTACAATTAACTATCAGATTTTCGTCGGATTCGAAAATCTAGACTCACAGCAGACGAACCATTTGGTGCCCGAGGCAGCAATATCCCCTTGGAGACAAATCGGCTGGAGGACGATGTATTGAATGCCGACGCATTTTGAGTCTTCTATCGTCATTAGGAGGCGCTGAACGTTACAATTCACTATCATTTTTCGTCGGATTCGAAAATCTAGACTCACAAGAGAAGGATCATATTGTGCCCGAGACAGCAATAACCCCTTGGAGACAAGTCGGCTGGAGGACGATGTATTGAATCTCGACGCAATTTGAGTGTTCCATCGTCATTACAAGGCCCTGAACGTTACAATTAACTATCATTTTTGCGTCGGATACGAAAATCTAGACTCACAGGAGAACGACCATAAGGTGCCCGAGGCAGCAATAGACCCTTGGAGACAAGTCGGCTGGAGGACGATGTATTGAATCTCGACGCAATTTGAGAGTTCCATCGTCATTAGGCGGCCCTGAACGTTACAATTAACTATCATTTTGGCGTCGGATTCGTAAATCTAGACTTACAAGAGAACGACCATAAAGTGCCCGAGGCAGCATTAAACCCTTGGAGACAAGTCGGCTGGAGGACGATGTATTGAATCTCGACGCAATTTGAGTGTTCCATCGTCATTAGAAGGCCCTGAACGTTACAATTAACTATCATTTTTGCGTCGGATTCGAAAATCTAGACTCACAGGACAACGACCATATGGTGCCCGAGGCAGCAATAGACCCTTGGAGACAAGTCGGCTGGAGGCCGATGTATTGAATCTCGACGCAATTTGAGTGTTCCATCGGCATTAGGAGGCCCTGAGCATTACAATTAACTATCATTTTTGCGTCGGGTTCGAAAATCTAGACTCACAGGAGAACGACCATAAGGTGCCCGAGGCAGCAATAGACCCTAGGAGACAAGTCGGCTGGAGGACGATGTATTGGATCGCGACGCAATTTGAGTCTTCTATCGTCATTAGGAGGCGCTGAACGTTACAATTCACTATCATTTTTGCGTCGGATTCGAAAATCTAGACTCACAGGAGAAGGACCATGTGGTGCCCGAGGCAGCGATATCCCCTTGGAGACAAGTCGGCTGGAGGCCGATGTACTGAATGTCGACGCAATTTGAGTGTTCCATCGTCATTAGAAGTACCTGAACGTTACAATTAACTATCATTTTTGCGTCGGATACGAAAATCTAGACTCACAGGAGAACGACCATACGGTGCCCGAGGCAGCTATTGACCCTTGGAGACAAGTCGGTTGGACGACGATGTATTGGATCGCGACGCAAAATGAGTGTTCCATCGTCATTAGGAGGCCCTGAATGTTATAATTAACTATCATTTTTGCGTCGGATTCGATAATCTAAACTCACAGGCGAACGACCATAAGGTGCCCGAGGCAGCAATAGACCCTTGGAGACAAGTCGGCTGGAGGCCGATGTATTGAATCTCGACGCAATTTCAGTGTTCCATCGTCATTACAGGGCCCTGAACGTTACAATTAACTATCATTTTTGCGTCGGATACGAAAATCTAGACTCACAGGAGAACGACCATAAGGTGCCCGAGGCAGCAATAGACCCTTGGAGACAAGTCGGCTGGAGGACGATGTATTGGATCGCGACGCAATTTGAGTCTTCTACCGTCATTAGGAGGCGCTGAACGTTACAATTCACTATCATTTTTGCGTCGGATTCGAAAATCTAGACTCACAGGAGAAGGACCATGTGGTGCCCGAGGCAGCGATATCCCCTTGGAGACAAGTCGGCTGGAGGTCGATGTATTGAATCTCGACGCAATTTGATTGTCCGATCGTCATTAGGAGGCCCTAAACGTTACTATTAACTATCATTTTTGCGTCGGATTCGATAATCTAAACTCACAGGGGAACGACCATACGGTGCCCGAGGCAGCTATTGACCCTTGGAGACAAGTCGGTTGGACGACGATGTATTGGATCGCGACGCAAAATGAGTGTTCCATCGTCATTAGGAGGCCCTGAATGTTATAATTAACTATCATTTTTGCGTCTGATTCGATAATCTAAACTCACAGGAGAACGACCATAAGGTGCCCGAGGCAGCAATAGACCCTTGGAGACAAGTCGGCTGGAGGAAGATGTATTCGCAATTTGAGTGTTCCATCGTAATTAGAAGGCCCTGAACGTTACAATTAACTATCATTTTTGCGTCGGATTCGAAAATCTAGACTCACAGGAGAACGACCATAAGGTGCCCGAGGCAGCAATAGACCCTTGGTGACAAGTCGGCTGGAGGCCGATGTATTGAATCTCGACGCAATTTGAGTGTTCCATCGTCATTAGAGGGCCCTGAACGTTACAATTAACTATCATTTTAGCGTCGGATACGAAAATCTAGACTCACAGGAGAACGACCATAAGGTGCCCGAGGCAGCAATAGACCCTTGGAGACAAATCGGCTGGAGGACGATGTATTGAATTTCGACGCAATTTGAGAGTTCCATCGTCATTAGGCGGCCCTGAACGTTACAATTAACTATCATTTTGGTGTCGGATTCGTAAATCTAGACTTACAAGAGAACGACCATAAAGTGCCCGAGGCTGCATTAGACCCTTGGAGACAAGTCGGCTGGCGGACGATGTTTGGATCGCGACGCAATTTGAGTGTTCCATCGTCATTAGGAGGCCCTGAATGTTACAATTAACTATCAGATTTTCGTCGGATTCGAAAATCTAGACTCACAGCAGACGAACCATTTGGTGCCCGAGGCAGCAATATCCCCTTGGAGACAAATCGGCTGGAGGACGATGTATTGAATGCCGACGCATTTTGAGTCTTCTATCGTCATTAGGAGGCGCTGAACGTTACAATTCACTATCATTTTTCGTCGGATTCGAAAATCTAGACTCACAAGAGAAGGATCATATTGTGCCCGAGACAGCAATAACCCCTTGGAGACAAGTCGGCTGGAGGACGATGTATTGAATCTCGACGCAATTTGAGTGTTCCATCGTCATTACAAGGCCCTGAACGTTACAATTAACTATCATTTTTGCGTCGGATACGAAAATCTAGACTCACAGGAGAACGACCATAAGGTGCCCGAGGCAGCAATAGACCCTTGGAGACAAGTCGGCTGGAGGACGATGTATTGAATCTCGACGCAATTTGAGAGTTCCATCGTCATTAGGCGGCCCTGAACGTTACAATTAACTATCATTTTGGCGTCGGATTCGTAAATCTAGACTTACAAGAGAACGACCATAAAGTGCCCGAGGCAGCATTAAACCCTTGGAGACAAGTCGGCTGGAGGACGATGTATTGGATCGCGACGCAATTTGAGTGTTCCATCGTCATTAGGAGGCCCTGAATGTTACAATTAACTATCAGTTTTTCGTCGGATTCGAAAATCTAGACTCACAGCAGACGAACCATTTGGTGCCCGAGGCAGCAATATCCCCTTGGAGACAAGTCGGCTGGAGGACGATGTATTGAATCTCGAAGCAATTTGAGTCTTCTATCGTCATTAGGAGGCGCTGAACGTTACAATTCACTATCATTTTTGCGTCGGATTCGAGAATCTAGACTCACAGGAGAAGGATCATATTGTGCCCGAGACAGCAATATCCCCTTGGAGACAATTCGGCTGGAGGGCGATGTATTGAATCTCGACGCAATTTGAGTGTCCGATCGTCATTAGGAGGCCCTAAACGTTACAATTAACTATCATTTTTGCGTCGGATTCGATAATCTAAACTCACAGGGGAACGACCATACGGTGCCCGAGGCAGCTATTGACCCTTGGAGACAAGTCGGTTGGAGGACGATGTGTTGGTTCGCGACGCAAAATGAGTGTTCCATCGTCATTAGGAGGCCCTGAACGTTACAATTAACTATAATTTTTGCGTCGGATTCGATAATCTAAACTCACAGGAGAACGACCATAAGGTGCCCGAGGCAGCAATAGACCCTTGGAGACAAGTCGGCTGGAGGCCGATGTATTGAATCTCGACGCAATTTGAGTGTTCCATCGTCATTAGAAGGCCCTGAACGTTACAATTAACTATCATTTTTGCGTCGGATTCGAAAATCTAGACTCACAGGAGAACGACCATAAGGTGCCCGAGGCAGCAATAGACTCTTGGTGACAAGTCGGCTGGAGGCCGATGTATTGAATCTCGACGCAATTTGAGTGTTCCATCGTCATTAGAGGGCCCTGAACGTTACAATTAACTATCCTTTTAGCGTCGGATACGAAAATCTAGACTCACAGGAGAACGACCATAAGGTGCCCGAGGCAGCAATAGACCCTTGGAGACAAGTCGGCTGGAGGACGATGTATTGAATGTCGACGCAATTTGAGTGTTCCATCGTCATTAGGAGGCCCTGAATGTTACAATTAACTATCAGTTTTTCGTCGGATATGAAAATCTAGACTCACAGCAGACGAACCATTTGGTGCCCGAGGCAGCAATATCCCCTTGGAGACAAATAGGCTGGAGGACGATGTATTGAATGCCGACGCATTTTGAGTCTTCTATCGTCATTAGGAGGCGCTGAACGTTACAATTCACTATCATTTTTGCGTCGGATTCGAAAATCTAGACTCACAGGAGAAGGATCATATTGTGCCCGAGACAGCAATATCCCCTTGGAGACAAGTCGGCTGGAGGACGATGTATTGAATCTCGACGCAATTTGAGTGTTCCATCGTCATTAGAAGGCCCTGAACGATACAATTAACTATCATTTTTGCGTCGGATTCGAAAATCTAGACTCACAGGAGAACGACCATAAGGTGCGCGAGGCAGCAATAGACCCTTGGAGACAAGTCGGCTGGAGGCCGATGTATTGAATCTCGACGCAATTTGGGTGTTCCATCGGCATTAGGAGGCCCTGAACGTTAAAATTAACTATCATTTTTCCGTCGTATTCGATAATCTAAACTCACAGGAGAACGACCATACGGTGCCCGAGGCAGCAACAGACCCTTGGAGACAAGTCGGCTGGAGGACGATGTATTGAATCTCGACGCAATTTGAGTGTTCCATCGTCATTACAAGGCCCTGAACGTTACAATTAATTATCATTTTTGCGTCGGATTCGAAAATCTAGACTCACAGGAGAACGACCATAAGGTGCCCGAGGCAGCAATAGATCCTTGGAGACAAGTCGGCTGGAGGACGATGTATTGGATCGCGACGCAATTTGAGTCTTCTATCGTCATTAGGAGGCTCTGAACGTTACAATTCATTATCATTTTTGCGTCGGATTCGAAAATCTAGACTCACAGGAGAAAGATCATATTGTGCCCGAGACAGCAATATCCCCTTGGAGACAAGTCGGCTGGAGGACGATGTATTGAATCTCGACGCAATTTGAGTGTTCCATCGTCTCTAGAAGGCCCTGAACGTATTAATTAACTATGATTTTTGCGTCGGATTCGAAAATCTAGACTCACAGGGGAACGACCATACGGTGCCCGAGGCAGCAATAGACCCTTGGTGACAAGTCGGCTGGAGGCCGATGTATTGAATCTCGACGCAATTTGAGTGTTCCATCGTCATTAGAAGGCCCTGAACGTTACAATTAACTATCATTTTTGCGTCGGATACGAAAATCTAGACTCACAGGAGAACGACCATAAGGTGCCCGAGCCAGCAATAGACCCTTGGAGACAAGTCGGCTGGAGGCCGATGTATTGAATCTCGACGCAATTTGAGTGTTCCATCGTCATTACAAGGCCCTGAACCTTACAATTAACTATCAGTTTCGCGTCGGATTCGAAAATCTAATCACAGGAGAAGTTCATACGGTGCTCGAGACAGCAATATACCCCTTGGAGACAAATCGGCTGGAGGACGATGTATTGAATCTCGACGCAATTTGAGTCTTCTATCGTCATTAGGAGGCGCTGAACGTTACAATTAACTATCATTTTGGCGTCGGATTCGTAAATCTAGAGTTACAAGAGAACGACCATAAAGTGCCCGAGGCAGCATTAGACCCTTGGAGACAAGTCGGCTGGTGGACGATGTATTGGATCGCGACGCAATTTGAGTGTTCCATCGTCATTAGGAGGCCCTGAATGTTACAATTAACTATCAGTTTTTCGTCGGATACGAAAATCTACACTCACAGCAGACGAACCATTTGGTGCCCGAGGCAGCAATATCCCCTTGGAGACAAATAGGCTGGAGGACGATGTATTGAATGCCGACGCATTTTGAGTCTTCTATCGTCATTAGGAGGCGCTGAACGTTACAATTCACTATCATTTTTGCGTCGGATTCGAAAATCTAGACTCACAGGAGAAGGATCATATTGTGCCCGAGACAGCAATATCCCCTTGGAGACAAGTCGGCTGGAGGACGATGTATTGAATCTCGACGCAATTTGAGTGTTCCATCGTCATTAGAAGGCCCTGAACGTTACAATTAACTATCATTTTTGCGTCGGATTCGAAAATCTAGACTCACAGGAGAACGACCATAAGGTGCGCGAGGCAGCAATAGACCCTTGGAGACAAGTCGGCTGGAGGCCGATGTATTGAATCTCGACGCAATTTGGGTGTTCCATCGGCATTAGGAGGCCCTGAACGTTAAAATTAACTATCATTTTTCCGTCGGATTCGATAATCTAAACTCACAGGAGAACGACCATACGGTGCCCGAGGCAGCAACAGACCCTTGGAGACAAGTCGGCTGGAGGACGATGTATTGAATCTCGACGCAATTTGAGTGGTCCATCGTCATTACAAGGCCCTGAACGTTACAATTAACTATCATTTTTGCGTCGGATTCGAAAATCTAGGCTCACAGGAGAACGACCATAAGGTGCCCGAGGCAGCAATAGACCCTTGGAGACAAGTCGGCTGGAGGACGATGTATTGGATCGCGACGCAATTTGAGTCTTCTATCGTCATTAGGAGGCGCTGAACGTTACAATTCACTATCATTTTTGCGTCGGATTCGAAAATCTAGACTCACAGGAGAAGGACCATGTGGTGCCCGAGGCAGCGATATCCCCTTGGAGACAAGTCGGCTGGAGGCCGATGTATTGAATCTCGACGCAATTTGAGTGTTCCATCGTCATTACAAGGCCCTGAACCTTACAATTAACTATCAGTTTCGCGTCGGATTCGAAAATCTACTCACAGGAGAAGTTCATACGGTGCTCGAGACAGCAATATACCCCTTGGAGACAAATCGGCTGGAGGACGATGTATTGAATCTCGACGCAATTTGAGTCTTCTATCGTCATTAGGAGGCGCTGAACGCTACAATTCACTATCATTTTTGCGTCGGATTCGAAAATCTAGACTCACAGGAGAAAGATCATATTGTGCCCGAGACAGTAATATCCCCTTGGAGACAAGTCGGCTGGAGGACGATGTATTGAATCTCGACGCAATTTGAGTGTTCCATCGTCATTAGAAGGCCCTGAATGTTACAATTAACTATCAGTTTTTCGTCGGATTCGAAAATCTAGACTCACAGCAGACGAACCATTTGGTGCCCGAGGCAGCAATATCCCCTTGGAGACAAGTCGGCTGGAGGACGATGTATTGAATGCCGACGCATTTTGAGTCTTCTAACGTCATTAGGAGGCGCTGAACGTTACAATTCACTATCATTTTTGCGTCGGATTCGAAAATCTAGACTCACAAGAGAAGGATCATATTGTGCCCGAGACAGCAATATCCCCTTGGAGACAAGTCGGCTGGAGGACGATGTATTGAATCTCGACGCAATTTGAGTGTTCCATCGTCATTAGAAGGCCCTGAACGTAACAATTAACTATCATTTTTGCGTCGGATTCGAAAATCTACACTTACAGGAGAACGATCATAAGGTGCCCGAGGCAGCAATAGACCCTTGGAGACAAGTCGACTGGAGGCTGATGTATTGAATCTCGACGCAATTTGAGTGTTCCATCGGCATTAGGAGGTCCTGAACGTTAAAATTAACTTTCATTTTTCCGTCGGATTCGATAATCTAGACTCACAGGAGAACGACCATAAGGTGCCCGAGGCAGCAATAGATCCTTGGAGACAAGTCGGCTGGAGGACGATGTATTGGATCGCGACGCAATTTGAGTCTTCTATCGTCATTAGGAGGCTCTGAACGTTACAATTCTCTATCATTTTTGCGTCGGATTCGAAAATCTAGACTCACAGGAGAAAGATCATATTGTGCCCGAGACAGCAATATCCCCTTGGAGACAAGTCGGCTGGAGAACGATGTATTGAATCTCGACGCAATTTGAGTGTTCCATCGTCATTAGAAGGCCCTGAACGTTACAATTAACTATCATTTTTGCGTCGGATTCGAAAATCTAGACTCACAGGAGAACGACCAAAGGTGCCCGAGGCAGCAACAGACCCTTGGAGACAAGTCGGCTGGATGCCGATGTATTGGATCTCGACGCAATTTGAGTGTTCCATCGTCATTAGAAGGCCCTGAACGTTACAATTAACTATCATTTTTGCGTCGGATTCGAAAATCTAAACTCACAGGAGAACGACCATAAGGTGCCCGAGGCAGCAATAGACCCTTGGTGACAAGTCGGCTGGAGGCCGATGTATTGAATCTCGACGCAATTTGAGTGTTCCATCGTCATTAGAAGGCCCTGAGCGTTACAATTAACTATCATTTTTTCGTCGGATACGAAAATCTAGACTCACAGGAGAACGACCATAAGGTGCCCGAGGCAGCAATAGATCCTTGGAGACAAGTCGGCTGGAGGACGATGTATTGAATCTCGACGCAATTTGAGAGTTCCATCGTCATTAGGCGGCCCTGAACGTTACAATTAACTATCATTTTGGCGTCGGATTCGTAAATCTAGACTTACAAGAGAACGACCATAAAATGCCCGAGGCAGCATTAGACCCTAGGAGACAAGTCGGCTGGAGGACGATGTATTGGATCGCGACGCAATTTGAGTGTTCCATCTTCATTAGGAGGCCCTGAATGTTACAATTAACTATCAGTTTTTCGTCGGATACGAAAATCTAGACTCACAGCGGACGAACCATTTGGTGCCCGAGGCAGCAATATCCCCTTGGAGACAAATAGGCTGGAGGACGATGTATTGAATGCCGAAGCATTTTGAGTCTTCTATCGTCATTAGGAGGCGCTGAACGTTACAATTCACTATCATTTTTGCGTCGGATTCGAAAATCTAGACTCACAGGAGAAGGACCATGTGGTGCCCGAGGCAGCGATATCCCCTTGGAGACAAGTCGGCTGGAGGCCGATGTATTGAATCTCGACGCAATTTGAGTGTTCCATCGTCATTACAAAGCCCTGAACCTTACAATTAACCATCAGTTTCGCGTCGGATTCGAAAATCTACTCACAGGAGAAGTTCATACGGTGCTCGAGACGGCAATATACCCCTTGGAGACAAATCGGCTGGAGGACGATGTATTGAATCTCGACGCAATTTGAGTCTTCTATCGACATTAGGAGGCTCTGAACGTTACAATTCACTATCATTTTTGCGTCGGATTTAAAAATCTAGACTCACAGGAGAAAGATCATATTGTGCCCGAGACAGCAATATCCCCTTGGAGAAAAGTCGGCTGGAGGACGATGTACTGAATCTCGACGCAATTTGAGTGTTCCATCGTAATTAGAAGGCCCTGAACGTTACAATTAACTATGATTTTTGCGTCGGATTCGAAAATCTAGACTCACAGGGGAACGACCATACGGTGCCCGAGGCAGCTATTGACCCTTGGAGACAAGTCGGTTGGAGGACGATATATTGGATCGCGACGCAAAATGAGTGTTCCATCGTCATTAGGAGGCCCTGAATGTTACAATTAACTATCAGTTTTTCGTCGGATTCGAAAATCTAAACTCACAGGAGAACGACCATAAGGTGCCCATACAGCAATAGACCGTTGGAGACAAGTCGGCTGGAGGCCGATGTATTGACTCTCGACGCAATTTGAGTGTTCCATCGTCATTACAAGGCCCTGAACCTTACAATTAACTATCAGTTTCGCGTCGGATTCGAAAATCTACTCACAGGAGAAGTTCATACGGTGCTCGAGACAGCAATATACCCCTTGGAGACAAATCGGCTGGAGGACGATGTATTGAATGCCGACGCAATTTGAGCCTTCTATCGTCATTAGGAGGCGCTGAACGTTACAATTCACTATCATTTTTGCGTCGCATTCGAAAATCTAGACTCACAGGAGAAAGATCATATTGTGCCCGAGACAGCAATATCCCCTTGGAGACAAGTCGGCTGGATGACGATGTATTGAATCTCGACGCAATTTGCGTGTTCCATCGTCATTAGAAGGCCCTGAACGTTACAATTAACTATCATTTTTGCGTCGGATTCGAAAATCTAGACTCACAGGAGAACGACCATAAGGTGCCCGAGGCAGCAATAGACCCTTGGAGACAAGTCGGCTGGAGGCCGATGTATTGAATCTCGACGCAATTTGAGTGTTCCATCGGCATTAGGAGGCCCTGAACGTTAAAATTAACTTTCATGTTTGCGTCGGATTCGATAATCGAAACTCACAGGTGAACGACCACACGGTGCCCGAGGCAGCAATAGACCCTTGGAGACAAGTCGGCTGGAGGACGATGTAATGAATCTCGACGCAATTTGAGTGTTCCATCACCATTACAAGGCCCTGAACGTTACAATTAACTATCATTTTTGCGTCGGATTCGAATATCTAGACTCACAGGAGAACGACCATAAGGTGCCCGAGGCAGCAATAGACCCCTGGAGACAAGTCGGCTGGAGGACGATGTATTGGATCGCGACGCAATTTGAGTCTTCTATCGTCATTAGGAGGCGCTGAACGTTTCAATTCACTATCATTTTTGCGTCGGATTCGAAAATCTAGACTCACAGGAGAAGGACCATTTGGTGCCCGAGGCAGCGATATCCCCTTGGAGACAAGTCGGCTGGAGGCCGATGTATTGAATCTCGACGCAATTTGAGTGTTCCATCGTCATTACAAAGCCCTGAACCTTCAATTAACTATCAGTTTCGCGTCGGATTCGAAAATCTACTCACAGGAGAAGTTCATACGGTGCTCGAGACAGCAATATACCCCTTGGAGACAAATCGGCTGGAGGACGATGTATTGAATCTCGACGCAATTTGAGTCTTCTATCGTCATTAGGAGGCTCCGAATGTTACAATTCACTATCATTTTTGCGTCGGATACGAAAATCTAGACTCACAGGAGAACGACCATAACGTGCCCGAGGCAGAAATAGACCGTTGGAGACAAGTCGGCTGGAGGCCGATGTATTGAATCTCGACGCAATTTGAGTGTTCCATCGTCATTACAAGGCCCTGAACCTTACAATTAACTATCAGTTTCGCGTCGGATTCGAAAATCTACTCACAGGAGAAGTTCATACGGTGCTCGAGACAGCAATATACCCCTTGGAGACAAATCGGCTGGAGGACGATGTATTGAATCTCGACGCAATTTGAGTCTTCTATCGTCATTAGGACGCGCTGAACGTCACAATTCACTATCATTTTTGCGTCGGATTCGAAAATCTAGACTCACAGGAGAAAGATCATATTGTGACCGAGACAGCAATAGACCGTTGGAGACAAGTCGGCTGGAGGCCGATGTATTGAATCTCGACGCAATTTGAGTGTTCCATCGTCTCTAGAAGGCCCTGAACGTTACAATTAACTTTGATTTTTGCGTCGGATTCGAAAATCTAGACTCAAAGGGGAACGACCATACGGTGCCCGAGGCAGCTATTGACCCTTGGAGACAAGTCGGTTGGAGGACGATGTATTGGATCGCGACGCAAAATGAGTGTTCCATCGTCATTAGGAGGCCCTGAATGTTACAATTAACTATCAGTTTTTCGTCGGATTCGAAAATCTAAACTCACAGGAGAACGACCATAACGTGCCCGAGGCAGAAATAGACCGTTGGAGACGAGTCGGCTGGAGGCCGATGTATTGAATCTCGACGCAATTTGAGTGTTCCATCGTCATTACAAGGCCCTGAACCTTACAATTAACTATCAGTTTCGCGTCGGATTCGAAAATCTACTCATAGGAGAAGTTCATACGGTGCTCGAGACAGCAATATACCCCTTGGAGACAAATCGGCTGGAGGACGATGTATTGAATCTCGACGCAATTTGAGTCTTCTATCGTCATTAGGAAGCGCTGAACGTCACAATTCACTATCATTTTTGCGTCGGATTCGAAAATCTAGACTCACAGGAGAAAGATCACATTGTGACCGAGACAGCAATATCCCCTTGGAGACAAGTCGGCTGGAGGACGATGTATTGAATCTCGACGCAATTTGAGTGTTCCATCGTCATTAGAAGGCACTGAACGTTACAATTAACTATGATTTTTGCGTCGGATTCGAATATCTAGACTCACAGGAGAACGACCATAAGATGCCCGAGGCAGCAATAGACCCTTGGAGACAAGTCGGCTGGAGGACAATGTATTGAATCTCGACGCAATTTGAGAGTTCCATCGTCATTAGGCGGCCCTGAACGTTACAATTAACTATAATTTTGGCGTCGGATTCGTAAATCTAGACTTACAAGAGAACGACCATAAAGTGCCCGAGGCAGCATTAGACCCATGGAGACAAGTCGGCTGGAAGACGATGTATTGGATCGCGACACAATTTGAGTGTTCCATCGTCATTAGGAGGCCCTGAACGTTACAATTAACTATCAGTTTTTCGTCGGATTCGAATATCTAGACCCACAGCAGACGAACCATTTGGTGCCCGAGGCAGCAATATCCCCTTGGAGACAAATCGGCTGGAGGACGATGTATTGAATGCCGACGCATTTTGAGTCTTCTATCGTCATTAGGAGGCGGTGAACGTTACAATTCACTATCATTTTTGCGTCGGATTCGAAAATCTAGACTCACAGGAGAAGGATCATATTATGCCCGAGACAGCAATATCCCCTTGGAGACAAATCGGCTGGAGGACGAAGTATTGAATGCCGACGCATTTTGAGTCTTCTATCGTCATTAGGAGGCGGTGAACGTTACAATTCACTATCATTTTTGCGTCTGATTCGAAAATCTAGAGTCACAGGGGAACAACCATACGGTGCCCGAGGCAGCTATTGACCCTTGGAGACAAGTCGGTTGGAGGACGATGTATTGGATCGCGACGCAAAATGAGTGTTCCATCGTCATTAGGAGGCCCTGAATGTTACAATTAACTATCAGTTTTTCGTCGGATTCGAAAATCTAAACTCACAGGAGAACGACCATAAGGTGCCCGAGGCAGCAATAGACCGTTGGAGACAAGTCGGCTGGAGGCCGATGTATTGAATCTCGACGCAATTTGAGTGTTCCATCGTCATTACAAGGCCCTGAACCTTACAATTAACTATCAGTTTCGCGTCGGATTCGAAAATCTACTCACAGGAGAAGTTCATACGGTGCTCGAGACAAATCGGCTGGAGGACGATGTATTGAATGCCGACGCAATTTGAGTCTTCTATCGTCATTAGGAGGCGGTGAAAGTTACAATTCACTATCATTTTTGCGTCGGATTCGAAAATCTAGACTCACAGGAGAAAGATCATATTGTGCCCGAGACAGCAATATCCCCTTGGAGACAAGTCGGCTGGAGGACGATGTATTGAATCTCGACGCAATTTGCGTGTTCCATCGTCATTAGAAGGCCCTGAACGTTACAATTAACTATCATTTTTGCGTCGGATTCGAAAATCTAGACTCACAGGAGAAGGATCATATTGTGCCCGAGGCAGCAATAGACCCTTGGAGACAAGTCGGCTGGAGGCTGATGTATTGAATCTCGACGCAATTTGAGTGTTCCATCGGCATTAGGAGGCCCTGAACGTTATAATTTACTATCATTTTTCCGTCGGATTCGATAATCTAAACTCACAGGAGAACGACCATACGGTGCCCGAGGCAGCAACAGACCCTTGGAGACAAGTCGGCTGGAGGACGATGTATTGAATCTCGACGCAATTTGAGTGTTCCATCGTCATTACAAGGCCCTGAACGGTACAATTAACTATCATTTTTGCGTCGGATTCGAAAATCTAGACTCACAGGAGAACGACCATAAGGTGCCCGAGGCAGCAATAGACCCTTGGAGACAAGTCGGCTGGAGGACGATGTATTATATCGCGACGCAATTTGAGTACTCTATCGTCATTAGGAGGCGCTGAACGTTACAATTCACTATCATTTTTGCGTCGGATTCGAAAATCTAGACTTACAGGAGATGGACCATGTGGTGCCCGAGGCAGCGATATCCCCTTGGAGACAAGTCGGCTGGAGGCCGATGTATTGAATCTCGACGCAATTTGAGTGTTCCATCGTCATTACAAAGCCCTGAACCTTACAATTAACTATCAGTTTCGCGTCGGATTCGAAAATCTACTCACAGGAGAAGTTCATACGGTGCTCGATACAGCAATATACCCCTTGGAGACAAATCGGCTGGAGGACGATGTATTGAATCTCGACGCAATTTGAGTCTTCTATCGTCATTAGGAGGCGCTGAACGTTACAATTCACTATCATTTTTGCGTCGAATTCGAAAATCTAGACTCACAGGAGAAAGATCATATTGTGCCCGAGACAGCAATATCCCCTTGGAGAAAAGTCGGCTGGAGGACGATGTATTGAATGTCGACGCAATTTGAGTGTTCCATCGTCAATACAAGGCCCTGAACGTTACAATTAACTATCATTTTTGCGTCTGATTCGAAAATCTAGACTCACAGGGGAACAACCATACGGTGCCCAAGGCAGCTATTGACCCTTGGAGACAAGTCGGTTGGAGGACGATGTATTGGATCGCGACGCAAAATGAGTGTTCCATCGTCATTAGGAGGCCCTGAATGTTACAATTAACTATCAGTTTTTCGTCGGATTCGAAAATCTAAACTCACAGGAGAACGACCATAAGGTGCCCGAGGCAGCAATAGACCGTTGGAGACAAGTCGGCTGGAGGCCGATGTATTGAATCTCGACGCAATTTGAGTGTTCCATCGTCATTACAAGGCCCTGAACCTTACAATTAACTATCAGTTTCGCGTCGGATTCGAAAATCTACTCACAGGAGAAGTTCATACGGTGCTCGAGACAAATCGGCTGGAGGACGATGTATTGAATGCCGACGCAATTTGAGTCTTCTATCGTCATTAGGAGGCGGTGAAAGTTACAATTCACTATCATTTTTGCGTCGGATTCGAAAATCTAGACTCACAGGAGAAAGATCATATTGTGCCCGAGACAGCAATATCCCCTTGGAGACAAGTCGGGTGGACGACGATGTATTGAATCTCGACGCAATTTGCGTGTTCCATCGTCATTAGAAGGCCCTGAACGTTACAATTAACTATCATTTTTGCGTCGGATTCGAAAATCTAGACTCACAGGAGAACGACCATAAGGTGCCCGAGGCAGCAATAGACCCTTGGAGACAAGTCGGCTGGAGGCCGATGTATTGAATCTCGACGCAATTTGAGTGTTCCATCGGCATTAGGAGGCCCTGAACGTTAAAATTAACTATCATGTTTGCGTCGGATTCGATAATCTAAACTCACAGGAGAACGACCGTACGGTGCCCGAGGCAGCAACAGACCCTTGGAGACAAGTCGGCTGGAGGACGATATATTGAATCTCGACGCATTTTGAGTGTTCCATCGTCATTACAAGGCCCTGAACGTTACAATTAACTATCATTTTTGCGTCGGATTCGAAAATCTAGACTCACAGGAGAACGACCATAAGGTGCCCGAGGCAGCAATAGACCCTTGGAGACAAGTCGGCTGGAGGACGATGTATTGGATCGCGACGCAATTTGAGTCTTCTATCGTCATTAGGAGGCGCTGAACGTTTCAATTCACTATCATTTTTGCGTCGGATTCGAAAATCTAGACTCACAGGAGAAGGATCATATTATGCCCGAGACAGCAATATCCCCTTGGAGAC
Source organism: Schistocerca serialis cubense (assembly GCF_023864345.2). NCBI lineage: Eukaryota > Metazoa > Arthropoda > Insecta > Orthoptera > Acrididae > Schistocerca > Schistocerca serialis. The sequence goes on along the minus strand of NW_026047645.1, from coordinate 2,890,648 downwards.
AAATCGGCTGGAGGACGATGTATTGAATGCCGACGCAATTTGAGTGTTCCATCGGCATTAGGAGGCCCTGAACGTTATAACTTACTATCAGTTTTCCGTCGGATTCGATAATCTAAACTCACAGGAGAACGACCATACGGTGCCCGAGGCAGCAACAGACCCTTGGAGACAAGTCGGCTGGAGGACGATGTATTGAATCTCGACGCAATTTGAGTGTTCCATCGTCATTACAAGGCCCTGAACGTTACAATTAACTATCATTTTTGCGTCGGTTCGAAAATCTAGACTCACAGGAGAACGACCATAAGGTGCCCGAGGCAGCAATCGACCCTTGGAGACAAGTCGGGTGGAGGACGATGTATTATATCGCGACGCAATTTGAGTATTCTATCGTCATTAGGAGGCGCTGAACGTTACAATTCACTATCATTTTTGCGTCGGATTCGAAAATCTAGACTCACAGGAGAAGGACCATGTGGTGCCCGAGGCAGCGATATCCCCTTGGAGACAAGTCGGCTGGAGGCCGATGTATTGAATCTCGACGCAATTTGAGTGTTCCATCGTCATTACAAAGCCCTGAACCTTACAATTAACTATCAGTTTCGCGTCGGATTCGAAAATCTACTCACAGGAGAAGTTCATACGGTGCTCGATACAGCAATATACCCCTTGGAGACAAATCGGCTTTAGGACGATGTATTGAATCTCGACGCAATTTGAGTCTTCTATCGTCATTAAGAGGCGCTGAACGTTACAATTCACTATCATTTTTGCGCCGAATTCGAAAATCTAGACTCACAGGAGAAAGATCATATTGTGCCCGAGACAGCAATATCCCCTTGGAGAAAAGTCGGCTGGAGGACGATGTATTGAATGTCGACGCAATTTGAGTGTTCCATCGTCAATACAAGGCCCTGAACGTTACAATTAACTATCATTTTTGCGTCTGATTCGAAAATCTAGACTCACAGGGGAACAACCATACGGTGCCCGAGGCAGCTATTGACCCTTGGAGACAAGTCGGTTGGAGGACGATGTATTGGATCGCGACGCAAAATGAGTGTTCCATCGTCATTAGGAGGCCCTGAATGTTACAATTAACTATCAGTTTTTCGTCGGATTCGAAAATCTAAACTCACAGGAGAACGACCATAAGGTGCCCGAGGCAGCAATAGACCGTTGGAGACAAGTCGGCTGGAGGCCGATGTATTGAATCTCGACGCAATTTGAGTGTTCCATCGTCATTACAAGGCCCTGAACCTTACAATTAACTATCAGTTTCGCGTCGGATTCGAAAATCTACTCACAGGAGAAGTTCATACGGTGCTCGAGACAAATCGGCTGGAGGACGATGTATTGAATGCCGACGCAATTTGAGTCTTCTATCGTCATTAGGAGGCGGTGAAAGTTACAATTCACTATCATTTTTGCGTCGGATTCGAAAATCTAGACTCACAGGAGAAAGATCATATTGTGCCCGAGACAGCAATATCCCCTTGGAGACAAGTCGGGTGGACGACGATGTATTGAATCTCGACGCAATTTGCGTGTTCCATCGTCATTAGAAGGCCCTGAACGTTACAATTAACTATCATTTTTGCGTCGGATTCGAAAATCTAGACTCACAGGAGAACGACCATAAGGTGCCCGAGGCAGCAATAGACCCTTGGAGACAAGTCGGCTGGAGGCCGATGTATTGAATCTCGACGCAATTTGAGTGTTCCATCGGCATTAGGAGGCCCTGAACGTTAAAATTAACTATCATGTTTGCGTCGGATTCGATAATCTAAACTCACAGGAGAACGACCGTACGGTGCCCGAGGCAGCAACAGACCCTTGGAGACAAGTCGGCTGGAGGACGATATATTGAATCTCGACGCATTTTGAGTGTTCCATCGTCATTACAAGGCCCTGAACGTTACAATTAACTATCATTTTTGCGTCGGATTCGAAAATCTAGACTCACAGGAGAACGACCATAAGGTGCCCGAGGCAGCAATAGACCCTTGGAGACAAGTCGGCTGGAGGACGATGTATTGGATCGCGACGCAATTTGAGTCTTCTATCGTCATTAGGAGGCGCTGAACGTTTCAATTCACTATCATTTTTGCGTCGGATTCGAAAATCTAGACTCACAGGAGAAGGATCATATTATGCCCGAGACAGCAATATCCCCTTGGAGACAAATCGGCTGGAGGACGATGTATTGAATGCCGACGCATTTTGAGTCTTCTATCGTCATTAGGAGGCGGTGAACGTTTCAATTCACTATCATTTTTGCGTCGGATTCGAAAATCTAGACTCACAGGAGAAGGATCATATTGTGCCCGAGACAGCAATAGACCCTTGGAGACAAGTCGGCTGGAGGCTGATGTATTGAATCTCGACGCAATTTGAGTGTTCCATCGGCTTTAGGAGGCCCTGAACGTTATAATTTACTATCATTTTTCCGTCGGATTCGATAATCTAAACTCACAGGAGAACGACCATACGGTGCCCGAGGCAGCAACAGACCCTTGGAGACAAGTCGGCTGGAGGACGAAGTATTGAATCTCGACGCAATTTGAGTGTTCCATCGTCATTACAAGGCCCTGAACGTTACAATTAACTATCATTTTTGCGTCGGATTCGAAAATCTAGACTCACAGGAGAACGACCATAAGGTGCCCGAGGCAGCAATAGACCCTTGGAGACAAGTCGGCTGGAGGACGATGTATTATATCGCGACGCAATTTGTGTATTCTATCGTCATTAGGAGGCGCTGAACGTTACAATTCACTATCATTTTTGCGTCGGATTCGAAAATCTAGACTCACAGGAGAAGGACCATGTGGTGCCCGAGGCAGCGATATCCCCTTGGAGACAAGTCGGCTGGAGGCCGATGTATTGAATCTCGATGCAATTTGAGTGTTCCATCGTCATTACAAAGCCCTGAACCTTACAATTAACTATCAGTTTCGCGTCGGATTCGAAAATCTACTCACAGGAGAAGTTCATACGGTGCTCGAGACAGCAATATACCCCTTGGAGACAAATCGGCTGGAGGACGATGTATTGAATCTCGACGCAATTTGAGTCTTCTATCGTCATTAGGAGGCGCTGAACGTTACAATTCACTATCATTTTTGCGTCGGATTCGAAAATCTAGACTCACAGGAGAAAGATCATATTGTGCCCGAGACAGCAATATCCCCTTGGAGAAAAGTCGGCTGGAGGACGATGTATTGAATCTCGACGCAATTTGAGTGTTGCATCGTCAATACAAGGCCCTGAACGTTGCAATTAACTATCATTTTTGCTTCGGATTCGAAAATCTAGACTCACAGGAGAAGGATCATATTGTGCCCGAGGCAGCAATAGACCCTTGGAGACAAGTCGGCTGGAGGCTGATGTATTGAATCTCGACGCAATTTGAGTGTTCCATCGGCATTAGGAGGCGCTGAACGTTACAATTCACTATCATTTTTGCGTCGGATTCGAAAATCTAGACTCACAGGAGAAAGATCATATTGTGCCCGAGACAGCAATACCCCTTGGAGAAAAGTCGGCTGTAGGACGATGTATTGAATCTCGACGCAATTTGAGTGTTCCATCGTCAATACAAGTCCCTGAACGTTACAATTAACTATCATTTTTGCGTCTGATTCGAAAATCTAGACTCACAGGGGAACAACCATACGGTGCCCGAGGCAGCTATTGACCCTTGGAGACAAGTCGGTTGGAGGACGATGTATTGGATCGCGACGCCAAATGAGTGTTCCATCGTCATTAGGAGGCCCTGAATGTTACAATTAACTATCAGTTTTTCGTCGGATTCGAAAATCTAAACTCACAGGAGAACGACCATAAGGTGCCCGAGGCAGCAATAGACCGTTGGAGACAAGTCGGCTGGAGGCCGATGTATTGAATCTCGACGCAATTTGAGTATTCCATCGTCATTACAAGGCCCTGAACCTTACAATTAACTATCAGTTTCGCGTCGGATTCGAAAATCTACTCACAGGAGAAGTTCATACGGTGCTCGAGACAAATCGGCTGGAGGACGATGTATTGAATGCCGACGCAATTTGAGTCTTCTATCGTCATTAGGAGGCGGTGAAAGTTACAATTCACTATCATTTTTGCGTCGGATTCGAAAATCTAGACTCACAGGAGAAAGATCATATTGTGCCCGAGACAGCAATATCCCCTTGGAGACAAGTCGGGTGGAGGACGATGTATTGAATCTCGACGCAATTTGCGTGTTCCATCGTCATTAGAAGGCCCTGAACGTTACAATTAACTATCATTTTTGCGTCGGATTCGAAAATCTAGACTCACAGGAGAACGACCATAAGGTGCCCGAGGCAGCAATAGGCCCTTGGAGACAAGTCGGCTGGAGGCCGATGTATTGAATCTCGACGCAATTTGAGTGTTCCATCGGCATTAGGAGGCCCTGAACGTTAAAATTAACTATCATGTTTGCGTCGGATTCGATAATCTAAACTCACAGGAGAACGACCGTACGGTGCCCGAGGCAGCAACAGACCCTTGGAGACAAGTCGGCTGGAGGACGATATATTGAATCTCTACGCATTTTGAGTGTTCCAACGTCATTACAAGGCCCTGAACGTTTCAATTAACTATCATTTTTGCGTCGGATTCGAAAATCTAGACTCACAGGAGAAGGACCATGTGGTGCCCGAGGCAGCGATATCCCCTTGGAGACAAGTCGGCTGGAGGCCGATGTATTGAATCTCGACGCAATTTGAGTGTTCCATCGTCATTACTAAGCCCTGAACCTTACAATTAACTATCAGTTTCGCGTCGGATTCGAAAATCTACTCACAGGAGAAGTTCATACGGTGCTCGAGACAGCAATATACCCCTTGGAGACAAATCGGCTGGAGGACGATGTATTGAATCTCGACGCAATTTGAGTCCTTTATCGTCATTAGGAGGCGCTGAACGTTACAATTCACTATCATTTTTGCGTCGGATTCGAAAATCTAGACTCACAGGAGAAAGATCATATTGTGCCCGAGACAGCAATATCCCCTTGGAGAAAAGTCGGCTGGAGGACGATGTATTGAATCTCGACGCAATTTGAGTGTTGCATCGTCAATACAAGGCCCTGAACGTTACAATTAACTATCATTTTTGCTTCGGATTCGAAAATCTAGACTCACAGGAGAAGGATCATATTGTGCCCGAGGCAGCAATAGACCCTTGGAGACAAGTCGGCTGGAGGCTGATGTATTGAATCTCGACGCAATTTGAGTGTTCCATCGGCATTAGGAGGCGCTGAACGTTACAATTCACTATCATTTTTGCGTCGGATTCGAAAATCTAGACTCACAGGAGAAAGATCATATTGTGCCCGAGACAGCAATACCCCTTGGAGAAAAGTCGGCTGTAGGACGATGTATTGAATCTCGACGCAATTTGAGTGTTCCATCGTCAATACAAGTCCCTGAACGTTACAATTAACTATCATTTTTGCGTCTGATTCGAAAATCTAGACTCACAGGGGAACAACCATACGGTGCCCGAGGCAGCTATTGACCCTTGGAGACAAGTCGGTTGGAGGACGATGTATTGGATCGCGACGCAAAATGAGTGTTCCATCGTCATTAGGAGGCCCTGAATGTTACAATTAACTATCAGTTTTTCGTCGGATTCGAAAATCTAAACTCACAGGAGAACGACCATAAGGTGCCCGAGGCAGCAATAGACCGTTGGAGACAAGTCGGCTGGAGGCCGATGTATTGAATCTCGACGCAATTTGAGTGTTCCATCGTCATTACAAGGCCCTGAACCTTACAATTAACTATCAGTTTCGCGTCGGATTCGAAAATCTACTCACAGGAGAAGTTCATACGGTGCTCGAGACAAATCGGCTGGAGGACGATGTATTGAATGCCGACGCAATTTGAGTCTTCTATCGTCATTAGGAGGCGGTGAAAGTTACAATTCACTATCATTTTTGCGTCGGATTCGAAAATCTAGACTCACAGGAATAAGATCAGATTGTGCCCGAGACAGCAATATCCCCTTGGAGACAAGTCGGGTGGAGGACGATGTATTGAATCTCGACGCAATTTGCGTGTTCCATCGTCATTAGAAGGCCCTGAACGTTACAATTAACTATCATTTTTGCGTCGGATTCGAAAATCTAGACTCACAGGAGAACGACCATAAGGTGCCCGAGGCAGCAATAGGCCCTTGGAGACAAGTCGGCTGGAGGCCGATGTATTGAATCTCGACGCAATTTGAGTGTTCCATCGGCATTAGGAGGCCCTGAACGTTAAAATTAACTATCATGTTTGCGTCGGATTCGATAATCTAAACTCACAGGAGAACGACCGTACGGTGCCCGAGGCAGCAACAGACCCTTGGAGACAAGTCGGCTGGAGGACGATATATTGAATCTCTACGCATTTTGAGTGTTCCATCGTCATTACAAGGCCCTGAACGTTACAATTAACTATCATTTTTGCGTCGGATTCGAAAATCTAGACTCACAGGAGAAGGACCATGTGGTGCCCGAGGCAGCGATATCCCCTTGGAGACAAGTCGGCTGGAGGCCGATGTATTGAATCTCGACGCAATTTGAGTGTTCCATCGTCATTACTAAGCCCTGAACCTTACAATTAACTATCAGTTTCGCGTCGGATTCGAAAATCTACTCACAGGAGAAGTTCATACGGTGCTCGAGACAGCAATATACCCCTTGGAGACAAATCGGCTGGAGGACGATGTATTGAATCTCGACGCAATTTGAGTCCTTTATCGTCATTAGGAGGCGCTGAACGTTACAATTCACTATCATTTTTGCGTCGGATTCGAAAATCTAGACTCACAGGAGAAAGATCATATTGTGCCCGAGACAGCAATATCCCCTTGGAGAAAAGTCGGCTGGAGGACGATGTATTGAATCTCGACGCAATTTGAGTGTTCCATCGTCAATACAAGGCCCTGAAGGTTACAATTAACTATCATTTTTGCGTCTGATTCGAAAATCTAGACTCACAGGGGAACAACCATACGGTGCCCGAGGCAGCTATTGACCCTTGGAGACAAGTCGGTTGGAGGACGATGTATTGGATCGCGACGCAAAATGAGTGTTCCATCGTGATTAGGAGGCCCTGAATGTTACAATTAACTATCAGTTTTTCGTCGGATTCGAAAATCTAAACTCACAGGAGAACGACCATAAGGTGCCCGAGGCAGCAATAGACCGTTGGAGACAAGTCGGCTGGAGGCCGATGTATTGAATCTCGACGCAATTTGAGTGTTCCATCGTCATTACAAGGCCCTGAACCTTACAATTAACTATCAGTTTCGCGTCGGATTCGAAAATCTACTCACAGGAGAAGTTCATACGGTGCTCGAGACAAATCGGCTGGAGGACGATGTATTGAATGCCGACGCAATTAGAGTCTTCTATCGTCATTAGGAGGCGGTGAAAGTTACAATTCACTATCATTTTTGCGTCGGATTCGAAAATCTAGACTCACAGGAGAAAGATCATATTGTGCCCGGGACAGCAATATCCCCTTGAAGACAAGTCGGCTGGAGGACGATGTATTGAATCTCGACGCAATTTGCGTGTTCCATCGTCATTAGAAGGCCCTGAACGTTACAATTAACTATCATTTTTGCGTCGGATTCGAAAATCTAGACTCACAGGAGAAGGATCATGTTGTGCCCGAGGCAGCAATAGACCCTTGGAGACAAGTCGGCTAGAGGCTGATGTATTGAATCTCGACGCAATTTGAGTGTTCCATCGGCATTAGGAGGCCCTGAACGTTATAATTTACTATCATTTTTCCGTCGTATTCGATAATCTAAACTCACAGGAGAACGACCATACGGTGCCCGAGGCAGCAACAGACCCTTGGATACAAGTCGGCTGGAGGACGATGTATTGAATCTCGACGCAATTTGAGTGTTCCATCGTCATTACAAGGCCCTGAACGTTACAATTAACTATCATTTTTGCGTCGGATTCGAAAATCTAGACTCACAGGAGAACGACCATAAGGTGCCCGAGGCAGCAATAGACCCTTGGAGACAAGTCGGCTGGATGACGAAGTATTATATCGCGACGCAATTTGAGTATTCTATCGTCATTAGGAGGCGCTGAACGTTACAATTCACTATCATTTTTGCGTCGGATTCGAAAATCTAGACTCACAGGAGAAGGACCATGTGGTGCCCGAGGCAGCGATATCCCCTTGGAGACAAGTCGGCTGGAGGCCGATGTATTGAATCTCGACGCAATTTGAGTGTTCCATCGTCATTACAAAGCCCTGAACCTTACAATTAACTATCAGTTTCGCGTCGGATTCGAAAATCTACTCACAGGAGAAGTTCATACGGTGCTCGAGACAGCAATATACCCCTTGGAGACAAATCGGCTGGAGGACGATGTATTGAATCTCGACGCAATTTGAGTCTTCTATCGTCATTAGGAGGCGCTGAACGTTACAATTCACTATCATTTTTGCGTCGGATTCGAAAATCTAGACTCACAGGAGAAAGATCATATTGTGCCCGAGACAGCAATATCCCCTTGGAGAAAAGTCGGCTGGAGGACGATGTATTGAATCTCGACGCAATTTGAGTGTTCCATCGTCAATACAAGGCCCTGAACGTTACAATTAACTATCATTTTTGCGTCTGATTCGAAAATCTAGACTCACAGGGGAACAACCATACGGTGCCCGAGGCAGCTATTGACCCTTGGAGACAAGTCGGTTGGAGGGCGATGTATTGGATCGCGACGCAAAATGAGTGTTCCATCGTCATTAGGAGGCCCTGAATGTTACAATTAACTATCAGTTTTTCGTCGGATTCGAAAATCTAAACTCACAGGAGAACGACCATAAGGTGCCCGAGGCAGCAATAGACCGTTGGAGACAAGTCGGCTGGAGGCCGATGTATTGAATCTCGACGCAATTTGAGTGTTCCATCGTCATTACAAGGCCCTGAACCTTACAATTAACTATCAGTTTCGCGTCGGATTCGAAAATCTACTCACAGGAGAAGTTCATACGGTGCTCGAGACAAATCGGCTGGAGGACGATGTATTGAATGCCGACGCAATTTGAGTCTTCTATCGTCATTAGGAGGCGGTGAAAGTTACAATTCACTATCATTTTTGCGTCGGATTCGAAAATCTAGACTCACAGGAGAAAGATCATATTGTGCCCGAGACAGCAATATCCCCTTGGAGACAAGTCGGGTGGAGGACGATGTATTGAATCTCGACGCAATTTGCGTGTTCCATCGTCATTACAAGGCCCTGAACGTTACAATTAAGTATCATTTTTGCGTCGGATTCGAAAATCTAGACTCACAGGAGAACGACCATAAGGTGCCCGAGGCAGCAATAGACCCTTGGAGACAAGTCGGCTGGAGGCCGATGTATTGAATCTCGACGCAATTTGAGTGTTCCATCGTCATTACAAGGCCCTGAACGTTACAATTAACTATCATTTTTGCGTCGGATTCGAAAATCTAGACTCACAGGAGAACGACCATAAGGTGCCCGAGGCAGCAATAGACCCTTGGAGACAAGTCGGCTGGAGGACGATGTATTGGATCGCGACGCAATTTGAGTCTTCTATCGTCATTAGGAGGCGCTGAACGTTTCAATTCACTATCATTTTTGCGTCGGATTCGAAAATCTAGACTCACATGAGAAGGACCAAGTGGTGCCCGAGGCAGCGATATCCCCTTGGAGACAAGTCGGTTGGTGGCCGATGTATGAATCTCGACGCAATTTGAGTGTTCCATCGTCATTACAAAGCCCTGAACCTTCAATTAACTATCACTTTCGCGTCGGATTCGAAAATCTACTCACAGGAGAAGTTCATACGGTGCTCGAGACAGCAATATACCCCTTGGAGACAAATCGGCTGGAGGACGATGTATTGAATCTCGACGCAATTTGAGTCTTCTATCGTCATTAGGAGGCTCTGAACGTTACAATTCACTATCATTTTTGCGTCGGATTCGAAAATCTAGACTCACAGGAGAAAGATCATATTGCGCCCGAGACAGCAATATCCCCTTGGAGACAAGTCGGCTGGAGGACGATGTATTGAATCTCGACGCAATTTGAGTGTTCCATCGTCATTAGAAGGCCCTGAACGTTACAATTAACTATGATTTTTGCGTCGGATTCGAAAATCTAGACTCAAAGGGGAACGACCATACGGTGCCCGAGGCAGCTATTGACCCTTGGAGACAAGTCGGCTGGAGGACGATGTATTGAATCTCGACGCAATTTGAGAGTTCCATCTTCATTAGGCGGCCCTGAACGTTACAATTAACTATCATTTTGGCGTCGGATTCGTAAATCTAGACTTACAAGAGAACGACCATAAAGTGCCCGAGGCAGCATTAGACCCTTGGAGACAAGTCGGCTGGAGGACGATGTATTGGATCGCGACTCAATTTGAGTGTTCCATCGTCTTTAGGAGGTCCTGAATGTTACAATTAACTATCAGTTTTTCGTCGGATTCGAAAATCTAGACCCACAGGAGAAAGATCATATTGTGACCGAGACAGCAATATCCCCTTGGAGACAAGTCTTCTGGAGGACGATGTATTGAATCTCGACGCAATTTGAGTGTTCCATCGTCATTAGAAGGCCCTGAACGTTACAATTAACTATGATTTTTGCGTCGGATTCGATTTGGTGCCCGAGGCAGCAGTATCCCCTTGGAGACAAATCGGCTGGAGGCCGATGTATTGGATCTCGACGCAATTTGAGAGTTCCATCGTCATTAGGCGGCCCTGAACGTTACAATTAACTATCATTTTTCCGTCGGAATCTAAAATCTAGACTCACAGGAGAACGACCATAAGGTGCCCGAGGCAGCAATAGACCCTTGGAGACAAGTCGGCTGGAGGCCGATGTATTGAATCTCGACGCAATTTGAGTGTTCCATCGGCATTAGGAGGCCCTGAACGTTACAATTAACTATCATTTTTGCGTCGGATTCGAAAATCTACACTTACAAGAGAACGACCATAAAGTGCCCGAGGCAGCATTAGACCCTTGGAGACAAGTCGGCTGGAGGACGATGTATTGGATCGCGACGCAATTTGAGTGTTCCATCGTCATTAGGAGGCCCTGAATGTTACAATAAACTATCAGTTTTTCGTCGGATTCGAAAATCTAGACCCACAGCAGACGAACAATTTGGTGCCCGAGGCAGCAATATCCCCTTGGAGACAAATCGGCTGGAGGACGATGTATTGAATGCCGACGCATTTTGAGTCCTCTATCGTCATTAGGAGGCGCTGAACGTTACAATTAACTATCATTTTTGCGTCGGATTCGAAAATCTAGCCTCACAGGAGAAGGATCATATTGTGCCCGAGACAGCAATATCCCCTTGGAGACAAGTCGGCTGGAGGACGATGTATTGAATCTCGACGCAATTTGAGTGTTCCATCGTCATTAGAAGGCCCTGAACGTTACAATTAACTATCATTTTTGCGTCGGATTCGAAAATCTAGACTCACAGGAGAACGACCATAAGGTGCCCGAGGCAGCAATATCCCCTTGGAGACAAGTCGGCTGGAGGCCGATGTATTGAATCTCGACGCAATTTGAGTGTTCCATCATTATTAGAGGGCCCTGAACGTTACAATTAACTATGATTTTTGCGTCGGATTCGAAAATCTAGACTCACAGGGGAACGACCATACGGTGCCCGAGGCAGCTATTGACCCTTGGAGACAAGTCGGTTGGAGGACGATGTATTGGATCGCGACGCAAAATGAGGTTTCCATCGTCATTAGGAGGCCCTGAATGTTACAATTAACTATCATTTTTGCGTCGGATTCGAAAATCTAGACTCACAGGAGAACGACCATAAGGTGCCCGAGGCAGCAATAGACCGTTGGAGACAAGTCGGCTGGAGGCCGATGTATTGAATCTCGACGCAATTTGAGTGTTCCATCGTCATTACAAGGCCCTGAACCTTACAATTAACTATCAGTTTCGCGTCGGATTCGAAAATCTACTCACAGGAGTAGTTCATACGGTGCTCGAGACAGCAATACACCCCTTGGAGACAAATCGGCTGGAGGACGATATATTGAATGCCGACGCAATTTGAGTCTTCTATCGTCATTAGGAGGCGCTGAACGTTACAATTCACTATCATTTTTGCGTCGGATTCGAAAATCTAGACTCACAGGAGAAGGATCATATTGTGCCCGAGACAGCAATATCCCCTTGGAGACAAGTCGGCTGGAGGACGATGTATTGAATCTCGACGCAATTTGAGTGTTCCATCGTCATTAGAAGGCCCTGAACGTTACAATTAACTATCATTTTTACGTCGGATTCGAAAATCTAGACTCACAGGAGAACGACCATAAGGTGCCCGAGGCAGCAATATCCCCTTGGAGACAAGTCGGCTGGAGGCCGATGTATTCAATCTCGACGCAATTTGAGTGTTCCATCATTATTAGAGGGCCCTGAACGTTACAATTAACTATGATTTTTGCGTCGGATTCGAAAATCTAGACTCACAGGGGAACGACTATACGGTGCCCGTGGCAGCTATTGACCCTTGGAGACAAGTCGGTTGGAGGACGATGTATTGGATCGCGACGCAAAATGAGGTTTCCATCGTCTTTAGGAGGCCCTGAATGTTACAATTAACTATCAGTTTTTCGTCGGATTCGAAAATCTAAACTCACAGGAGAACGACCATAAGGTGCCCGAGGCAGCAATAGACCGTTGGAGACAAGTCGGCTGGAGGCCGATGTATTGAATCTCGACGCAATTTGAGTGTTCCATCGTCATTACAAGGCCCTGAACCTTACAATTAACTATCAGTTTCGCGTCGGATTCGAAAACCTACTCACAGGAGAAGTTCATACGGTGCTCGAGACAGCAATACACCCCTTGGAGACAAATCGGCTGGAGGACGATGTATTGAATGCCGACGCAATTTGAGTCTTCTATCGTCATTAGGAGGCGCTGAACGTTACAATTCACTATCATTTTTGCGTCGGATTCGAAAATCTAGACTCACAAGAGAAGGATCATATTGTGCCCGAGACAGCAATATCCCCTTGGAGACAAGTCGGCTGGAGGACGATGTATTGAATCTCGACGCAATTTGCGTGTTCCATCGTCATTAGAAGGCCCTGAACGTTACAATTAACTATCATTTTTGCGTCGGATTCGAAAATCTAGTCTCACAGGAGAACGACCATAAGGTGCCCGAGGCAGCATTAGACCCTTGGAGACAAGTGGCTGGAGGCCGATGTATTGAATCTCGACGCAATTTGAGTGTTCCATCGGCATTAGGAGGCCCTGAACGTTAAAATTAACTATCATGTTTGCGTCGGATTCGATAATCTAAACTCACAGGAGAACGACCATACGGTGCCCGAGGCAGCAACAGACCCTTGGAGAAAAGTCGGCTGGAGGACGATGTATTGAATCTCGACGCAATTTGAGTGTTCTATCGTCATTACAAGGCCCTGAACGTTACAATTAACTATCATTTTTGCGTCGGATTCGAAAATCTAGACTCACAGGAGAACGACCATAAGGTGCCCGAGGCAGCAATAGACCCTTGGAGACAAGTCGGCTGGAGGACGATGTATTGAATCTCGACGCAATTTGAGTGTTCCATCGTCATTAGAAGGCCCTGAACGTTACAATTAACTATGATTTTTGCTTGTGATTCGAAAATCTAGATTCACAGGGGAACGACCATAAGGTGCCCGAGGCAGCAATAGACCCTTGGGGACAAGTCGGCTGGAGGAAGATGTATTGAATCTCGACGCAATTTGAGAGTTCCATCGTCATAGGCGGCCCTGAACGTTACAATTAACTATCATTTTGGCGTCGGATTCGTAAATCTAGACTTACAAGAGAACGACCATAAAGTGCCCGAGGCAGCATTAGACCCTTGGAGACAAGTCGGCTGGAGGACGATGTATTGGATCGCGACTCAATTTGAGTGTTCCATCGTCTTTAGGAGGTCCTGAATGTTACAATTAACTATCAGTTTTTCGTCGGATTCGAAAATCTAGACCCACAGGAGAAAGATCATATTGTGACCGAGACAGCAATATCCCCTTGGAGACAAGTCTTCTGGAGGACGATGTATTGAATCTCGACGCAATTTGAGTGTTCCATCGTCATTAGAAGGCCCTGAACGTTACAATTAACTATGATTTTTGCGTCGGATTCGATTTGGTGCCCGAGGCAGCAATATCCCCTTGGAGACAAATCGGCTGGAGGCCGATGTATTGGATCTCGACGCAATTTGAGAGTTCCATCGTCATTAGGCGGCCCTGAACGTTACAATTAACTATCATTTTTCCGTCGGAATCTAAAATCTAGACTCACAGGAGAACGACCATAAGGTGCCCGAGGCAGCAATAGACCCTTGGAGACAAGTCGGCTGGAGGCCGATGTATTGAATCTCGACGCAATTTGAGTGTTCCATCGGCATTAGGAGGCCCTGAACGTTACAATTAACTATCATTTTTGCGTCGGATTCGAAAATCTACACTTACAAGAGAACGACCATAAAGTGCCCGAGGCAGCATTAGACCCTTGGAGACAAGTCGGCTGGAGGACGATGTATTGGATCGCGACGCAATTTGAGTGTTCCATCGTCATTAGGAGGCCCTGAATGTTACAATAAACTATCAGTTTTTCGTCGGATTCGAAAATCTAGACCCACAGCAGACGAACAATTTGGTGCCCGAGGCAGCAATATCCCCTTGGAGACAAATCGGCTGGAGGACGATGTATTGAATGCCGACGCATTTTGAGTCCTCTATCGTCATTAGGAGGCGCTGAACGTTACAATTAACTATCATTTTTGCGTCGGATTCGAAAATCTAGCCTCACAGGAGAAGGATCATATTGTGCCCGAGACAGCAATATCCCCTTGGAGACAAGTCGGCTGGAGGACGATGTATTGAATCTCGACGCAATTTGAGTGTTCCATCGTCATTAGAAGGCCCTGAACGTTACAATTAACTATCATTTTTGCGTCGGATTCGAAAATCTAGACTCACAGGAGAACGACCATAAGGTGCCCGAGGCAGCAATATCCCCTTGGAGACAAGTCGGCTGGAGGCCGATGTATTGAATCTCGACGCAATTTGAGTGTTCCATCATTATTAGAGGGCCCTGAACGTTACAATTAACTATGATTTTTGCGTCGGATTCGAAAATCTAGACTCACAGGGGAACGACCATACGGTGCCCGAGGCAGCTATTGACCCTTGGAGACAAGTCGGTTGGAGGACGATGTATTGGATCGCGACGCAAAATGAGGTTTCCATCGTCATTAGGAGGCCCTGAATGTTACAATTAACTATCATTTTTGCGTCGGATTCGAAAATCTAGACTCACAGGAGAACGACCATAAGGTGCCCGAGGCAGCAATAGACCGTTGGAGACAAGTCGGCTGGAGGCCGATGTATTGAATCTCGACGCAATTTGAGTGTTCCATCGTCATTACAAGGCCCTGAACCTTACAATTAACTATCAGTTTCGCGTCGGATTCGAAAATCTACTCACAGGAGTAGTTCATACGGTGCTCGAGACAGCAATACACCCCTTGGAGACAAATCGGCTGGAGGACGATATATTGAATGCCGACGCAATTTGAGTCTTCTATCGTCATTAGGAGGCGCTGAACGTTACAATTCACTATCATTTTTGCGTCGGATTCGAAAATCTAGACTCACAGGAGAAGGATCATATTGTGCCCGAGACAGCAATATCCCCTTGGAGACAAGTCGGCTGGAGGACGATGTATTGAATCTCGACGCAATTTGAGTGTTCCATCGTCATTAGAAGGCCCTGAACGTTACAATTAACTATCATTTTTACGTCGGATTCGAAAATCTAGACTCACAGGAGAACGACCATAAGGTGCCCGAGGCAGCAATATCCCCTTGGAGACAAGTCGGCTGGAGGCCGATGTATTCAATCTCGACGCAATTTGAGTGTTCCATCATTATTAGAGGGCCCTGAACGTTACAATTAACTATGATTTTTGCGTCGGATTCGAAAATCTAGACTCACAGGGGAACGACTATACGGTGCCCGTGGCAGCTATTGACCCTTGGAGACAAGTCGGTTGGAGGACGATGTATTGGATCGCGACGCAAAATGAGGTTTCCATCGTCTTTAGGAGGCCCTGAATGTTACAATTAACTATCAGTTTTTCGTCGGATTCGAAAATCTAAACTCACAGGAGAACGACCATAAGGTGCCCGAGGCAGCAATAGACCGTTGGAGACAAGTCGGCTGGAGGCCGATGTATTGAATCTCGACGCAATTTGAGTGTTCCATCGTCATTACAAGGCCCTGAACCTTACAATTAACTATCAGTTTCGCGTCGGATTCGAAAACCTACTCACAGGAGAAGTTCATACGGTGCTCGAGACAGCAATACACCCCTTGGAGACAAATCGGCTGGAGGACGATGTATTGAATGCCGACGCAATTTGAGTCTTCTATCGTCATTAGGAGGCGCTGAACGTTACAATTCACTATCATTTTTGCGTCGGATTCGAAAATCTAGACTCACAAGAGAAGGATCATATTGTGCCCGAGACAGCAATATCCCCTTGGAGACAAGTCGGCTGGAGGACGATGTATTGAATCTCGACGCAATTTGCGTGTTCCATCGTCATTAGAAGGCCCTGAACGTTACAATTAACTATCATTTTTGCGTCGGATTCGAAAATCTAGTCTCACAGGAGAACGACCATAAGGTGCCCGAGGCAGCATTAGACCCTTGGAGACAAGTGGCTGGAGGCCGATGTATTGAATCTCGACGCAATTTGAGTGTTCCATCGGCATTAGGAGGCCCTGAACGTTAAAATTAACTATCATGTTTGCGTCGGATTCGATAATCTAAACTCACAGGAGAACGACCATACGGTGCCCGAGGCAGCAACAGACCCTTGGAGAAAAGTCGGCTGGAGGACGATGTATTGAATCTCGACGCAATTTGAGTGTTCTATCGTCATTACAAGGCCCTGAACGTTACAATTAACTATCATTTTTGCGTCGGATTCGAAAATCTAGACTCACAGGAGAACGACCATAAGGTGCCCGAGGCAGCAATAGACCCTTGGAGACAAGTCGGCTGGAGGACGATGTATTGAATCTCGACGCAATTTGAGTGTTCCATCGTCATTAGAAGGCCCTGAACGTTACAATTAACTATGATTTTTGCTTGTGATTCGAAAATCTAGATTCACAGGGGAACGACCATAAGGTGCCCGAGGCAGCAATAGACCCTTGGGGACAAGTCGGCTGGAGGAAGATGTATTGAATCTCGACGCAATTTGAGAGTTCCATCGTCATAGGCGGCCCTGAACGTTACAATTAACTATCATTTTGGCGTCGGATTCGTAAATCTAGACTTACAAGAGAACGACCATAAAGTGCCCGAGGCAGCATTAGACCCTTGGAGACAAGTCGGCTGGAGGACGATGTATTGGATCGCGACGCAATTTGAGTGTTCCATCGACATTAGGAGGCCCTGAATGTTACAATAAACTATCAGTTTTTCGTCGGATTCGAAAATCTAGACCCACAGCAGACGAACCATTTGGTGCCCGAGGCAGCAATATCCCCTTGGAGACAAATCGGCTGGAGGACGATGTATTGAATGCCGACGCATTTTGAGTCTTCTATCGTCATTAGTAGGCGCTGAACGTTACAATTCACTATCATTTTTGCGTCGGATTCGAAAATCTAGACTCACAGGAGAAGGATCATATTGTGCCCGAGACAGCAATAACCCCTTGGAGACAAGTCGGCTGGAGGACGATGTATTGAATCTCGACGCAATTTGAGTGTTCCATCGTCATTACAAGGCCCTGAACGTTACAATTAACTATCATTTTTGCGTCGGATTCGAAAATCTAGACTCACAGGAGAACGACCATAAGGTGCCCGAGGCAGCAATATCCCCTTGGAGACAAGTCGGCTGGAGGCCGATGTATTGAATCTCGACGCAATTTGAGTGTTCCATCGGCATTAGGAGGCGCTGAACGTTTAAATTCACTATCATTTTTGAGTCGGATTCGAAAATCTAGACTCACAGGAGAAGGACCATGTGGTGCCCGAGGCAGCGATATCCCCTTGGAAACAAGTCGGCTGGAGGCCGATGTATTGAATCTCGACGCAATTTGAGTGTTCCATCGTCATTACAAGGCCCTGAACCTTACAATTAACTATCAGTTTCGCGTCGGATTCGAAAATCTACTCACAGGAGAAGTTCGTACGGTGCTCGAGACAGCAATATACCCCTTGGAGACAAATCGGCTGGAGGACAATGTATTGAATCTCGACGCAATTTGAGTCTTCTATCGTCATTAGGAGGCGCTGAACGTTACATTTCACTATCATTTTTGCGTCGGATTCGAAAATCTAGACTCACAGGAGAAAGATCATATTGTGACCGAGACAGCAATATCCCCTTGGAGACAAGTCGGCTGGAGGACGATGTATTGAATCTCGACGGAATTTGAGTGTTCCATCGTCATTAGAAGGCCCTGAACGTTACAATTAACTATGATTTTTCCGTCGGATTCGAAAATCTAGACTCACAGGAGAACGACCATAAGGTGCCCGAGGCAGCAATAGACCCTTGGTGACAAGTCGGCTGGAGGCCGATGTATTGAATCTCGACGCAATTTGAGTGTTCCATCGTCATTAGAAGGCCCTGACGTTACAAATAACTATCATTTTTGCGTCGGATACGAAAATCTAGACTCACAGGAGAACGACCATAAGGTGCCCGAGGCAGCAATAGACCCTTGGAGACAAGTCGGCTGGAGGGCGATGTATTGAATCTCGACGCAATTTGAGAGTTCCATCGTCATTAGGAGGCCTTGAACGTTACAATTAACTATCATTTTGGCGTCGGATTCGTAAATCTAGACTTACAAGAGAACGACCATAAAGTGCCCGAGGCAGCATTAGACCCTTGGAGACAAGTCGGCTGGAGGACGATGTATTGGATCGCGACGCAATTTGAGTGTTCCATCGTCATTAGGAGGCCCTGAATGTTACAATTAACTATCAGTTTTTCGTCGGATTCGAAAATCTAGACCCACAGCAGACGAACCATTTGGTGCCCGAGGCAGCAATATCCCCTTGGAGACAAATCGGCTGGAGGACGATGTATTGAATGCCGACGCATTTTGAGTCTTCTATCGTCATTAGGAGGCGCTGAACGTTACAATTCACTATCATTTTTGCGTCGGATTCGAAAATCTAGACTCACAGGAGAACGACCATAAGGTGCCCGAGGCAGCAATAGACCCTTGGAGACAAGTCGGCTGGAGGCCGATGTATTGAATCTCGACGCAATTTGAGTGTTCCATCGGCATTAGGAGGCCCTGAACGTTAAAATTAACTATCATTTTTCCGTCGGATTCGATAATCTAAACTCACAGGAGAACGACCATACGGTGCCCGAGGCAGCAACAGAACCTTGGAGACAAGTCGGCTGGAGGACGATGTATTGAATCTCGACGCAATTTGAGTGTTCCATCGTCATCACAAGGCCCTGAACGTTACAATTAACTACGATTTTTGCTTGTGATTCGAAAATCTAGACTCACAGGGGAACGACCATAAGGTGCCCGAGGCAGCAATAGACCCTTGGGGACAAGTCGGCTGGAGGAAGATGTATTGAATCTCGACGCAATTTGAGAGTTCCATCGTCATAGGCGGCCCTGAACGTTACAATTAACTATCATTTTGGCGTCGGATTCGTAAATCTAGACTTACAAGAGAACGACCATAAAGTGCCCGAGGCAGCATTAGACCCTTGGAGACAAGTCGGCTGGAGGACGATGTATTGGATCGCGACGCAATTTGAGTGTTCCATCGACATTAGGAGGCCCTGAATGTTACAATAAACTATCAGTTTTTCGTCGGATTCGAAAATCTAGACCCACAGCAGACGAACCATTTGGTGCCCGAGGCAGCAATATCCCCTTGGAGACAAATCGGCTGGAGGACGATGTATTGAATGCCGACGCATTTTGAGTCTTCTATCGTCATTAGGAGGCGCTGAACGTTACAATTCACTATCATTTTTGCGTCGGATTCGAAAATCTAGACTCACAGGAGAAGGATCATATTGTGCCCGAGACAGCAATATCCCCTTGGAGACAAGTCGGCTGGAGGACGATGTATTGAATCTCGACGCAATTTGAGTGTTCCATCGTCATTACAAGGCCCTGAACGTTACAATTAACTATCATTTTTGCGTCGGATTCGAAAATCTAGACTCACAGGAGAACGACCATAAGGTGCCCGAGGCAGCAATATCCCCTTGGAGACAAGTCGGCTGGAGGCCGATGTATTGAATCTCGACGCAATTTGAGTGTTCCATCGGCATTAGGAGGCGCTGAACGTTTAAATTCACTATCATTTTTGAGTCGGATTCGAAAATCTAGACTCACAGGAGAAGGACCATGTGGTGCCCGAGGCAGCGATATCCCCTTGGAGACAAGTCGGCTGGAGGCCGATGTATTGAATCTCGACGCAATTTGAGTGTTCCATCGTCATTACAAGGCCCTGAACCTTACAATTAACTATCAGTTTCGCGTCGGATTCGAAAATCTACTCACAGGAGAAGTTCGTACGGTGCTCGAGACAGCAATATACCCCTTGGAGACAAATCGGCTGGAGGACAATGTATTGAATCTCGACGCAATTTGAGTCTTCTATCGTCATTAGGAGGCGCTGAACGTTACATTTCACTATCATTTTTGCGTCGGATTCGAAAATCTAGACTCACAGGAGAAAGATCATATTGTGACCGAGACAGCAATATCCCCTTGGAGACAAGTCGGCTGGAGGACGATGTATTGAATCTCGACGGAATTTGAGTGTTCCATCGTCATTAGAAGGCCCTGAACGTTACAATTAACTATGATTTTTCCGTCGGATTCGAAAATCTAGACTCACAGGAGAACGACCATAAGGTGCCCGAGGCAGCAATAGACCCTTGGTGACAAGTCGGCTGGAGGCCGATGTATTGAATCTCGACGCAATTTGAGAGTTCCATCGTCATTAGGAGGCCTTGAACGTTACAATTAACTATCATTTTGGCGTCGGATTCGTAAATCTAGACTTACAAGAGAACGACCATAAAGTGCCCGAGGCAGCATTAGACCCTTGGAGACAAGTCGGCTGGAGGACGATGTATTGGATCGCGACGCAATTTGAGTGTTCCATCGTCATTAGGAGGCCCTGAATGTTACAATTAACTATCAGTTTTTCGTCGGATTCGAAAATCTAGACCCACAGCAGACGAACCATTTGGTGCCCGAGGCAGCAATATCCCCTTGGAGACAAATCGGCTGGAGGACGATGTATTGAATGCCGACGCATTTTGAGTCTTCTATCGTCATTAGGAGGCGCTGAACGTTACAATTCACTATCATTTTTGCGTCGGATTCGAAAATCTAGACTCACAGGAGAACGACCATAAGGTGCCCGAGGCAGCAATAGACCCTTGGAGACAAGTCGGCTGGAGGCCGATGTATTGAATCTCGACGCAATTTGAGTGTTCCATCGGCATTAGGAGGCCCTGAACGTTAAAATTAACTATCATTTTTCCGTCGGATTCGATAATCTAAACTCACAGGAGAACGACCATACGGTGCCCGAGGCAGCAACAGAACCTTGGAGACAAGTCGGCTGGAGGACGATGTATTGAATCTCGACGCAATTTGAGTGTTCCATCGTCATTACAAGGCCCTGAACGTTACAATTAACTATCACTTTTGCGTCGCATTCGAAAATCTAGACTCACAGGAGAACGACCATAAGGTGCCCGAGGCAGCAATAGACCCTTGGAGACAAGTCGGCTGGAGGACGAAGTATAGGATCGCGACGCAATTTGAGTCTTCTGTCGTCATTAGGAGGCGCTGAACGTTACAATTCACTATTATTTTTGCGTCGGATTCGAAAATCTAGACTCACAGGAGAAGGACCATGTGGTGCCCGAGGCAGCGATATCCCCTTGGAGACAAGTCGGCTGGAGGCCGATGTATTGAATCTCGACGCAATTTGAGTGTTCCATCGTCATTACAAAGCCCTGAACCTTACAATTAACTATCAGTTTCGCGTCGGATTCGAAAATCTACTCACAGGAGAAGTACATACGGTGCTCGAGACAGCAATATACCCTTTGGAGACAAATCGGCTGGAGGACGATGTATTGAATCTCGACGCAATTCGAGTGTTCCATCGTAATTAGAAGGCCCTGAACGTTACAATTAACTATCATTTTTGCGTCGGATTCGAAAATCTGGACTCACAGGAGAACGACCATAAGGTGCCCGAGGCAGCAAAAGACCCTTGGAGACAAGTCGGCTGGAGGCCGATGTATTGGATCTCGACGCAATTTGAGTGTTCCATCGTCATTAGAAGGCCCTGAACGTTACAATTAACTATCATTTTTACGTCGGATTCGAAAATCTAGACTCACAGGAGAACGACCATAAGGTGCCCGAGGCAGCAATATCCCCTTGGAGACAAGTCGGCTGGAGGCCGATGTATTCAATCTCGACGCAATTTGAGTGTTCCATCATTATTAGAGGGCCCTGAACGTTACAATTAACTATGATTTTTGCGTCGGATTCGAAAATCTAGACTCACAGGGGAACGACTATACGGTGCCCGAGGCAGCTATTGACCCTTGGAGACAAGTCGGTTGGAGGACGATGTATTGGATCGCGACGCAAAATGAGGTTTCCATCGTCATTAGGAGGCCCTGAATGTTACAATTAACTATCAGTTTTTCGTCGGATTCGAAAATCTAAACTCACAGGAGAACGACCATAAGGTGCCCGAGGCAGCAATAGACCGTTGGAGACAAGTCGGCTGGAGGCCGATGTATTGAATCTCGACGCAATTTGAGTGTTCCATCGTCATTACAAGGCCCTGAACCTTACAATTAACTATCAGTTTCGCGTCGGATTCGAAAACCTACTCACAGGAGAAGTTCATACGGTGCTCGAGACAGCAATACACCCCTTGGAGACAAATCGGCTGGAGGACGATGTATTGAATGCCGACGCAATTTGAGTCTTCTATCGTCATTAGGAGGCGCTGAACGTTACAATTCACTATCATTTTTGCGTCGGATTCGAAAATCTAGACTCACAGGAGAAGGATCATATTGTGCCCGAGACAGCAATATCCCCTTGGAGACAAGTCGGCTGGAGGACGATGTATTGAATCTCGACGCAATTTGCGTAATCCATCGTCATTAGAAGGCCCTGAACGTTACAATTAACTATCATTTTTGCGTCGGATTCGAAAATCTAGTCTCATACGAGAACGACCATAAGGTGCCCGAGGCAGCATTAGACCCTTGGAGACAAGTGGCTGGAGGCCGATGTATTGAATCTCGACGCAATTTGAGTGTTCCATCGGCATTAGGAGGCCCTGAACGTTAAAATTGACTATCATGTTTGCGTCGGATTCGATAATCTAAACTCACAGGAGAACGACCATACGGTGCCCGAGGCAGCAACAGACCCTTGGAGAAAAGTCGGCTGGAGGACGATGTATTGAATCTCGACGCAATTTGAGTGTTCCATCGTCATTACAAGGCCCTGAACGTTACAATTAACTATCATTTTTGCGTCGGATTCGAAAATCTAGACTCACAGGAGAACGACCATAAGGTGCCCGAGGCAGCAATAGACCCTTGGAGACAAGTCGGCTGGAGGACGATGTATTGAATCTCGACGCAATTTGAGTGTTCCATCGTCATTAGAAGGCCCTGAACGTTACAATTAACTATGATTTTTGCTTGTGATTCGAAAATCTAGACTCACAGGGGAACGACCATAAGGTGCCCGAGGCAGCAATAGACCCTTGGGGACAAGTCGGCTGGAGGAAGATGTATTGAATCTCGACGCAATTTGAGAGTTCCATCGTCATAGGCGGCCCTGAACGTTACAATTAACTATCATTTTGGCGTCGGATTCGTAAATCTAGACTTACAAGAGAACGACCATAAAGTGCCCGAGGCAGCATTAGACCCTTGGAGACAAGTCGGCTGGAGGACGATGTATTGGATCGCGACGCAATTTGAGTGTTCCATCGACATTAGGAGGCCCTGAATGTTACAATAAACTATCAGTTTTTCGTCGGATTCGAAAATCTAGACCCACAGCAGACGAACCATTTGGTGCCCGAGGCAGCAATATCCCCTTGGAGACAAATCGGCTGGAGGACGATGTATTGAATGCCGACGCATTTTGAGTCTTCTATCGTCATTAGGAGGCGCTGAACGTTACAATTCACTATCATTTTTGCGTCGGATTCGAAAATCTAGACTCACAGGAGAAGGATCATATTGTGCCCGAGACAGCAATATCCCCTTGGAGACAAGTCGGCTGGAGGACGATGTATTGAATCTCGACGCAATTTGAGTGTTCCATCGTCATTACAAGGCCCTGAACTTTACAATTAACTATCATTTTTGCGTCGGATTCGAAAATCTAGACTCACAGGAGAACGACCATAAGGTGCCCGAGGCAGCAATATCCCCTTGGAGACAAGTCGGCTGGAGGCCGATGTATTGAATCTCGACGCAATTTGAGTGTTCCATCGGCATTAGGAGGCACTGAACGTTTAAATTCACTATCATTTTTGAGTCGGATTCGAAAATCTAGACTCACAGGAGAAGGACCATGTGGTGCCCGAGGCAGCGATATCCCCTTGGAGACAAGTCGGCTGGAGGCCGATGTATTGAATCTCGACGCAATTTGAGTGTTCCATCGTCATTACAAGGCCCTGAACCTTACAATTAACTATACGTTTCGCGTCGGATTCGAAAATCTACTCACAGGAGAAGTTCGTACGGTGCTCGAGACAGCAATATACCCCTTGGAGACAAATCGGCTGGAGGACAATGTATTGAATCTCGACGCAATTTGAGTCTTCTATCGTCATTAGGAGGCGCTGAACGTTACATTTCACTATCATTTTTGCGTCGGATTCGAAAATCTAGACTCACAGGAGAAAGATCATATTGTGACCGAGACAGCAATATCCCCTTGGAGACAAGTCGGCTGGAGGACGATGTATTGAATCTCGACGGAATTTGAGTGTTCCATCGTCATTAGAAGGCCCTGAACGTTACAATTAACTATGATTTTTCCGTCGGATTCGAAAATCTAGACTCACAGGAGAACGACCATAAGGTGCCCGAGGCAGCAATAGACCCTTGGTGACAAGTCGGCTGGAGGCCGATGTATTGAATCTCGACGCAATTTGAGTGTTCCATCGTCATTAGAAGGCCCTGACGTTACAAATAACTATCATTTTTGCGTCGGATACGAAAATCTAGACTCACAGGAGAACGACCATAAGGTGCCCGAGGCAGCAATAGACCCTTGGAGACAAGTCGGCTGGAGGACGATGTATTGAATCTCGACGCAATTTGAGAGTTCCATCGTCATTAGGAGGCCTTGAACGTTACAATTAACTATCATTTTGGCGTCGGATTCGTAAATCTAGACTTACAAGAGAACGACCATAAAGTGCCCGAGGCAGCATTAGACCCTTGGAGACAAGTCGGCTGGAGGACGATGTATTGGATCGCGACGCAATTTGAGTGTTCCATCGTCATTAGGAGGCCCTGAATGTTACAATTAACTATCAGTTTTTCGTCGGATTCTAAAATCTAGACCCACAGCAGACGAACCATTTGGTGCCCGAGGCAGCAATATCCCCTTGGAGACAAATCGGCTGGAGGACGATGTATTGAATGCCGACGCATTTTGAGTCTTCCATCGTCATTAGGAGGCGCTGAACGTTACAATTCACTATCATTTTTGCGTCGGATTCGAAAATCTAGACTCACAGGAGAACGACCATAAGGTGCCCGAGGCAGCAATAGACCCTTGGAGACAAGTCGGCTGGAGGCCGATGTATTGAATCTCGACGCAATTTGAGTGTTCCATCGGCATTAGGAGGCCCTGAACGTTAAAATTAACTATCATTTTTCCGTCGGATTCGATAATCTAAACTCACAGGAGAACGACCATACGGTGCCCGAGGCAGCAACAGAACCTTGGAGACAAGTCGGCTGGAGGACGATGTATTGAATCTCGACGCAATTTGAGTGTTCCATCGTCATTACAAGGCCCTGAACGTTACAATTAACTATCATTTTTGCGTCGCATTCGAAAATCTAGACTCACAGGAGAACGACCATAAGGTGCCCGAGGCAGCAATAGACCCTTGGAGACAAGTCGGCTGGAGGAAAATGTATAGGATCGCGACGCAATTTGAGTCTTCTGTCGTCATTAGGAGGCGCTGAACGTTACAATTCACTATTATTTTTGCGTCGGATTCGAAAATCTAGACTCACAGGAGAAGGACCATGTGGTGCCCGAGGCAGCGATATCCCCTTGGAGACAAGTCGGCTGGAGGCCGATGTATTGAATCTCGACGCAATTTGAGTGTTCCATCGTCATTACAAAGCCCTGAACCTTACAATTAACTATCAGTTTCGCGTCGGATTCGAAAATCTACTCACAGGAGAAGTACATACGGTGCTCGAGACAGCAATATACCCTTTGGAGACAAATCGGCTGGAGGACGATGTATTGAATCTCGACGCAATTCGAGTGTTCCATCGTAATTAGAAGGCCCTGAACGTTACAATTAACTATCATTTTTGCGTCGGATTCGAAAATCTGGACTCACAGGAGAACGACCATAAGGTGCACGAGGCAGCAAAAGACCCTTGGAGACAAGTCGGCTGGAGGCCGATGTATTGGATCTCGACGCAATTTGAGTGTTCCATCGTCATTAGAAGGCCCTGAACGTTACAATTAACTATCATTTTTGCGTCGGATTCGAAAATCTAGACTCACAGGAGAAGGACCATGTGGTGCCCGAGGCAGCGATATCCCCTTGGAGACAAGTCGGCTGGAGGCCGATGTATTGAATCTCGACGCAATTTGAGAGTTCCATCGTCATTAGGCGGCCCTGAACGTTACAATTAACTATCATTTTGGCGTCGGATTCGTAAATCTAGACTTACAAGAGAACGACCATAAAGTGCCCGAGGCAGCATTAGACCCTTGGAGACAAGTCTGCTGGAGGACGATGTATTGGATCGCGACGCAATTTGAGTGTTCCATCGTCATTAGAAGGCCCTGAACGTTACAATTAACTATCATTTTTGCGTCGGATTCGAAAATCTAGACTCACAGGAGAAGGACCATGTGGTGCCCGAGGCAGCGATATCCCCTTGGAGACAAGTCGGCTGGAGGCCGATGTATTGAATCTCGACGCAATTTGAGAGTTCCATCGTCATTAGGCGGCCTGAACGTTACAATTAACTATCATTTTTGCGTCGGATTCGAAAATCTAGACTCACAGGAGAACGACCATACGGTGCCCGAGGCAGCAACAGACCCTTGGAGAAAAGTCGGCTGGAGGACGATGTATTGAATCTCGACGCAATTTGAGTGTTCCATCGTCATTTCAAGGCCCTGAACGTTACAATTAACTATGATTTTTGCTTGTGATTCGAAAATCTAGACTCACAGGGGAACGACCATAAGGTGCCCGAGGCAGCAATAGACCCTTGGAGACAAGTCGGCTGGAGGACGATGTATTGAATCTCGACGCAATTTGAGAGTTCCATCGTCATTAGGCGGCCGTGAACGTTACAATTAACTATCATTTTGGCGTCGGATTCGTAAATCTAGACTTACAAGAGAACGACCATAAAGTGCCCGAGGCAGCATTAGACCCTTGGAGACAAGTCGGCTGGAGGACGATGTATTGGATCGCGACGCAATTTGAGTGTTCCATCGACATTAGGAGGCCCTGAATGTTACAATAAACTATCAGTTTTTCGTCGGATTCGAAAATCTAGACCCACAGCAGACGAACCATTTGGTGCCCGAGGCAGCAATATCCCCCTGGAGACAAATCGGCTGGAGGACGATGTATTGAATGCCGACGCATTTTGAGTCTTCTATCGTCATTAGGAGGCGCTGAACGTTACAATTCACTATCATTTTTGCGTCGGATTCGAAAATCTAGACTCACAGGAGAAGGATCATATTGTGCCCGAGACAGCAATATCCCCTTGGAGACAAGTCGGCTGGAGGACGATGTATTGAATCTCGACGCAATTTGAGTGTTCCATCGTCATTACAAGGCCCTGAACGT
Organism: Schistocerca serialis cubense; assembly: GCF_023864345.2. Taxonomy (NCBI): domain Eukaryota; kingdom Metazoa; phylum Arthropoda; class Insecta; order Orthoptera; family Acrididae; genus Schistocerca; species Schistocerca serialis. Next base: position 2,862,399 of record NW_026047645.1, on the reverse strand, counting down.
TACAATTAACTATCATTTTTGCGTCGGATTCGAAAATCTAGACTCACAGGAGAACGACCATAAGGTGCCCGAGGCAGCAATATCCCCTTGGAGACAAGTCGGCTGGAGGCCGATGTATTGAATCTCGACGCAATTTGAGTGTTCCATCGGCATTAGGAGGCGCAGAACGTTTAAATTCACTATCATTTTTGCGTCGGATTCGAAAATCTAGACTCACAGGAGAAGGACCATGTGGTGCCCGAGGCAGCGATATCCCCTTGGAGACAAGTCGGCTGGAGGCCGATGTATTGAATCTCGACGCAATTTGACTGTTCCATCGTCATTACAAGGCCCTGAACCTTACAATTAACTATCAGTTTCGCGTCGGATTCGAAAATCTACTCACAGGAGAAGTTCGTACGGTGCTCGAGACAGCAATATACCCCTTGGAGACAAATCGGCTGGAGGACAATGTATTGAATCTCGACGCAATTTGAGTCTTCTATCGTCATTAGGAGGCGCTGAACGTTACATTTCACTATCATTTTTGCGTCAGATTCGAAAATCTAGACTCACAGGAGAAAGATCATATTGTGACCGAGACAGCAATATCCCCTTGGAGACAAGTCGGCTGGAGGACGATGTATTGAATCTCGACGGAATTTGAGTGTTCCATCGTCATTAGAAGGCCCTGAACGTTACAATTAACTATGATTTTTCCGTCGGATTCGAAAATTAGACTCACAGGAGAACGACCATAAGGTGCCCGAGGCAGCAATAGACCCTTTGTGACAAGTCGGCTGGAGGCCGATGTATTGAATCTCGACGCAATTTGAGTGTTCCATCGTCATTAGAAGGCCCTGACGTTACAAACAACTATCATTTTTGCGTCGGATACGAAAATCTAGACTCACAGGAGAACGACCATAAGGTGCCCGAGGCAGCAATAGACCCTTGGAGACAAGTCGGCTGGAGGACGATGTATTGAATCTCGACGCAATTTGAGAGTTCCATCGTCATTAGGAGGCCTTGAACGTTACAATTAACTATCATTTTGGCGTCGGATTCGTAAATCTAGACTTACAAGAGAACGACCATAAAGTGCCCGAGGCAGCATTAGACCCTTGGAGACAAGTCGGCTGGAGGACGATGTATTGGATCGCGACGCAATTTGAGTGTTCCATCGTCATTAGGAGGCCCTGAATGTTACAATTAACTATCAGTTTTTCGTCGGATTCGAAAATCTAGACCCACAGCAGACGAACCATTTGGTGCCCGAGGCAGCAATATCCCCTTGGAGACAAATCGGCTGGAGGACGATGTATTGAATGCCGACGCATTTTGAGTCTTCTATCGTCATTAGGAGGCGCTGAACGTTACAATTCACTATCATTTTTGCGTCGGATTCGAAAATCTAGACTCACAGGAGAACGACCATAAGGTGCCCGAGGCAGCAATAGACCCTTGGAGACAAGTCGGCTCGAGGCCGTTGTATTGAATCTCGACGCAATTTGAGTGTTCCATCGGCATTAGGAGGCCCTGAACGTTAAAATTAACTATCATTTTTCCGTCGGATTCGATAATCTAAACTCACAGGAGAACGACCTAACGGTGCCCGAGGCAGCAACAGAACCTTGGAGACAAGTCGGCTGGAGGACGATGTATTGAATCTCGACGCAATTTGAGTGTTCCATCGTCATTACAAGGCCCTGAACGTTACAATTAACTATCATTTTTGCGTCGGATTCGAAAATCTAGACTCACAGGAGAACGACCATAAGGTGCCCGAGGCAGCAATAGACCCTTGGAGACAAGTCGGCTGGAGGACGATGTATAGGATCGCGACGCAATTTGAGTCTTCTGTCGTCATTAGGAGGCGCTGAACGTTACAATTCACTATTATTTTTGCGTCGGATTCGAAAATCTAGACTCACAGGAGAAGGACCATGTGGTGCCCGAGGCAGCGATATCCCCTTGGAGACAAGTCGGCTGGAGGCCGATGTATTGAATCTCGACGCAATTTGAGTGTTTCATCGTCATTACAAAGCCCAGAACCTTACAATTAACTATCAGTTTCGCGTCGGATTCGAAAATCTACTCACAGGAGAAGTACATACGGTGCTCGAGACAGCAATATACCCTTTGGAGACAAATCGGCTGGAGGACGATGTATTGAATCTCGACGCAATTTGAGTGTTCCATCGTAATTAGAAGGCCCTGAACGTTACAATTAACTATCATTTTTGCGTCGGATTCGAAAATCTGGACTCACAGGAGAACGACCATAAGGTGCCCGAGGCAGCAAAAGACCCTTGGAGACAAGTCGGCTGGAGGCCGATGTATTGGATCTCGACGCAATTTGAGTGTTCCATCGTCATTAGAAGGCCCTGAACGTTACAATTAACTATCAATTTTGCGTCGGATTCGAAAATCTAGACTCACAGGAGAAGGACCATGTGGTGCCCGAGGCAGCGACATCCCCTTGGAGACAAGTCGGCTGGAGGCCGATGTATTGAATCTCGACGCAATTTGAGAGTTCCATCGTCATTAGGCGGCCCTGAACGTTACAATTAACTATCATTTTGGCGTCGGATTCGTAAATCTAGACTTACAAGAGAACGACCATAAAGTGCCCGAGGCAGCATTAGACCCTTGGAGACAAGTCTGCTGGAGGACGATGTATTGGATCGCGACGCAATTTGAGAGTTCCATCGTCATTAGGCGGCCTTGAACGTTACAATTAACTATCATTTTGGCGTCGGATTCGTAAATCTAGACTTACAAGAGAACGACCATAAAGTGACCGAGGCAGCATTAGACCCTTGGAGACAAGTCAGCTGGATAACGATGTATTGGATCGCGACGCAATTTGAGTGTTCCATCGTGATTAGAAGGCCCTGAACGTTACAATTAACTATCATTTTTGCGTCGGATTCGAAAATCTAGACTCACAGGAGAACGACCATAAGGTGCCCGAGGCAGCAATAGACCCTTGGAGACAAGTCGGCTGGAGGACGATGTATTGGATCGCGACGCAATTTGAGACTTATGTCGTCATTAGGAGGCGCTGAACGTTACAATTCACTATCATTTTTGCGTCGGTTTCGAAAATCTAGACTCACAGGAGAAGGACCATAAGGTGCCCGAGGCAGCGATATCCCCTTGGAGACAAGTCGGCTGGAGGCCGATGTATTGAATCTCGACGCAATTTGAGTGTTCCATCGTCATTACAAAGCCCTGAACCTTACAATTAACGATCAGTTTCGCGTCGGATTCGAAAATCTAGACTCACAGGAGAAGTTCATACGGTGCTCGAGACAGCAATATACCCCTTGGAGACAAATCGGCTGGAGGACGATGTATTGAATCTCGACGCAATTTGAGTGTTCCATCGTCATTAGAAGGCCCTGAACGTTACAATTAACTATCAGTTTCGCGTCGGATTCGTAAATCTAGACTCACAGGAGACGGACCACATGGTGCCCGAGGCAGCAATATCCCCTTGTACAAAAGTCGGCTGGAGGACGATGTATTGAATCTCAACGTAATTTGAGTGTTCCATCGTCATTATGAGGCCCTGAACGTTACAATTAACTATCATTTTTGCGTCGGATTCGAAAATCTAGACTCACAGGAGAACGACCAAAAGGTGCCCGAGGCAGCAATAGACCCTTGGTGACAAGTCGGCTGGAGGCCGATGTATTGAATCTCGACGCAATTTGAGTGTTCCATCGTCATTAGAAGGCCCTGAACGTTACAATTAACTATCATTTTTGCGTCGGATTCGAAAATCTAGACTCACAGGAGAAATACCATAAGGTGCTGAGGCAGCAATAGACCCTTGGTGACAAGTCGGCTGGAGGCCGATGTATTGAATCTCGACGCAATTTGAGTGTTCCATCGTCATTAGAAGGCCCTGAACGTTACAATTAACTATCATTTTTGCGTCGGATACGAAAATCTAGACTCACAGGAGAACGACCATAAGGTGCCCGAGGCAGCAATAGACCCTTGGAGACAAGTCGGCTGGAGGACAATGTATTAAATCTCGACGCAATTTGAGAGTTCCATCGTCATTAGGCGGCCCTGAACGTTACAATTAACTATCATTTTGGCGTCGGATTCGTAAATCTAGACTTACAAGAGAACGACCATAAAGTGCCCGAGGCAGCATTAGACCCTTGGAGACAAGTCGGCTGGAGGACGATGTATTGGATCGCGACGCAATTTGAGTGTTCCATCGTCATTAGGAGGCCCTGAATGTTACAATTAACTATCAGTTTTTCTTCGGATTCGAAAATATAGACTCACAGCAGACGAACCATTTGGTGCCCGAGGCAGCAATATCCCCTTGGAGACAAATCGGCTGGAGGACGATGTATTGAATGCCGACGCAATTTGAGTCTTCTATCGTCATTAGGAGGCGCTGAACGTTACAATTCGCTATCATTTTTGCGTCGGATTCGTAAAATGTAGACTCACAGCAGAAGGATCATAATGTGCCCGAGACAGCAATATCCCCTTGGAGACAAGTCGGCTGGAGGACGATGTATTGAATCTCGACGCAATTTGAGTGTTCCATCGTCATTACAAGGCCCTGAACGTTACAATTAACTATCATTTTTGCGTCGGATTCGAAAATCTAGACTCACAGGAGAACGACAATAAGGTGCCCGAGGCAGCAATAGACCCTTGGAGACAAGTCGGCTGGAGGACGATGTCTTGGATCGCGACGCAATTTGAGTCTTCTATCGTTATTAGGAGGCGCTGAACGTTTCAATTCACTAACATTTTTGCGTCGGATTCGAAAATCTAGACTCACAGGAGAAGGACCATGTGGTGCCCGAGGCAGCAATATCCCCTTGGAGACAAGTCGGCTGGAGGCCGATGTATTGAATCGCGACGCAATTTGAGTGTTCCATCGTCATTACAAAGCCCTGAACCTTCAATTAACAATCAGTTTCGCGTCGGATTCGAAAATCTAGACTCAGCAGACGAACCATTTGGTGCCCGAGGCAGCAATATCCCCTTGGAGACAAATCGGCTGGAGGACGATGTATTGAATGCCGACGCATTTTGAGTCTTCTATCGTCATTAGGAGGCGCTGAACGTTACAATTCACTATCATTTTTGCGTCGGATTCGAAAATCTAGACTCACAGGAGAAAGATCATATTGTGCCCGAGACAGCAATATCCCCTTGGAGACAAGTCGGCTGGAGGACGATGTATTGAATCTCGACGCAATTTGAGTGTTCCATCGTCATTAGAAGGCCCTGAACGTTGCAGTTAACTATGATTTTTGCGTCGGATTCGAAAATCTAGACTCACAGGAGAACGACCATAAGGTGCCCGAGGCAGCAATAGACCCTTGGAGACAAGTCGGCTGGAGGCCGATGTATTGGATCTCGACGCAATTTGAGTGTTCCATCGTCATTAGAAGGCCCTGAACGTTACAATCAACTATCATTTTTGCGTCGGATTCGAAAATCTAGACTCACAGGAGAACGACCATAAGGTGCCCGAGGCAGCAATAGACCCTTGGTGACAAGTCGGCTGAGGGCCGATGAATTGAATCTCGACGCAATTTGAGTGTTCCATCGTCATTAGAAGGCCTGAACGTTACAATTAACTATCATTTTTGCGTCGGATACGAAAATCTAGACTCACAGGAGAACGACCATAAGGTGCCCGAGGCAGCAATAGACCCTTGGAGACAAGTCGGCTGGAGGACGATGTATTGAATCTCGACGCAATTTGAGAGTTCCATCGTCATTAGGCGGCCCTGAACGTTACAATTAACTATCATTTTGGCGTCGGATTCGTAAATCTAGACTTACAAGAGAACGACCATAAAGTGCCCGAGGCAGCATTAGACCCATGGAGACAAGTCGCCTGGAGGACGATGTATTGGATCGCGAGGCAATTTGAGTTTTCCATCGTCATTAGGAGGCCCTGAATGTTACAATTAACTATCAGTTTTTCGTCGGATTCGAAAATCTAGACTCACAGCAGACGAACCATTTGGTGCCCGAGGCAGCAATATCCCCTTGGAGACAAATCGGCTGGAGGACGATGTATTGAATCCCGACGCAATTTGAGTCTTCTATTGTCATTAGGAGGCGCTGAACGTTACAATTCACTATCATTTTTGCGTCGGATTCGAAAATCTAGACTCACAGGAGAAGGATCATATTGTACCCGAGACAGCAATATCCCCTTGGAGACAAGTCGGCTGGAGGACGATGTATTGAATCTCGACGCAATTTGAGTGTTCCATCGTCATTACAAGGCCCTGAACGTTACAATTAACTATCATTTTTGCGTCGGATTCGAAAATCTAGACTCACAGGAGAACGACCATAAGGTGCCCGAGGCAGCAATAGACCCTTGGAGACAAGTCGGCTGGAGGCCGATGTATTGGATCTCGACGCAATTTGAGTGTTCCATCGTCATTAGAAGGCCCTGAACGTTACAATTAACTATCATTTTTGCGTCGGATTCGAAAATCTAGACTCACAGGAGAACGACCATAAGGTGCCCGAGGCAGCAATAGACCCTTGGAGACAAGTCGGCTGGTGGACGATGTATTGAATCTCGACGCAATTTGAGAGTTCCATCGTCATTAGGAGGCCCTGAACGTTACAATTAACTATCATTTTGGCGTCGGATTCGTAAATCTAGACTTACAAGAGAACGACCATAAAGTGCCCGAGGCAGCATTAGACCCTTGGAGACAAGTCGCCTGGAGGACGATGTATTGGATCGCGACGCAATTTGAGTTTTCCATCGTCATTAGGAGGCCCTGAATGTTACTATTAACTATCAGTTTTTCGTCGGATTCGAAAATCTAGACTCACAGCAGACGAACCATTTGGTGCCCGAGACAGCAATATCCCCTTGGAGACAAGTCGGCTGGAGGACGATGTATTGAATCTCGACGCAATTTGAGTGTTCCATCGTCATTAGAAGGCCCTGAACGTTACAATTAACTACGATTTTTTCGTCGGATTCGAAAATCTAGACTCACAGGAGAACGACTATAAGGTGCCCGAGGCAGCAATAGACCCTTGGAGACAAGTCGGCTGGAGGCCGATGTATTGGATCTCGACGCAATTTGAGTTTTCCATCGTCATTAGAAGGCCCTCAACGTTACAATTAACTATCATTTTTGCGTCGGATTCGAAAATCTAGACTCACAGGAGAACGACCATAAGGTGCCCGAGGCAGCAATAGACCCTTGGTGACAAGTCGCCTGGAGGCCGATGTATTGAATCTCGACGCAATTTGAGTGTTCCATCGTCATTAGAAGGCCTGAACGTTACAATTAACTATCATTTTTGCGTCGGATACGAAAATCTAGACTCACAGGAGAACGACCATAAGGTGCCCGAGGCAGCAATAGACCCTTGGAGACAAGTCGGCTGGAGGACGATGTATTGAATCTCGACGCAATTTGAGAGTTCCATCGTCATTAGGCGGCCCTGAACGTTACAATTAACTATCATTTTGGCGTCGGATTCGTAAATCTAGACTTACAAGAGAACGACCATAAAGTGCCCGAGGCAGCATTAGACCCTTGGAGACAAGTCGCCTGGAGGACGATGTATTGGATCGCGACGCAATTTGAGTGTTCCATCGTCATTAGGAGGCCCTGAATGTTACAATTAACTATCAGTTTTTCGTCGGATTCGAAAATCTAGACTCACAGCAGACGAACCATTTGGTGCCCGAGGCAGCAATATAGCCTTGGAGACAAATCGGCTGGAGGACGATGTATTGAATGCCGACGCATTTTGAGTCTTCTATCGTCATTAGGAGGCGCTGAACGTTACAATTCACTATCATTTTTGCGTCGGATTCGAAAATCTAGACTCACAGGAGAAAGATCATATTGTGCCCGAGACAGCAATATCCCCTTGGAGACAAGTCGGCTGGAGGACGATGTATTGAATCTCGACGCAATTTGAGTGTTCCATCGTCATTAGAAGGCCCTGAACGTTGCAATTAACTATGATTTTTGCGTCAGATTCGAAAATCTAAACTCACAGGAGAACGACCATAAGGTGCCCGAGGCAGCAATAGACCCTTGGAGACAAGTCGGCTGGAGGCCGATGTATTGGATCTCGACGCAATTTGAGTGTTCCATCGTCATTAGAAGGCCCTGAACGTTACAATTAACTATCATTTTTGCGTCGGATTCGAAAATCTAGACTCACAGGAGAACGACCATAAGGTGCCCGAGGCAGCAATAGACCCTTGGTGACAAGTCGCCTGGAGGCCAATATATTGAATCTCGACGCAATTTGAGTGTTCCATCGTCATTAGAAGGCCTGAACGTTGCAATTAACTATCATTTTTGCGTCGGATACGAAAACCTAGACTCACAGCAGACGAACCATTTGGTGCCCGAGGCAGCAATATCCCCTTGGAGACAAATCGGCTGGAGTACGATGTATTGAATGCCGACGCATTTTGAGTCTTCTATCGTCATTAGGAGGCGCTGAACGTTACAATTCACTATCATTTTTGCGTCGGATTCGAAAATCTAGACTCACAGGAGAAAGATCATATTGTGCCCGAGACAGCAATATCCCCTTGGAGACAAGTTGGCTGGAGGACGATGTATTGAATCTCGACGTAATTTGAGTGTTCCATTGTCATTAGAAGGCCCTGAACGTTACAATTAACTACGATTTTTGCGTCGGATTCGAAAATCTAGACTCACAGGAGAACGACTATAAGGTGCCCGAGGCAGCAATATCCCCTTGGAGACAAGTCGGCTGGAGGCCGATGTATTGGATCTCGACGCAATTTGAGTGTTCCATCGTCATTAGAAGGCGCTGAACGTTACAATTAACTATCATTTTTGCGTCGGATTCGAAAATCTAGACTCACAGGAGAACGACCATAAGGTGCCCGAGGCAGCAATAGACCCTTGGTGACAAGTCGCCTGGAGGCCGATGTATTGAATCTCGACGCAATTTGAGTGTTCCATCGTCATTAGAAGGCCTGAACGTTACAATTAACTATCATTTTTGCGTCGGATATGAAAATCTAGACTCACAGGAGAACGACCATAAGGTGCCCGAGGCAGCAATAGACCCTTGGAGACAAGTCGGCTGGAGGACGATGTATTGAATCTCGACGCAATTCGAGAGTTCCATCGTCATTAGGCGGCCCTGAACGTTACAATTAACTATCATTTTGGCGTCGGATTCGTAAATCTAGACTTACAAGAGAACGCCCATAAAGTGCCCGAGGCAGCATTAGACCCTTGGAGACAAGTCGCCTGGAGGACGATGTATTGGATCGCGACGCAATTTGAGTGTTCCATCGTCATTAGGAGGCCCTGAATGTTACAATTAACTATCAGTTTTTCGTCGGATTCGAAAATCTAGACTCACAGCAGACGAACCATTTGGTGCCCGAGGCAGCAATATCCCCTTGGAGACAAATCGGCTGGAGGACGATGTATTGAATCCCGACGCAATTTGAGTCTTCTATTGTCATTAGGAGGCGCTGAAAGTTACAATTCACTATCATTTTTGCGTCGGATTCGAAAATCTACACTCACAGGAGAAGGATCATATTGTACCCGAGACAGCAATATCCCCTTGGAGACAAGTCGGCTGGAGGACGATGTATTGAATCTCGACGCAATTTGAGTGTTCCATCGTCATTAGAAGGCCCTGAACGTTACAATTAACTATCATTTTTGCGTCGGATTCGAAAATCTAGACTCACAGGAGAACGACCATAAGGTGCCCGAGGCAGCAATAGACCCTTGGAGACAAGTCGGCTGGAGGCCGATGTATTGAATCTCGACGCAATTTGAGTGTTCCATCGTCATTAGAAGGCCTGAACGTTACAATTAACTATCCTTTTTGCGTCGGATACGAAAATCTAGACTCACAGGAGAACGACCATAAGGTGTCCGAGGCAGCAATAGACCCTTGGAGACAAGTCGGCTGGAGGACGATGTATTGAATCTCGACGCAATTTGAGATTTCCATCGTCATTAGGCGGCCCTGAACGTTGCAATTAACTATCATTTTGGCGTCGGATTCGTAAATCTAGACTTACAAGAGAACGACCATAAAGTGCCCGAGGCAGCATTAGACCCTTGGAGACAAGTCGCCTGGAAGACGATGTATTGGATCGCGACGCAATTTGAGTTTTCCATCGTCATTAGGAGGCCCTGAATGTTACAATTAACTATCAGTTTTTCGTCGGATTCGAAAATCTAGACTCACAGCAGACGAACCATTTGGTGCCCGAGGCAGCAATATCCCCTTGGAGACAAATCGGCTGGAGGACGATGTATTGAATCCCGACGCAATTTGAGTCTTCTATTGTCATTAGGAGGCGCTGAACGTTACAATTCACTATCATTTTTGCGTCGGATTCGAAAATCTAGACTCACAGGAGAAGGATCATATTGTACCCGAGACAGCAATATCCCCTTGGAGACAAGTCGGCTGGAGGCCGATGTATTGAATCTCGACGCAATTTGAGTGTTCCATCGTCATTAGAAGGCCCTGAACGTTACAATTAACTATCATTTTTGCGTCGGATTCGAAAATCTAGACTCACAGGAGAACGACCATAAGGTGTCCGAGGCAGCAATAGACCCTTGGAGACAAGTCGGCTGGTGGACGATGTATTGAATCTCGACGTAATTTGAGTGTTCCATTGTCATTAGAAGGCCCTGAACGTTACAATTAACTACGATTTTTGCGTCGGATTCGAAAATCTAGACTCACAGGAGAACGACTATAAGGTGCCCGAGGCAGCAATATCCCCTTGGAGACAAGTCGGCTGGAGGCCGATGTATTGGATCTCGACGCAATTTGAGTGTTCCATCGTCATTAGAAGGCGCTGAACGTTACAATTAACTATCATTTTTGCGTCGGATTCGAAAATCTAGACTCACAGGAGAACGACCATAAGGTGCCCGAGGCAGCAATAGACCCTTGGTGACAAGTCGCCTGGAGGCCGATGTATTGAATCTCGACGCAATTTGAGTGTTCCATCGTCATTAGAAGGCCTGAACGTTACAATTAACTATCATTTTTGCGTCGGATATGAAAATCTAGACTCACAGGAGAACGACCATAAGGTGCCCGAGGCAGCAATAGACCCTTGGAGACAAGTCGGCTGGAGGACGATGTATTGAATCTCGACGCAATTCGAGAGTTCCATCGTCATTAGGCGGCCCTGAACGTTACAATTAACTATCATTTTGGCGTCGGATTCGTAAATCTAGACTTACAAGAGAACGCCCATAAAGTGCCCGAGGCAGCATTAGACCCTTGGAGACAAGTCGCCTGGAGGACGATGTATTGGATCGCGACGCAATTTGAGTGTTCCATCGTCATTAGGAGGCCCTGAATGTTACAATTAACTATCAGTTTTTCGTCGGATTCGAAAATCTAGACTCACAGCAGACGAACCATTTGGTGCCCGAGGCAGCAATATCCCCTTGGAGACAAATCGGCTGGAGGACGATGTATTGAATCCCGACGCAATTTGAGTCTTCTATTGTCATTAGGAGGCGCTGAACGTTACAATTCACTATCATTTTTGCGTCGGATTCGAAAATCTACACTCACAGGAGAAGGATCATATTGTACCCGAGACAGCAATATCCCCTTGGAGACAAGTCGGCTGGAGGACGATGTATTGAATCTCGACGCAATTTGAGTGTTCCATCGTCATTAGAAGGCCCTGAACGTTACAATTAACTATCATTTTTGCGTCGGATTCGAAAATCTAGACTCACAGGAGAACGACCATAAGGTGCCCGAGGCAGCAATAGACCCTTGGAGACAAGTCGGCTGGAGGCCGATGTATTGAATCTCGACGCAATTTGAGTGTTCCATCGTCATTAGAAGGCCTGAACGTTACAATTAACTATCATTTTTGCGTCGGATACGAAAATCTAGACTCACAGGAGAACGACCATAAGGTGTCCGAGGCAGCAATAGACCCTTGGAGACAAGTCGGCTGGAGGACGATGTATTGAATCTCGACGCAATTTGAGATTTCCATCGTCATTAGGCGGCCCTGAACGTTGCAATTAACTATCATTTTGGCGTCGGATTCGTAAATCTAGACTTACAAGAGAACGACCATAAAGTGCCCGAGGCAGCATTAGACCCTTGGAGACAAGTCGCCTGGAAGACGATGTATTGGATCGCGACGCAATTTGAGTTTTCCATCGTCATTAGGAGGCCCTGAATGTTACAATTAACTATCAGTTTTTCGTCGGATTCGAAAATCTAGACTCACAGCAGACGAACCATTTGGTGCCCGAGGCAGCAATATCCCCTTGGAGACAAATCGGCTGGAGGACGATGTATTGAATCCCGACGCAATTTGAGTCTTCTATTGTCATTAGGAGGCGTTGAACGTTACAATTCACTATCATTTTTGCGTCGGATTCGAAAATCTAGACTCACAGGAGAAGGATCATATTGTACCCGAGACAGCAATATCCCCTTGGAGACAAGTCGGCTGGAGGCCGATGTATTGAATCTCGACGCAATTTGAGTGTTCCATCGTCATTAGAAGGCCCTGAACGTTACAATTAACTATCATTTTTGCGTCGGATTCGAAAATCTAGACTCACAGGAGAACGACCATAAGGTGTCCGAGGCAGCAATAGACCCTTGGAGACAAGTCGGCTGGAGGACGATGTATTGAATCTCGACGCAATTTGAGATTTCCATCGTCATTAGGCGGCCCTGAACGTTACAATTAACTATCATTTTTGCGTCGGATTCGAAAATCTAGACTCACAGGAGAACGACCATAAGGTGCCCGAGGCAGCAATAGACCCTTGGTGACAAGTCGGCTGAGGGCCGATGTATTGAATCTCGACGCAATTTGAGTGTTCCATCGTCATTAGAAGGCCTGAACGTTACAATTAACTATCATTTTTGCGTCGGATACGAAAATCTAGACTCACAGGAGAACGACCATAAGGTGTCCGAGGCAGCAATAGACCCTTGGAGACAAGTCGGCTGGAGGACGATGTATTGAATCTCGACGCAATTTGAGATTTCCATCGTCATTAGGCGGCCCTGAACGTTGCAATTAACTATCATTTTGGCGTCGGATTCGTAAATCTAGACTTACAAGAGAACGACCATAAAGTGCCCGAGGCAGCATTAGACCCTTGGAGACAAGTCGCCTGGAAGACGATGTATTGGATCGCGACGCAATTTGAGTTTTCCATCGTCATTAGGAGGCCCTGAATGTTACAATTAACTATCAGTTTTTCGTCGGATTCGAAAATCTAGACTCACAGCAGACGAACCATTTGGTGCCCGAGGCAGCAATATCCCCTTGGAGACAAATCGGCTGGAGGACGATGTATTGAATCCCGACGCAATTTGAGTCTTCTATTGTCATTAGGAGGCGCTGAACGTTACAATTCACTATCATTTTTGCGTCGGATTCGAAAATCTAGACTCACAGGAGAAGGATCATATTGTACCCGAGACAGCAATATCCCCTTGGAGACAAGTCGGCTGGAGGCCGATGTATTGAATCTCGACGCAATTTGAGTGTTCCATCGTCATTAGAAGGCCCTGAACGTTACAATTAACTATCATTTTTGCGTCGGATTCGAAAATCTAGACTCACAGGAGAACGACCATAAGGTGTCCGAGGCAGCAATAGACCCTTGGAGACAAGTCGGCTGGTGGACGATGTATTGAATCTCGACGCAATTTGAGAGTTCCATCGTCATTAGGAGGCCCTGAACGTTACAATTAACTATCATTTTGGCGTCGGATTCGTAAATCTAGACTTACAAGAGAACGACCATAAAGTGCCGAAGGCAGCATTAGACCCTTGGAGACAAGTCGCCTGGAGGACGATGTATTGGATCGCGACGCAATTTGAGTTTTCCATCGTCATTAGGAGGCCCTGAATGTTACAATTAACTATCAGTTTTTCGTCGGATTCGAAAATCTAGACTCACAGCAGACGAACCATTTGGTGCCCGAGGCAGCAATATCCCCTTGGAGACAAATCAGCTGGAGGACGATGTATTGAATCCCGACGCAATTTGAGTCTTCTATTGTCATTAGGAGGCGCTGAACGTTACAATTAACTATCATTTTTGCGTCGGATTCGAAAATCTAGACTCACAGGAGAAGGATCATATTGTACCCGAGACAGCAATATCCCCTTGGAGACAAGTCGGCTGGAGGACGATGTATTGAATCTCGTCGCAATTTGAGTGTTCCATCGTCATTACAAGGCCCTGAACGTTACAATTAACTATCATTTTTGCGTCGGATTCGAAGATCTAGACTCACAGGAGAATGACCATAAGGTGCCCGAGACAGCAATAGACCCTTGGAGACAAGTCGGCTGGAGGCCGATGTATTGGATCTCGACGCAATTTGAGTGTTCCATCGTCATTAGAAGGCCCTGAACGTTACAATTAACTATCATTTTTGCGTCGGATTTGAAAATCTAGACTCACAGGAGAACGACCATAAGGTGCCCGAGGCAGCAATCGACCCTTGGAGACAAGTCGGCTGGAGGACGATGTATTGAATCTCGACGCAATTTGAGAGTTCCATCGTCATTAGGAGGCCCTGAACGTTACAATTAACTATCATTTTGGCGTCGCATTCGTAAATCTAAACTTACAAGAGAACGACCATAAAGTGCCCGAGGCAGCATTAGACCCTTGGAGACAAGTCGCCTGGAGGACGATGTATTAGATCGCGACGCAATTTGAGTTTTCCATCGTCATTAGGAGGCCCTGAATGTTACAATTAACTATCAGTTTTTCGTCGGATTCGAAAATCTAGACTCGCAGCAGACGAACCATTTGGTGCCCGAGGCAGCAATATCCCCTTGGAGACAAATCGGCTGGAGGACGATGTATTGAATGCCGACGCATTTTGAGTCTTCTATCGTCATTAGGAGGCGCTGAACGTTACAATTCACTATCATTTTTGCGTCGGATTCGAAAATCTAGACTCACAGGAGAAAGATCATATTGTGCCCGAGACAGCAATATCCCCTTGGAGACAAGTTGGCTGGAGGACGATGTATTGAATCTCGACGCAATTTGAGTGTTCCATCGTCATTAGAAGGCCCTGAACGTTACAATTAACTATGATTTTTGCGTCGGATTCGAAAATCTAGACTCACAGGAGAACGACTATAAGGTGCCCGAGGCAGCAATAGACCCTTGGAGACAAGTCGGCTGGAGGCCGATGTATTGGATCTCGACGCAATTTGAGTTTTCCATCGTCATTAGAAGGCCCTGAACGTTACAATTAACTATCATTTTTGCGTCGGATTCGAAAATCTAGACTCACAGGAGAACGACCATAAGGTGCCCGAGGCAGCAATAGACCCTTGGTGACAAGTCGCCTGGAGGCCGATGTATTGAATCTCGACGCAATTTGAGTGTTCCATCGTCATTAGAAGGCCTGAACGTAACAATTAACTATCATTTTTGCGTCGGATACGAAAATCTAGACTCACAGGAGAACGACCATAAGGCGCCCGAGGCAGCAATAGACCCTTGGAGACAAGTCGGCTGGAGGACGATGTATTGAATCTCGACGCAATTTGAGAGTTCCATCGTCATTAGGCGGCCCTGAACGTTACAATTAACTATCATTTTGGCGTCGGATTCGTAAATCTAGACTTACAAGAGAACGACCATAAAGTGCCCGAGGCAGCATTAGACCCTTGGAGACAAGTCGCCTGGAGGACGATGTATTGGATCGCGACGCAATTTGAGTGTTCCATCGTCATTAGGAGGCCCTGAATGTTACAATTAACTATCAGTTTTTCGTCGGATTCGATAATCTAGACTCACAGCAGACGAACCATTTGGTGCCCGAGGCAGCAATATAGCCTTGAAGACAAATCGGCTGGAGGACGATGTATTGAATGCCGACGCATTTTGAGTCTTCTATCGTCATTAGGAGGCGCTGAACGTTACAATTCACTATCATTTTTGCGTCGGATTCGAAAATCTAGACTCACAGGAGAAAGATCATATTGTGCCCGAGACAGCAATATCCCCTTGGAGACAAGTCGGCTGGAGGACGATGTATTGAATCTCGACGCAATTTGAGTGTTCCATCGTCATTAGAAGGCCCTGAACGTTGCAATTAACTATGATTTTTGCGTCGGATTCGAAAATCTAGACTCACAGGAGAACGACCATAAGGTGCCCGAGGCAGCAATAGACCCTTGGAGACAAGTCGGCTGGAGGCCGATGTATTGGATCTCGACGCAATTTGAGTGTTCCATCGTCATTAGAAGGCCCTGAACGTTACAATTAACTATCATTTTTGCGTCGGATTCGAAAATCTAGACTCACAGGAGAACGACCATAAGGTGCCCGAGGCAGCAATAGACCCTTGGTGACAAGTCGCCTGGAGGCCGATATATTGAATCTCGACGCAATTTGAGTGTTCCATCGTCATTAGAAGGCCTGAACGTTGCAATTAACTATCATTTTTGCGTCGGATACGAAAATCTAGGCTCACAGCAGACGAACCATTTGGTGCCCGAGGCAGCAATATCCCCTTGGAGACAAATCGGCTGGAGGACGATGTATTGAATGCCGACGCATTTTGAGTCTTCTATCGTCATTAGGAGGCGCTGAACGTTACAATTCAATATCATTTTTGCGTCGGATTCGAAAATCTAGACTCACAGGAGAAAGATCATATTGTGCCCGAGACAGCAATATCCCCTCGGAGACAAGTTGGCTGGAGGACGATGTATTGAATCTCAACGCAATTTGAGTGTTCCATCGTCATTAGAAGGCCCTGAACGTTACAATTAACTACGATTTTTGCGTCGGATTCGAAAATCTAGACTCACAGGAGAACGACTATAAGGTGCCCGAGGCAGCAATAGACCCTTGGAGACAAGTCGGCTGGAGGCCGATGTATTGGATCTCGACGCAATTTGAGTGTTCCATCGTCATTAGAAGGCGCTGAACGTTACAATTAACTATCATTTTTGCGTCGGATTCGAAAATCTAGACTCACAGGAGAACGACCATAAGGTGCCCGAGGCAGCAATAGACCCTTGGTGACAAGTCGCCTGGAGGCCGATGTATTGAATCTCGACGCAATTTGAGTGTTCCATCGTCATTAGAAGGCCTGAACGTTACAATTAACTATCATTTTTGCGTCGGATATGAAAATCTAGACTCACAGGAGAACGACCATAAGGTGCCCGAGGCAGCAATAGACCCTTGGAGACAAGTCGGCTGGAGGACGATGTATTGAATCTCGACGCAATTTGAGAGTTCCATCGTCATTAGGTGGCCCTGAACGTTACAATTAACTATCATTTTGGCGTCGGATTCGTAAATCTAGACTTACAAGAGAACGCCCATAAAGTGCCCGAGGCAGCATTAGACCCTTGGAGACAAGTCGCCTGGAGGACGATGTATTGGATCGCGACGCAATTTGAGTGTTCCATCGACATTAGGAGGCCC
The DNA here is from genome assembly GCF_023864345.2 of Schistocerca serialis cubense. Classification (NCBI taxonomy): domain Eukaryota; kingdom Metazoa; phylum Arthropoda; class Insecta; order Orthoptera; family Acrididae; genus Schistocerca; species Schistocerca serialis. Next base: position 2,844,916 of record NW_026047645.1, on the reverse strand, counting down.
TGAATGTTACAATTAACTATCAGTTTTTCGTCGGATTCGAAAATCTAGACTCACAGCAGACGAACCATTTGGTGCCCGAGGCAGCAATATCCCCTTGGAGACAAATCGGCTGGAGGACGATGTATTGAATCCCGACGCAATTTGAGTCTTCTATTGTCATTAGGAGGCGCTGAACGTTACAATTCACTATCATTTTTGCGTCGGATTCGAAAATCTAGACTCACAGGAGAAGGATCATATTGTACCCGAGACAGCAACATCCCCTTGGAGACAAGTCGGCTGGAGGACGATGTATTGAATCTCGACGCAATTTGAGTGTTCCATCGTCATTAGAAGGCCCTGAACGTTACAATTAACTATCATTTTTGCGTCGGATTCGAAAATCTAGACTCACAGGAGAACGACCATAAGGTGCCCGAGGCAGCAATAGACCCTTGGAGACAAGTCGGCTGGAGGCCGATGTATTGGATCTCGACGCAATTTGAGTGTTCCATCGTCATTAGAAGGCCCTGAACGTTACAATTAACTATCACTTTTGCGTCGGATTCGAAAATCTAGACTCACAGGAGAACGACCATAAGGTGCCCGAGGCAGCAATAGACCCTTTTGACAAGTCGGCTGAGGGCCGATGTATTGAATCTCGACGCAATTTGAGTGTTCCATCGTCATTAGAAGGCCTGAACGTTACAATTAACTATCATTTTTGCGTCGGATACGAAAATCTAGACTCACAGGAGAACGACCATAAGGTGTCCGAGGCAGCAATAGACCCTTGGAGACAAGTCGGCTGGAGGACGATGTATTGAATCTCGACGCAATTTGAGATTTCCATCGTCATTAGGCGGCCCTGAACGTTACAATTAACTATCATTTTGGCGTCGGATTCGTAAATCTAGACTTACAAGAGAACGACCATAAAGTGCCCGAGGCAGCATTAGACCCTTGGAGACAAGTCGCCTGGAAGACGATGTATTGGATCGCGACGCAATTTGAGTTTTCCATCGTCATTAGGAGGCCCTGAATGTTACAATTAACTATCAGTTTTTCGTCGGATTCGAAAATCTAGACTCACAGCAGACGAACCATTTGGTGCCCGAGGCAGCAATATCCCCTTGGAGACAAATCGGCTGGAGGACGATGTATTGAATCCCGACGCAATTTGAGTCTTCTATTGTCATTAGGAGGCGCTGAACGTTACAATTCACTATCATTTTTGCGTCGGATTCGAAAATCTAGACTCACAGGAGAAGGATCATATTGTACCCGAGACAGCAATATCCCCTTGGAGACAAGTAGGCTGGAGGACGATGTATTGAATCTCGTCGCAATTTGAGTGTTCCACCGTCATTACAAGGCCCTGAACGTTACAATTAACTATCATTTTTGCGTCGGATTCGAAGATCTAGACTCACAGGAGAACGACCATAAGGTGCCCGAGACAGCAATAGACCCTTGGAGACAAGTCGGCTGGAGGCCGATGTATTGGATCTCGACGCAATTTGAGTGTTCCATCGTCATTAGAAGGCCCTGAACGTTACAATTAACTATCATTTTTGCGTCGGATTCGAAAATCTAGACTCACAGGAGAACGACCATAAGGTGCCCGAGGCAGCAATAGACCCTTGGAGACAAGTCGGCTGGAGGACGATGTATTGAATCTCGACGCAATTTGAGAGTTCCATCGTCATTAGGAGGCCCTGAACGTTACAATTAACTATCATTTTGGCGTCGCATTCGTAAATCTAAACTTACAAAAGAACGACCATAAAGTGCCCGAGGCAGCATTAGACCCTTGGAGACAAGTCGCCTGGAGGACGATGTATTAGATCGCGACGCAATTTGAGTTTTCCATCGTCATTAGGAGGCCCTGAATGTTACAATTAACTATCGGTTTTTCGTCGGATTCGAAAATCTAGACTCACAGCAGACGAACCATTTGGTGCCCGAGGCAGCAATATCCCCTTGGAGACAAATCGGCTGGAGGACGATGTATTGAATGCCGACGCATTTTGAGTCTTCTATCGTCATTAGGAGGCGCTGAACGTTACAATTCACTATCATTTTTGCGTCGGATTCGAAAATCTAGACTCACAGGAGAAAGATCATATTGTGCCCGAGACAGCAATATCCCCTTGGAGACAAGTTGGCTGGAGGACGATGTATTGAATCTCGACGCAATTTGAGTGTTCCATCGTCATTAGAAGGCCCTGAACGTTACAATTAACTATGATTTTTGCGTCGGATTCGAAAATCTAGACTCACAGGAGAACGACTATAAGGTGCCCGAGGCAGCAATAGACCCTTGGAGACAAGTCGGCTGGAGGCCGATGTATTGGATCTCGACGCAATTTGAGTGTTCCATCGTCATTAGAAGGCGCTGAACGTTACAATTAACTATCATTTTTGCGTCGGATTCGAAAATCTAGACTCACAGGAGAACGACCATAAGGTGCCCGAGGCAGCAATAGACCCTTGGTGACAAGTCGCCTGGAGGCCGATGTATTGAATCTCGACGCAATTTGAGTGTTCCATCGTCATTAGAAGGCCTGAACGTTACAATTAACTATCATTTTTGCGTCGGATACGAAAATCTAGACTCACAGGAGAACGACCATGAGGTGCCCGAGGCAGCAATAGACCCTTGGAGACAAGTCGGCTGGAGGACGATGTATTGAATCTCGACGCAATTTGAGAGTTCCATCGTCATTAGGCGGCCCTGAACGTTACAATTAACTATCATTTTGGCGTCGGATTCGTAAATCTAGACTTACAAGAGAACGACCATGAAGTGCCCGAGGCAGCATTAGACCCTTGGAGACAAGTCGCCTGGAGGACGATGTATTGGATCGCGACACAATTTGAGTGTTCCATCGTCATTAGGAGGCCCTGAATGTTACAATTAACTATCAGTTTTTCGTCGGATTCGAAAATCTAGACTCACAGCAGACGAACCATTTGGTGCCCGAGGCAGCAATATCCCCTTGGAGACAAATCGGCTGGAGGACGATGTATTGAATCCCGACGGAATTTGAGTCTTCTATTGTCATTAGGAGGCGCTGAACGTTACAATTCACTATCATTTTTGCGTCGGATTCGAAAATCTAGACTCACAGGAGAAGGATCATATTGTACCCGAGACAGCAATATCCCCTTGGAGACAAGTCGGCTGGAGGACGATGTATTGAATCTCGACGCAATTTGATTGTTCCATCGTCATTAGAAGGCCCTATACGTTACAATTAACTATCATTTTTGTTCGGATTCGAAAATCTAGACTCACAGGAGAACGACCATAAGGTGCCCGAGGCAGCAATAGACCCTTGGAGACAAATCGGCTGGAGGCCGATATATTGGATCTCGACGCAATTTGAGTGTTCCATCGTCATTAGAAGGCCCTGAACGTTACAATTAACTATCATTTTTGCGTCGGATTCGAAAATCTAGACTCACAGGAGAACGACCATAAGGTGCCCGAGGCAGCAATAGACCCTTGGAGGCAAGTCGGCTGGAGGACGATGTATTGAATCTCGACGCAATTTGAGAGTTCCATCGTCATTAGGAGGCCCTGAACGTTACAATTAACTATCATTTTGGCGTCGCATTCGTAAATCTAAACTTACAAGAGAACGACCATAAAGTGCCCGAGGCAGCATTAGACCCTTGGAGACAAGTCGCCTGGAGGACGATGTATTGGATCGCGACGCAATTTGAGTTTTCCATCGTCATTAGGAGGCCCTGAATGTTACAATTAACTATCAGTTTTTCGTCGGATTCGAAAATCTAGACTCACAGCAGACGAACCATTTGGTGCCCGAGGCAGCAATATCCCCTTGGAGACAAATCGGCTGGAGGACGATGTATTGAATGCCGACGCATTTTGAGTCTTCTATCGTCATTAGGAGGCGCTGATTGTTACAATTCACTATCATTTTTGCGTCGGATTCGACAATCTAGACTCACAGGAGAAAGATCATATTGTGCCCGAGACAGCAATATCCCCTTGGAGACAAGTTGGCTGGAGGACGATGTATTGAATCTCGACGCAATTTGAGTGTTCCATCGTCATTAGAAGGCCCTGAACGTTACAATTAACTATGATTTTTGCGTCGGATTCGAAAATCTAGACTCACAGGAGAACGACTATAAGGTGCCCGAGGCAGCAATAGACCCTTGGAGACAAGTCGGCTGGAGGCCGATGTATTGGAACTCGACGCAATTTGAGTGTTCCATCGTCATTAGAAGGCGCTGAACGTTACAATTAACTATCATTTTTGCGTCGGATTCGAAAATCTGGACTCACAGGAGAACGACCATAAGGTGCCCGAGGCAGCAATAGACCCTTGGTGACAAGTCGCCTGGAGGCCGATGTATTGAATCTCGACGCAATTTGAGTGTTCCATCGTCATTAGAAGGCCTGAACGTTACAATTAACTATCATTTTTGCGTCGGATACGAAAATCTAGACTCGCAGGAGAACGACCATAAGGTGCCCGAGGCAGCAATAGACCCTTGGAGACAAGTCGGCAGGAGGACGATGTATTGAATCTCGACGCAATTTGAGAGTTCCATCGTCATTAGGCGGCCCTGAACGTTACAATTAACTATCATTTTGGCGTCGGATTCGTAAATCTAGACTTACAAGAGAACGACCATAAAGTGCCTGAGGCAGCATTAGACCCTTGGAGACAAGTCGGCTGGAGGACGATGTATTGGATCGCGACGCAATTTGAGTCCTCTATCGACATTAGGAGGCGCTGAACGTTACAATTCACTATCATTTTTGCGTCGGATTCGAAAATCTAGACTCACAGGAGAAGGACCATGTGGTGCCCGAGGCAGCGATATCCCCTTGGAGACAAGTCGGCTGTAGGGCGATGTATTGAATCTCGACGCAATTTGAGTGTTCCATTGTCATTACAAAGCCCTGAACCTTACAATTAACTATCAGTTTCGCGTCGGATTCGAAAATCTACTCACAGGAGAAGTTCATACGGTGCTCGAGACAGCAATATACCCCTTGGAGACAAATCGGCTGGAGGACGATGTATTGAATCTCGACGCAATTTGAGTCTTCTATCGTCATTAGGAGGCGCTGAACGTTACAATTCACTATCATTTTTGCGTCTGATTCGAAAATCTAGGCTCACAGGAGAAAGATCATATTGTGCCCGAGACAGCAATATCCCCTTGGAGACAAGTCGGCTGGAGGACGATGTATTGTATCTCGACGCAATTTGAGTGTTCCATCGTCATTAGAAGGCCCTGAACGTTACAATTAACTATGATTTTTTCGTCGGATTCGAAAATCTAGACTCACAGGGGAACGACCATACGGTGCCCGAGGCAGCTATTGACCCTTGGAGACAAGTCGGTTGGAGGACGATGTATTGGAACGCGACGCAAAATGAGTGTTCCATCGTCATTAGGAGGCCTTGAATGTTACAATTAACTATCAGTTTTTCGTCGGATTCGAAAATCTAAAGTCACAGGAGAACGACCATAAGGTGCCCGAGGCAGCAATAGACCGTGGAGACAAGTCGGCTGGAGGCCGATGTATTGAATCTCGACGCAATTTGGGTGTTCCATCGTCATTACAAGGCCCTGACCCTTACAACTAACTATCAGTTTCGCATCGGATTCGAAAATCTACTCACAGGAGAAGTTCATACGGTGCTCGAGACAGCAATATACCCCTTGGAGACAAATCGGCTGGAGGACGATGTATTGAATCTCGACGCAATTTGAGTCTTCTATCGTCATTAGGAGGCGCTGAACGTTACAATTCACTGTCATTTTTGCGTCGGATTCGAAAATCTAGACTCACAGGAGAAGGATCATATTGTGCCCGAGACAGCAATATCCCCTTGGAGACAAGTCGGCTGGAGGACGATGTATTGAATCTCGACGCAATTTGAGTGTTCCATCGTCATTAGAAGGCCCTGAACGTTACAATTAACTATCATTTTTGCGTCGGATTCGAAAATCTAGACTCACAGGAGAATGACCATAAGGTGCCCGAGGCAGCAAAAGACCCTTGGAGACAAGTCGGCTGGAGGCCGATGTATTGAATCTCGACGCAATGTGAGTGTTCCATCGGCATTAGGAGGCCCTGAACGTTAAAATTAACTATCATTTTTGCGTCGGATACGAAAATCTAGACTCACAGGAGAACGACCATGAGGTGCCCGAGGCAGCAATAGACCCTTGGAGACAAGTCGGCTGGAGGACGATGTATTGAATCTCGACGCAATTTGAGAGTTCCATCGTCATTAGGCGGCCCTGAACGTTACAATTAACTATCATTTTGGCGTCGGATTCGTAAATCTAGACTTACAAGAGAACGACCATGAAGTGCCCGAGGCAGCATTAGACCCTTGGAGACAAGTCGCCTGGAGGACGATGTATTGGATCGCGACACAATTTGAGTGTTCCATCGTCATTAGGAGGCCCTGAATGTTACAATTAACTATCAGTTTTTCGTCGGATTCGAAAATCTAGACTCACAGCAGACGAACCATTTGGTGCCCGAGGCAGCAATATCCCCTTGGAGACAAATCGGCTGGAGGACGATGTATTGAATCCCGACGGAATTTGAGTCTTCTATTGTCATTAGGAGGCGCTGAACGTTACAATTCACTATCATTTTTGCGTCGGATTCGAAAATCTAGACTCACAGGAGAAGGATCATATTGTACCCGAGACAGCAATATCCCCTTGGAGACAAGTCGGCTGGAGGACGATGTATTGAATCTCGACGCAATTTGATTGTTCCATCGTCATTAGAAGGCCCTATACGTTACAATTAACTATCATTTTTGTTCGGATTCGAAAATCTAGACTCACAGGAGAACGACCATAAGGTGCCCGAGGCAGCAATAGACCCTTGGAGACAAATCGGCTGGAGGCCGATATATTGGATCTCGACGCAATTTGAGTGTTCCATCGTCATTAGAAGGCCCTGAACGTTACAATTAACTATCATTTTTGCGTCGGATTCGAAAATCTAGACTCACAGGAGAACGACCATAAGGTGCCCGAGGCAGCAATAGACCCTTGGAGGCAAGTCGGCTGGAGGACGATGTATTGAATCTCGACGCAATTTGAGAGTTCCATCGTCATTAGGAGGCCCTGAACGTTACAATTAACTATCATTTTGGCGTCGCATTCGTAAATCTAAACTTACAAGAGAACGACCATAAAGTGCCCGAGGCAGCATTAGACCCTTGGAGACAAGTCGCCTGGAGGACGATGTATTGGATCGCGACGCAATTTGAGTTTTCCATCGTCATTAGGAGGCCCTGAATGTTACAATTAACTATCAGTTTTTCGTCGGATTCGAAAATCTAGACTCACAGCAGACGAACCATTTGGTGCCCGAGGCAGCAATATCCCCTTGGAGACAAATCGGCTGGAGGACGATGTATTGAATGCCGACGCATTTTGAGTCTTCTATCGTCATTAGGAGGCGCTGATTGTTACAATTCACTATCATTTTTGCGTCGGATTCGACAATCTAGACTCACAGGAGAAAGATCATATTGTGCCCGAGACAGCAATATCCCCTTGGAGACAAGTTGGCTGGAGGACGATGTATTGAATCTCGACGCAATTTGAGTGTTCCATCGTCATTAGAAGGCCCTGAACGTTACAATTAACTATGATTTTTGCGTCGGATTCGAAAATCTAGACTCACAGGAGAACGACTATAAGGTGCCCGAGGCAGCAATAGACCCTTGGAGACAAGTCGGCTGGAGGCCGATGTATTGGAACTCGACGCAATTTGAGTGTTCCATCGTCATTAGAAGGCGCTGAACGTTACAATTAACTATCATTTTTGCGTCGGATTCGAAAATCTGGACTCACAGGAGAACGACCATAAGGTGCCCGAGGCAGCAATAGACCCTTGGTGACAAGTCGCCTGGAGGCCGATGTATTGAATCTCGACGCAATTTGAGTGTTCCATCGTCATTAGAAGGCCTGAACGTTACAATTAACTATCATTTTTGCGTCGGATACGAAAATCTAGACTCGCAGGAGAACGACCATAAGGTGCCCGAGGCAGCAATAGACCCTTGGAGACAAGTCGGCAGGAGGACGATGTATTGAATCTCGACGCAATTTGAGAGTTCCATCGTCATTAGGCGGCCCTGAACGTTACAATTAACTATCATTTTGGCGTCGGATTCGTAAATCTAGACTTACAAGAGAACGACCATAAAGTGCCTGAGGCAGCATTAGACCCTTGGAGACAAGTCGGCTGGAGGACGATGTATTGGATCGCGACGCAATTTGAGTCCTCTATCGACATTAGGAGGCGCTGAACGTTACAATTCACTATCATTTTTGCGTCGGATTCGAAAATCTAGACTCACAGGAGAAGGACCATGTGGTGCCCGAGGCAGCGATATCCCCTTGGAGACAAGTCGGCTGTAGGGCGATGTATTGAATCTCGACGCAATTTGAGTGTTCCATTGTCATTACAAAGCCCTGAACCTTACAATTAACTATCAGTTTCGCGTCGGATTCGAAAATCTACTCACAGGAGAAGTTCATACGGTGCTCGAGACAGCAATATACCCCTTGGAGACAAATCGGCTGGAGGACGATGTATTGAATCTCGACGCAATTTGAGTCTTCTATCGTCATTAGGAGGCGCTGAACGTTACAATTCACTATCATTTTTGCGTCTGATTCGAAAATCTAGGCTCACAGGAGAAAGATCATATTGTGCCCGAGACAGCAATATCCCCTTGGAGACAAGTCGGCTGGAGGACGATGTATTGTATCTCGACGCAATTTGAGTGTTCCATCGTCATTAGAAGGCCCTGAACGTTACAATTAACTATGATTTTTTCGTCGGATTCGAAAATCTAGACTCACAGGGGAACGACCATACGGTGCCCGAGGCAGCTATTGACCCTTGGAGACAAGTCGGTTGGAGGACGATGTATTGGAACGCGACGCAAAATGAGTGTTCCATCGTCATTAGGAGGCCTTGAATGTTACAATTAACTATCAGTTTTTCGTCGGATTCGAAAATCTAAAGTCACAGGAGAACGACCATAAGGTGCCCGAGGCAGCAATAGACCGTGGAGACAAGTCGGCTGGAGGCCGATGTATTGAATCTCGACGCAATTTGGGTGTTCCATCGTCATTACAAGGCCCTGACCCTTACAACTAACTATCAGTTTCGCATCGGATTCGAAAATCTACTCACAGGAGAAGTTCATACGGTGCTCGAGACAGCAATATACCCCTTGGAGACAAATCGGCTGGAGGACGATGTATTGAATCTCGACGCAATTTGAGTCTTCTATCGTCATTAGGAGGCGCTGAACGTTACAATTCACTGTCATTTTTGCGTCGGATTCGAAAATCTAGACTCACAGGAGAAGGATCATATTGTGCCCGAGACAGCAATATCCCCTTGGAGACAAGTCGGCTGGAGGACGATGTATTGAATCTCGACGCAATTTGAGTGTTCCATCGTCATTAGAAGGCCCTGAACGTTACAATTAACTATCATTTTTGCGTCGGATTCGAAAATCTAGACTCACAGGAGAATGACCATAAGGTGCCCGAGGCAGCAAAAGACCCTTGGAGACAAGTCGGCTGGAGGCCGATGTATTGAATCTCGACGCAATGTGAGTGTTCCATCGGCATTAGGAGGCCCTGAACGTTAAAATTAACTATCATTTTTGCGTCGGATTCGAAAATCTAGACTCACAGGAGAACGACCATAAGGTGCCCGAGGCAGCAATATACCCCTTGGAGACAAATCGGCTGGAGGACGATGTATTGAATCCCGACCCAATTTGAGTCTTCTATCGTCATTAGGAGGCGCTGAACGTAACAATTCACTATCATTTTTGCGTCGAATTCGAAAATCTAGGCTCACAGGAGAAAGATCATATTGTGCCCGAGACAGCAATATCCCCTTGGAGACAAGTCGGCTGGAGGACGATGTATTGAATCTCGACGCAATTTGAGTGTTCCATCGTCATTACAAGGCCCTGAACGTTACAATTAACTATCATTTTTGCGTCGGATTCGAAAATCTAGACTCACAGGAGAACGACCATAAGGTGCCCGAGGCAGCAATAGACCCTTGGAAACAAGTCGGCTGGAGGACGATGTATTGGATCGCGACGCAATTTGAGTCTTCTATCGTCATTAGGAGGCGCTGAACGTTTCAGTTCACTATCATTTTTGCGTTGGATTCGAAAATCTAGACTCACAGGAGAAGGACCATGTGGTGCCCGAGGCAGCGAAATCCCCTTGGAGACAAGTCGGCTGGAGGCCGATGTATTGAATCTCGACGCAATTTGAGTGTTCCATCGTCATTACAAGGCCCTTAACCTTACAATTAACTATCATTTTTGCGTCGGATACGAAAATCTAGGTGCCCGAGGCAGCAATAGACCATGGAGACAAGTCGGCTGGAGGACGATGTATTGAATCTCGACGCAATTTGAGAGTTCCATCGTCATTAGGCGGCCCTGAACGTTACAATTAACTATCATTTTGGCGTCGGATTCGAAAATCTAGACTCACTGGAGAAAGATCATATTGTGCCCGAGACAGCAATATCCCCTTGGAGACAAGTCGGCTGGAGGACGATGTATTGAATCTCTACGCAATTTGAGTGTTCCATCGTCATTAGAAGGCCCTGAACGTTACAGTTAACTATGATTTTTGCGTCGGATTCGAAATTCTAGACTCACAGGAGAACGACCATAAGGTGCCCGAGGCAGCAATAGACCCTTGGAGACAAGTTCGCTGGAGGCCGATGTATTGGATCTCGACGCAAAATGAGTGTTCCATCGTCATTAGGAGACCTTGAATGTTACAATTAACTATCAGTTTTTCGTCGGATTCGAAAATCTAAACTCACAGGAGAACGACCATAACGTGCCCGAGGCAGAAATAGACCGTTGGAGACAAGTCGGCTGGAGGCCGATGTATTGAATCTCGACGCAATTTGGGTGTTCCATCGTCATTACAAGGCCCTGAACCTTAGAACTAACTATCAGTTTCGCATCGGATTCGAAAATCTACTCACAGGAGAAGTTCATACGGTGCTCCAGACAGCAATATACCCCTTGGAGACAAATCGGCTGGAGGACGATGTATTGAATCTCGACGCAATTTGAGTCTTCTATCGTCTTTAGGAGGCGCTGAACGTTACAATTCACTATCATTTTTGCGTCGGATTCGAAAATCTAGACTCACTGGAGAAAGTTCATATTGTGCCCGAGACAGCAATATCCCCTTGGAGACAAGTCGGCTGGAGGACGATGTATTGAATCTCTACGCAATATGAGTGTTCCATCGACATTAGAAGGCCCTGAACGTTACAATTAACTATGATTTTTGCGTCGGATTCGAAAATCTAGACTCACAGGAGAACGACCATAAGGTGCCCGAGGCAGCAATAGACCCTTGGAGACAAGTCGGCTGGAGGCCGATGTATTGGATCTCGACGCAATTTGAGTATTCCATCGGCATTAGAAGGCCCTGAACGTTACAATTAAGTATCATTTTGCGTCGGATTCGAAAATCTAGACTCACAGGAGAACGACCATAAGGTGCCCGAGGCAGCAATAGACCCTTGGTGACAAGTCGCCTGGAATCCGATGTACTGAATCTCGACGCAATTTGAGTGTTCCATCGTCATTAGAAGGCCTGAACGTTACAATTAACTATCATTTTTGCGTCGGATACGAAAATCTAGACTCACAGGAGAACGACCATAAGGTGCCCGAGGCAGCAATAGACCCTTGGAGACAAGTCGGCTGGAGGACGATGTATTGAATCTCGACGCAATTTGAGAGTTCCATCGTCATTAGGCGGCCCTGAACGTTACAATTAACTATCATTTTGGCGTCGGATTCGTAAATCTAGACTTACAAGAGAACGACCATAAAGTGCCCGAGGCAGCATTAGACCCTTGGAGACAAGTCGCCTGGAGGACGATGTATTGGATCGCGACGCAATTTGAGTGTTCCATCGTCATTAGGAGGCCCTGAATGTTACAATTAACTATCAGTTTTTCGTCGGATTCGAAAATCTAGACTCACAGCAGACGAACCATTTGGTGCCCGAGGCAGCAATATCCCCTTGGAGCCAAGTCGGCTGGAGGACGATGTATTGAATGCCGACGCATTTTGAGGCTTCTATCGTCATTAGGAGGCGCTGAACGTTACAATTCACTATCATTTTTGCGTCGGATTCGAAAATCTAGACTCACAGGAGAACGACCATAAGGTGCCCGAGGCAGCAATAGACCGTGGAGACAAGTCGGCTGGAGGCCGATGTATTGAATCTCGACGCAATTTGGGTGTTCCATCGTCTTTACAAGGCCCTGAACCTTACAACTAACTATCAGTTTCGCATCGGATTCGAAAATCTACTCACAGGAGAAGTTCATACGGTGCTCGAGACAGCAATATACCCCTTGGAGACAAATGGGCTGGAGGACGATGTATTGAATCTCGACGCAATTTGAGTCTTCTATCGTCATTAGGAGGCGCTGAACGTTACAATTCACTATCATTTTTGCGTCGGATTCGAAAATCTAGACTCACAGGAGAAGGATCATATTGTGCCCGAGACAGCAATATCCCCTTGGAGACAAGTCGGCTGGAGGACGATGTATTGAATCTCGACGCAATTTGAGTGTTCCATCGTCATTAGAAGGCCCTGAACGTTACAATTAACTATCATTTTTGCGTCGGATTCGAAAATCTAGACTCACAGGAGAACGACCATAAGGTGCCCGAGGCAGCAAAAGACCCTTGGAGACAAGTCGGCTGGAGGCCGATGTATTGAATCTCGACGCAATGTGAGTGTTCCATCGGCATTAGGAGGCCCTGAACGTTAAAATTAACTATCATTTTTGCGTCGGATTCGAAAATCTAGACTCACAGGAGAACGACCATAAGGTGCCCGAGGCAGCAATATACCCCTTGGAGACAAATCGGCTGGAGGACGATGTATTGAATCTCGACCCAATTTGAGTCTTCTATCGTCATTAGGAGGCGCTGAACGTTACAATTCAATATCATTTTTGCGTCGGATTCGAAAATCTAAACTCACAGGAGAAAGATCATATTGTGCCCGAGACAGCAATATCCCCTTGGAGACAAGTCGGCTGGAGGACGATGTATTGAATCACGACGCAATTTGAGTGTTCCATCGTCATTACAAGGCCCTGAACGTTACAATTAACTATCATTTTTGCGTCGGATTCGAAAATCTAGACTCACAGGAGAACGACCATAAGGTGCCCGAGGCAGCAATAGACCCTTGGAGACAAGTCGGCTGGAGGACGATGTATTGGATCGCGACGCAATTTGAGTCTTCTATCGTCATTAGGAGGCGCTGAACGTTTCAATTCACTATCATTTTTGCGTTAGATTCGAAAATCTAGACTCACAGGAGAAGGACCATGTGGTGCCCGAGGCAGCGAAATCCCCTTGGAGACAAGTCGGCTGGAGGCCGATGTATTGAATCTCGACGCAATTTGAGTGTTCCATCGTCATTACAAGGCCCTTAACCTTACAATTAACTATCATTTTTGCGTCGGATACGAAAATCTAGGTGCCCGAGGCAGCAATAGACCCTTGGAGACAAGTCGGCTGGAGGACGATGTATTCAATCTCGACGCAATTTGAGTCTTCTATCGTCATTAGGAGGCTCTGAACGTTACAATTCACTATCATTTTTGCGTCGGATTCGAAAATCTAGACTCACTGGAGAAAGATCATATTGTGCCCGAGACAGCAATATCCCCTTGGAGACAAGTCGGCTGGAGGACGATGTATTGAATCTCTACGCAATTTGAGTGTTCCATCGTCATTAGAAGGCCCTGAACATTACAATTAACTATGATTTTTGCGTCGGATTCGAAAATCTAGACTCACAGGAGAACGACCATAAGGTGCCCGAGGCAGCAATAGACCCTTGGAGACAAGTTCGCTGGAGGCCGATGTATTGGATCTCGACGCAAAATGAGTGTTCCATCGTCATTAGGAGGCCTTGAATGTTACAATTAACTATCAGTTTTTCGTCGGATTCGAAAATCTAAACTCACAGGAGAACGACCATAAGGTGCCCGAGGCAGCAATAGACCGTTGGAGAGAAGTCGGCTGGAGGCCGATGTATTGAATCTCGACGCAATTTGTGTGTTCCATCGTCATTACAAGGCCCTGAACCTTAGAACTAACTATCAGTTTCGCATCGGATTCGAAAATCTACTCACAGGAGAAGTTCATACGGTGCTCCAGACAGCAATATACCCCTTGGAGACAAATCGGCTGGAGGACGATGTATTGAATCTCGACGCAATTTGAGTCTTCTATCGTCTTTAGGAGGCGCTGAACGTTACAATTCACTATCATTTTTGCGTCGGATTCGAAAATCTAGACTCACTGGAGAAAGTTCATATTGTGCCCGAGACAGCAATATCCCCTTGGAGACAAGTCGGCTGGAGGACGATGTATTGAATCTCTACGCAATATGAGTGTTCCATCGTCATTAGAAGGCCCTGAACGTTACAATTAACTATGATTTTTGCGTCGGATTCGAAAATCTAGACTCACAGGAGAACGACCATAAGGTGCCCGAGGCAGCAATAGGCCCTTGGAGACAAGTCGGCTGGAGGCCGATGTATTGGATCTCGACGCAATTTGAGTGTTCCATCGGCATTAGAAGGCCCTGAACGTTACAATTAAGTATCATTTTGCGTCGGATTCGAAAATCTAGACTCACAGGAGAACGACCATAAGGTGCCCGAGGCAGCAATAGACCCTTGGTGACAAGTCGCCTGGAATCCGATGTATTGAATCTCACGCAATTTGAGTGTTCCATCGTCATTAGAAGGCCTGAACGTTACAATTAACTATCATTTTTGCGTCGGATACGAAAATCTAGACTCACAGGAGAACGACCATAAGGTGCCCGAGGCAGCAATAGACCCTTGGAGACAAGTCGGCTGGAGGACGATGTATGGAATCTCGACGCAATTTGAGAGTTCCATCGTCATTAGGCGGCCCTGAACGTTACAATTAACTATCATTTTTGCGTCGGATTCGTAAATCTAGACTTACAAGAGAACGACCATAAAGTGCCCGAGGCAGCATTAGACCCTTGGAGACTAGTCGCCTGGAGGACGATGTATTGGATCGCGACGCAATTTGAGTGTTCCATCGTCATTAGGAGACCCTGAATGTTACAATTAACTATCAGTTTTTCGTCGGATTCGAAAATCTAGACTCACAGCAGACGAACCATTTGGTGCCCGAGGCAGCAATATCCCCTTGGAGACAAGTCGGCTGGAGGACGATGTATTGAATGCCGACGCATTTTGAGTCTTCTATCGTCATTAGGAAGCGCTGAACGTTACAATTCACTATCATTTTTGCGTCGGATTCGAAAATCTAGACTCACAGGAGAATAATCATATTGTGCCCGAGACAGCAATAACCCCTTGGAGACAAGTCGGCTGGAGGACGATGTATTGAATCTCTACGCAATATGAGTGTTCCATCGTCATTAGAAGGCCCTGAACGTTACAATTAAGTATCATTTTTCCGTCGGATTCGATAATCTAAACTCACAGGAGAACGACCATACGGTGCCCGAGGCACCAACAGACCCTTGGAGACAAGTCGGCTGGAGGACGATGTATTGGATCGCGACGCCATTTGAGCCTTCTATCGACATTAGGAGGCGCTGAACGTTACAATTCACTATCATTTTTGCGTCGGATTCGAAAATCCAGACTCACAGGAGAAGGACCATGTGGTGCCCGAGGCAGCGATATCCACTTGGAGACAAGTCGGCTGGAGGCCGATGTATTGAATCTCGACGCAATTTGAGTGTTCCATTGTCATTACAAAGCCCTGAACCTTACAATTAACTATCAGTTTCGCGTCGGATTCGAAAATCTACTCACAGGAGAAGTTCATACGGTGCTCGAGACAGCAATATACCCCATGGAGACAAATCGGCTGGAGGACGATGTATTGAATCTCGACGCAATTTGAGTCTTCTATCGTCATTAGGAGGCGCTGAACGTTACAATTCACTATCATTTTTGCGTCGGATTCGAAAATCTAGGCTGACAGGAGAAAGATCATATTGTGCCCGAGACAGCAATATCCCCTTGGAGACAAGTCGGCTGGAGGACGATGTATTGAATCTCGACGCAATTTGAGTGTTCCATCGTCATTACAAGGCCCTGAACGTTACAATTAACTATCATTTTTGCGTCGGATTCGAAAATCTAGACTCACAGGAGAACGACCATAAGGTGCCCGAGGCAGCAATAAACCCTTGGAGACAAGTCGGCTAGAGGACGATGTATTGGATCGCGACGGAATTTGAGTCTTCTATCGTCATTAGGAGGCGCTGAACGTTTCAATTCACTATCGTTTTTGCGTTGGTTTCGAAAATCTAGACTCACAGGAGAAGGACCATGTGGTGCCCGAGGCAGCGATATCCCCTTGGAGACAAGTCAGCTGGAGGACGATGTATTGAATCTCGACGCAATTTGAGAGTTCCATCGTCATTAGGCGGCCCTGAACGTTACAATTAACTATCATTTTGGCGTCGGATTCGTAAATCTAGACTTACAAGAGAACGACCATAAAGCGCCCGAGGCAGCATTAGACCCTTGGAGACAAGTCGCCTGGAGGACGATGTATTGAATCTCGACGCAAAATGAGTGTTCCATCGTCATTACAAGGCCCTGAACGTTACAATTAACTATCATTTTTGCGTCGGATTCGAAAATCTAGACTCACAGGGGAACAACCATACGGTGCCCGAGGCAGCTATTGACCCTTGGAGACAAGTCGGTTGGAGGACGATGTATTGGATCGCGACGCAAAATGAGTGTTCCATCGTCATTAGGAGGCCCTGAGTGTTACAATTAACTATCAGTTTTTCGTCGGATTCGAAAATCTAAACTCACAGGAGAACAACCATAAGGTGCCCGAGGCAGCAATAGACCGTTGGAGACAAGTCGGCTGGAGGCCGATGTATTGAATCTCGACGCAATTTGAGTGTTCCATCGTCATTAGAAGGCCCTGAACGTTACAATTAACTATGATTTTTGCGTCGGATTCGAAAATCTAGACTCACAGGAGAACGACAATAAGGTGCCCGAGGCAGCAATAGACCCTTGGAGACAAGTCGGCTGGAGGCCGATGTATTGGATCTCGACGCAATTTGAGAGTTCCATCGTCATTAGGCGGCCCTGAACGTTACAATTAACTATCATTTTTCCGTCGGATTCGAAAATCTAGACTCACAGGAGAACGACCATAAGGTGCCCGAGGCAGCAATAGACCCTTGGAGACAAGTCGGCTGGAGGACGATGTATTGAATCTCGCCGCAATTTGAGAGTTCCATCGTCATTAGGCGGCCCTGAACGTTACAATTAACTATCATTTCGGCGTCGGATTCGTAAATCTAGACTTACAAGAGAACGACCATAAAGTGCCCGAGGCAGCATTAGACCCTTGGAGACAAGTCGGCTGGAGGACGATGTATTGGATCGCGACGCAATTTGAGTGTTCCATCATCATTAGGAGGCCGTGAATGTTACAATTAACTATCAGTTTTTCGTCGGATTCGAAAATCTAGACCCACAGCAGACGAACCATTTGGTGACCGAGGCAGCAATATCCCCTTGGAGACAAATCGGCTGGAGGACGATGTATTGAATGCCGACGCATTTTGAGTCCTCTATCGTCATTAGGAGGCGCTGAACGTTACAATTAACTATCATTTTTTCGTCGGATTCGAAAATCTAGACTCACAGGAGAAGGATCATATTGTGCCCGAGACAGCAATATCCCCTTGGAGAAAAGGCGGCTGGAGGACGATGTATTGAATCTCGACGCAATTTGAGTGTTCCATCGTCATTAGAAGGCCCTGAACGTTACAATTAACTATCATTTTTGCGTCGGATTCGAAAATCTAGACTCACAGGAGAACGACCATAAGGTGCCCGAGGCAGCAATATCCCCTTGGAGACAAGTCGGCTGGAGGCCGATGTATTGAATCTCGACGCAATTTGAGTGTTCCATCATCATTAGAGGGCCCTGAACGTTACAATTAACTATGATTTTTGCGTCGGATTCGAAAATCTAGACTCACAGGGGAACGACCATACGGTGCCCGAGGCAGCTATTGACCCTTGGAGACAAGTCGGTTGGAGGACGATGTATTGGATTGCGACGCAAAATGAGTGTTCCATCGTCATTAGGAGGCCCTGAATGTTACAATTAACTATCAGTTTTTCGTCGGATTCGAAAATCTAAACTCACAGGAGAACAACCATAAGGTGCCCGAGGCAGCAATAGACCGTTGGAGACAAGTCGGCTGGAGGCCGATGTATTGAATCTCGACGCAATTTGAGTGTTCCATCGTCATTACAAGGCCCTGAACCTTACAATTAACTATCAGTTTCGCGTCGGATTCGAAAATCTACTCACAGGAGAAGTTCATACGGTGCTCGAGACAGCAATACACCCCTTGGAGACAAATCGGCTGGAGGACGATGTATTGAATCTCGACGCAATTTGAGAGTTCCATCGTCATTAGGCGGCCCTGAACGTTACAATTAACTATCATTTTGGCGTCGGATTCGTAAATCTAGACTTACAAGAGAACGACCATAAAGTGCCCGAGGCAGCATTAGACCCTTGGAGACAAGTCGGCTGGAGGACGATGTATTGGATCGCGACGCAATTTGAGTGTTCCATCGTCATTAGGAGGCCCTGAATGTTACAATAAACTATCAGTTTTTCGTCGGATTCGAAAATCTAGACCCACAGCAGACGAACCATTTGGTGCCCGAGGCAGCAATATCCCCTTGGAGACAAATCGGCTGGAGGACGATGTATTGAATGCCGACGCATTTTGAGTCCTCTATCGTCATTAGGAGGCGCTGAACGTTACAATTAACTATCATTTTTGCGTCGGATTCGAAAATCTAGACTCACAGGAGAAGGATCATATTGTGCCCGAGACAGCAATATCCCCTTGGAGACAAGTTGGCTGGAGGACGATGTACTGAATCTCGACGCAATTTGAGTGTTCCATCGTCATTAGAAGGCCCTGAACGTTACAATTAACTATCATTTTTGCGTCGGATTCGAAAATCTAGACTCACAGGAGAACGACCATAAGGTGCCCGAGGCAGCAATATCCCCTTGGAGACAAGTCGGCTGGAGGCCGATGTATTGAATCTCGACGCAATTTGAGTGTTCCATCATCATTAGAGGGCCCTGAACGTTACAATTAACTATGATTTTTGCGTCGGATTCGAAAATCTAGACTCACAGGGGAACGACCATACGGTGCCCGAGGCAGCTATTGACCCTTGGAGACAAGTCGGCTGGAGGACGATGTATTGAATCTCGACGCAATTTGAGTGTTCCATCGTCATTAGAAGGCCCTGAACGTTACAATTAACTATCATTTTTGCGTCGGATTCGAAAATCTAGACTCACAGGAGAAGGACCATGTGGTGCCCGAGGCAGCAATATCCCCTTGGAGACAAATCGGCTGGAGGACGATGTATTGAATGCCGACGCATTTTGAGTCTTCTATCGTCATTAGGAGGCGCTGAACGTTACAATTCACTATCATTTTTGCGTCGGATTCGAAAATCTAGATTCACAGGAGAAGGATCATATTGTGCCCGAGAAAGCAATATCCCCTTGGAGACAAGTCGCCTGGAGGACGATGTATTGAATCTCGACGCAATTTGAGTGTTCCATCGTGATTAGAAGGGCCTGAACGTTACAATTAACTATCATTTTTGCCTCGGATTCGAAAATCTAGACTCACAGGAGAACGACCATAAGGTGCCCGAGGCAGCAATAGACCCTTGGAGACAAGTCAGCTGGAGGCCGATGTATTAAATCTCGATGCAATTTGAGTGTTCCATCGTCATTACAAGGCCCTGAACGTTACAATTAACTATCATTTTTGCGTCGGATTCGAAAATCTAGACTCACAGGAGAACGACCATAAGGTGCCCGAGGCAGCAATAGACCCTTGGAGACAAGTCGGCTGGAGGACGATGTATTGGATCGCGGCGCAATTTGAGACTTCTGTCGTCATTAGGAGGCGCTGAACGTTACAATTCACTATCATTTTTGCGTCTGATTCGAAAATCTAGACTCACAGGAGAAGGACCATGTGGTGCCCGAGGCAGCGATATCCCCTTGGAGACAAGTCGGCTGGAGGCCGATGTATTGAATCTCGACGCAATTTGAGTGTTCCATCGTCATTAGAAGGCCCTGAACGTTACAATTCACTATCATTTTTGCGTCGGATTCGAAAATCTATACTCACAGGAGAAGGATCATATTGTGCCCGAGACAGCAATATCCCCTTGGAGGCAGGTCGGCTGGAGGACGATGTATTGAATCTCGACGCAATTTGAGTGTCCCATCGTCATTAGGAGGCCCTAAACGTTACAATTAACTATCATTTTTGCGTAGGATTCGATAATCTAACCTCACAGGGGAACGACCATACGGTGCCCGAGGCAGCTATTGACCCTAGGAGACAAGTCGGTTGGAGGACGATGTATTGAATCTCGACGCAATATGAGTGTTCCATCGTCATTACAAGGCCCTGAACGTTACAATTAACTATCATTTTTGCGTCGGATTCGAAAATCTAGACTCACAGGAGGAATACCATAAGGTGCCCGAGGCAGCAATAGACCCTTGGTGACAAGTCGGCCTGAGGCCGATGTATTGAATCTCGACGCAATTTGAGTGTTCCATCGTCATTAGAAGGCCCTGAACGTTACAATTAACTATCATTTTTGCGTCGGATACGAAAATCTAGACTCACAGGAGAACGACCATAAGGTGCCCGAGGCAGCAATAGACCCTTGGAGACAAGTCGGCTGGAGGACGATGTATTGAATCTCGACGCAATTTGAGAGTTCCATCGTCATTAGGCGGCCCTGAACGTTACAATTAACTATCATTTTGGCGTCGGATTCGTAAATCTAGACTTACAAGAGAACGACCATAAAGTGCCCGAGGCAGCATTAGACCCTTGGAGACAAGTCGGCTGGTGGACGATGTATTGGATCGCGACGCAATTTGAATGTTCCATCGTCATTAGGAGGCCCTGAATGTTACAACTAACTATCAGTTTTTCTTCGGATTCGAAAATATAGACTCACAGCAGACAAACCATTTGGTGCCCGAGGCAGCAATATCCCCTTGGAGACAAATCGGCTGGAGGACGATGTATTGAATGCCGACGCAATTTGAGTCTTCTATCGTCATTAGGAGGCGCTGAACGTTACAATTCACTATCATTTTTGCGTCGGATTCGAAAATGTAGACTCACAGCAGAAGGATCATAATGTGCCCGAGACAGCAATATCCCCTTGGAGACAAGTCGGCTGGAGGACGATGTATTGAATCTCGACGCAATTTGAGTGTTCCATCGTCATTAGAAGGCCCTGAACGTTACAATTAACTATCATTTTTGCGTCGGATTCGAAAATCTAGACTCACAGAACGACCATAAGGTGCCCGAGGCAGCAATAGACCCTTGGAGACAAGTCGGCTGGAGGCCGATGTATTGGATCTCGACGCAGTTTGAGTGTTCCATCGTCATTAGAAGGCCCTGAACGTTACAATTAACTATCATTTTTGCGTTGGATTCGAAAATCTAGACTCACAGGAGAACTACCATAAGGTGCCCGAGGCAGCAATAGACCCTTGGTGACAAGTCGGCTGGAGGACGATGTATTGAATCTCGACGCAATTTGAGAGTTCCATCGTCATTAGGAGGCCTTGAACGTTACAATTAACTATCATTTTGGCGTCGGATTCGTAAATCTAGACTTACAAGAGAACGACCATAAAGTGCCCGAGGCAGCATTAGACCCTTGGAGACAAGTCGGCTGGAGGACGATGTATTGGATCGCGACGCAATTTGAGTGTTCCATCGTCATTAGGAGGCCCTGAATGTTACAATTAACTATCAGTTTTTCGTCGGATTCGAAAATCTAGACCCACAGCAGACGAACCATTTGGTGCCCGAGGCAGCAATATCCCCTTGGAGACAAATCGGCTGGAGGACGATGTATTGAATGCCGACGCATTTTGAGTCTTCTATCGTCATAAGGAGGCGCTGAACGTTACAATTCACTATCATTTTTGCGTCGGATTCGAAAATCTAGACTCACAGGAGAACGACCATATGGTGCCCGAGGCAGCAATAGACCCTTGGAGACAAGTCGGCTGGAGGCCGATGTATTGAATCTCGACGCAATTTGAGTGTTCCATCGGCATTAGGAGGCCCTGAACGTTAAAATTAACTATCATTTTTCCGTCGGATTCGATAATCTAAACTCACAGGAGAACGACCATACGGTGCCCGAGGCAGCAACAGACCCTTGGAGACAAGTCGGCTGGAGGACGATGTATTGAATCTCGACGCAATTTGAGTGTTCCATCGTCATTAGAAGGCCCTGAACGTTACAATTAACTATCATTTTTGCGTCGGATTCGAAAATCTAGACTCACAGGTGAAGGACCATGTGGTGCCCGAGGCAGCAATATCCCCTTGGAGACAAATCGGCTGGAGGACGATGTATTGAATGCCGACGCATTTTGAGTCTTCTATCGTCATTAGGAGGCGCTGAACGTTACAATTCCCTATCATTTTTGCGTCGGATTCGAAAATCTAGACTCACAGGTGAAGGATCATATTGTGCCCGAGAAAGCAATATCCCCTTGGAGACAAGTCGCCTGGAGGACGATGTATTGAATCTCGACGCAATTTCAGTGTTCCATCGTGATTAGAAGGGCCTGAACGTTACAATTAACTATCATTTTTGCGTCGGATTCGAAAATCTAGACTCACAGGAGAACGACCATAAGGTGCCCGAGGCAAAATAGACCCTTGGAGACAAGTCAGCTGGAGGCCGATGTATTAAATCTCGACGCAATTTGAGTGTTCCATCGTCATTACAAGGCCCTGAACGTTACAATTAACTATCATTTTTGCGTCGGATTCGAAAATCTAGACTCACAGGAGAACGACCATAAGGTGCCCGAGGCAGCAATAGACCCTTGGAGACAAGTCGGCTGGAGGACGATGTATTGGATCGCGACGCAATTTGAGACTTCTGTCGTCATTAGGAGGCGCTGAACGTTACAATTCACTATCATTTTTGCGTCTGATTCGAAAATCTAGACTCACAGGAGAAGGACCATGTGGTGCCCGAGGCAGCGATATCCCCTTGGAGACAAGTCGGCTGGAGGCCGATGTAATGAATCTCGACGCAATTTGAGTGTTCCATCGTCATTAGAAGGCCCTGAACGTTACAATTCACTATCATTTTTGCGTCGGATTCGAAAATGTAGACTCACAGGAGAAGGATCATATTGTGCCCGAGGCAGCAATATCCCCTTGGAGACAATTCGGCTGGAGGACGATGTATTGAATCTCGACGCAATTTGAGTGTCCCATCGTCATTAGGAGGCCCTAAACGTTACAATTAACTATCATTTTTGCGTAGGATTCGATAATCTAACCTCACAGGGGAACGACCATACGGTGCCCGAGGCAGCTATTGACCCTAGGAAACAAGTCGGTTGGAGGACGATGTATTGAATCTCGACGCAATATGAGTGTTCCATCGTCATTACAAGGCCCTGAACGTTACAATTAACTATCATTTTTGCGTCGGATTCGAAAATCTAGACTCACAGGAGGAATACCATAAGGTGCCCGAGGCAGCAATAGACCCTTGGTGACAAGTCGGCCTGAGGCCGATGTATTGAATCTCGACGCAATTTGAGTGTTCCATCGTCATTAGAAGGCCCTGAACGTTACAATTAACTATCATTTTTGCGTCGGATACGAAAATCTAGACTCACAGGAGAACGACCATAAGGTGCCCGAGGCAGCAATAGACCCTTGGAGACAAGTCGGCTGGAGGACGATGTATTGAATCTCGACGCAATTTGAGAGTTCCATCGTCATTAGGCGGCCCTGAACGTTACAATTAACTATCATTTTGGCGTCGGATTCGTAAATCTAGACTTACAAGAGAACGACCATAAAGTGCCCGAGGCAGCATTAGACCCTTGGAGACAAGTCGGCTGGAGGACGATGTATTGGATCGCGACGCAATTTGAATGTTCCATCGTCATTAGGAGGCCCTGAATGTTACAATTAACTATCAGTTTTTCTTCGGATTCGAAAATATAGACTCACAGCAGACAAACCATTTGGTGCCCGAGGCAGCAATATCCCCTTGGAGACAAATCGGCTGGAGGACGATGTATTGAATGCCGACGCAATTTGAGTATTCTATCGTCATTAGGAGGCGCTGAACGTTACAATTCACTATCATTTTTGCGTCGGATTCGAAAATGTAGACTCACAGCAGAAGGATCATAATGTGCCCGAGACAGCAATATCCCCTTG
Organism: Schistocerca serialis cubense; assembly: GCF_023864345.2. Lineage (NCBI taxonomy): Eukaryota > Metazoa > Arthropoda > Insecta > Orthoptera > Acrididae > Schistocerca > Schistocerca serialis. The sequence goes on along the minus strand of NW_026047645.1, from coordinate 2,820,421 downwards.
GAGACAAGTCGGCTGGAGGACGATGTATTGAATCTCGACGCAATTTGAGTGTTCCATCGTCATTAGAAGGCCCTGAACGTTACAATTAACTATCATTTTTGCGTTGGATTCGAAAATCTAGACTCACAGAACGACCATAAGGTGCCCGAGGCAACAATAGACCCTTGGAGACAAGTCGGCTGGAGGCCGATGTATTGAATCTCGACGCAATTAGAGTGTTCCATCGTCATTACAAGGCCCTGAACCTTACAATTAACTATCAGTTTCGCGTCGGATTCGAAAATCTACTCACAGGAGAAGTTCATACGGTGCTCGAGACAGCGATATACCCCTTGGAGACAAATCGGCTGGAGGACGATGTATTGAATCTCGACGCAATTTGAGTCTTCTATCGTCATTAGGAGGCGCTGAACGTTACAATTCACCATCATTTTTGCGTCGGATTCGAAAATCTAGACTCACAGGAGAAAGATCATATTGTGCCCGAGACAGCAATATCCCCTTGGAGACAAGTCGGATGGAGGACGATGTATTGAATCTCGACGCAATTTGAGTGTTCCATCGTCATTAGAAGGCCCTGAACGTTACTATTAACTATGATTTTTGCGTCGGATTCGAAAATCTAGACTCACAGGAGAATGACCATAAGGTGCCCGAGGCAGCAATAGACCCTTGGAGACAAGTCGGCTGGAGGTCGATGTATTGGATCTCGACGCAGTTTGAGTGTTCCATCGTCATTAGAAGGCCCTGAACGTTACAATTAACTATCATTTTTGCGTTGGATTCGAAAATCTAGACTCACAGGAGAACTACCATAAGGTGCCCGAGGCAGCAATAGACCCTTGGTGACAAGTCGGCTGGAGGCCGATGTATTGAATCTCGACGCAATTTGAGTGTTCCATCGTCATTAGAAGGCCCTGAACGTTACAATTAACTATCATTTTTGCGTCGGATACAAAATCTAGACTCACAGGAGAACGACCATAAGGTGCCCGAGGCAGCAATAGACCCTTGGAGACAAGTTGGCTGGAGGACGATGTATTGAATCTCGACGCATTTTGAGAGTTCCATCGTCATTAGGCGGCCCTGAACGTTACAATTAACTATCATTTTGGCGTCGGATTCGTAAATCTAGACTTACAAGAGAACGACCATAAAGTGCCCGAGGCAGCATTAGACCCTTGGAGACAAGTCGGCTGGAGGACGATGTATTGGATCGCGACGCAATTTGAGTGTTCCATCGTCATTAGGAGGCCCTGAATGTTACAATTAACTATCAGTTTTTCGTCGGATTCGAAAATATAGACTCACAGCAGACGAACCATTTGGTGCCCGAGGCAGCAATATGCCCTTGGAGACAAATCGGCTGGAGGACGATGTATTGAATGCCGACGCAATTTGAGTCTTCTATCGTCATTAGGAGGCGCAGAACGTTACAATTCACTATCATTTTTGCGTCGGCTTCGAAAATGTAGACTCACAGCAGAATTATCATAATGTGCCCGAGACAGCAATATCCCCTTGGAGACAAGTCGGCTGGAGGACGATGTATTGAATCTCGACGCAATTTGAGTGTTCCATCGTCATTAGAAGGCCCTGAACGTTACAATTAACTATCATTTTTGCGTCGGATTCGAAAATCTAGACTCACAGGAGAACGACCATAAGGTGCCCGAGGCAGCAATAGACCCTTGGAGACAAGTCGGCTGGAGGCCGATGTATTGAATGTCGACGCAATTTGAGTGTTCCATCGGCATTAGGAGGGCCTGAACTTTAAAATCAACTATCATTTTTGCGTCGGATTCGAAAATCTAGACTCACAGGAGAACGACAATAAGGTGCCCGAGGCAGCAATAGACCCTTGGAGACAAGTCGGCTGGAGGACGATGTATTGGATCGCGACGCAATTTGAGTCTTCTATCGTTATTAGGAGGCGCTGAACGTTTCAATTCACTAACATTTTTGCGTCGGATTCGAAAATCTAGACTCACAGGAGAAGGACCATGTGGTGCCCGAGGCAGCAATATCCCTTTGGGGACAAGTCGGCTGGAGGCCGATGTATTGAATCTCGACGCAATTTGAGTGTTCCATCGTCATTACAAAAGCCTGAACCTTCAATTAACTATCAATTTCGCGTCGGATTCGAAAATCTACTCTCAGGAGAAGTTCATACGGTGCTCGAGACAGCAATATACCCCTTGGAGACAAATCGGTTGGAGGACGATGTATTGAATCTCGACGCAATTTGAGTCTTCTATCGTCATTAGGAATCTCTGAACGTTACAATTCACTATCATTTTTGCGTCGGATTCGAAAATCTAGCCTCACAGGAGAAAGATCATATTATGCCCGAGACAGCAATATCCCCCTGGAGACAAGTCGGCTGGAGGACGATGTATTGAATCTCGACGCAATTTGAGTGTTCCATCGTCATTAGAAGGCCGTGAACGTTACAATTAACTATGATTTTTGCGTCGGATTCGAAAATCTAGACTCACAGGGGAACGACCATACGGTGCCCGAGGCAGCTATTGACCCTTGGAGACAAGTCGGTTGGAGGACGATGTATTGGATCGCGACGCAAAATGAGTGTTCCATCGTCATTAGGAGGCCATGAATGTTACAATTAACTATCAGTTTTTCGTCGGATTCGAAAATCAAAACTCACAGGAGAACGACCATAAGGTGCCCGAGGCAGCAATAGACCGTTGGAGACAAGTCGGCTGGAGGCCGATGTATTGAATCTCGACGCAATTTGGGTGTTCCATCGTCATTACAAGGCCCTGAACCTTACAATTAACTATCATTTTGGCGTCGGATTCGTAAATCTAGACTTACAAGAGAACGACCATAAAGTGCCCGAGGCAGCATTAGACCCTTGGAGACGAGTCGCCTGGAGGACGATGTATTGGATCGCGACGCAATTTGAGTTTTCCATCATCATTAGGAGGCCCTGAATGTTACAATTAACTATCAGTTTTTCGTCGGATTCGAAAATCTAGACTCAGCAGACGAACCATTTGGTGCCCGAGGCAGCAATATCCCCTTGGAGACAAATCGGCTGGAGGACGATGTATTGAATGCCGACGCATTTTGAGTCTTCTATCGTCATTAGGAGGCGCTGAACGTTACAATTCACTATCATTTTTGCGTCGGATTCGAAAATCTAGACTCACAGGAGAAAGATCATATTGTGCCCGAGACAGCAATATCCCCTTGGAGACAAGTCGGCTGGAGGACGATGTATTGAATCTCGACGCAATTTGAGTGTTCCATCGTCATTAAAAGGTCCTGAACGTTGCAATTAACTATGATTTTTGCGTCGGATTCGAAAATCTAGACTCACAGGAGAACGACCATAAGGTGCCCGAGGCAGCAATAGACCCTTGGAGACAAGTCGGCTGGAGGCCGATGTATTGGATCTCGACGCAATTTCAGTGTTCCATCGTCATTAGAAGGCCCTGAACGTTACAATTAACTATCATTTTTGCGTCGGATTCGAAAATCTAGACTCACAGGAGAACGACCATAAGGTGCCCGATGCAGCAATAGACCCTTGGTGATAAGTCGCCTGGAGGCCGATATATTGAATCTCGACGCAATTTGAGTGTTCCATCGTCATTAGAAGGCCTGAACGTTACAATTAACTATCATTTTTGCGTCGGATACGAAAATCTAGACTCACAGGAGAACGACCATAAGGTGCCCGAGGCAGCAATAGACCCTTGGAGACAAGTCGGCTGGAGGACGATGTATTGGATCGCGACGCAATTTGAGTGTTCCATCATCGTTAGGAGGCCCTGAATGTTACAATTCACTATCAGTTTTTCGTCGGATTCGAAAATCTAGACTCACAGCAGACGAACCATTTGGTGCCCGAGGCAGCAATATCCCCTTGTAGACAAATCGGCTGGAGGACGATGCATTGAATCCCGACGCAATGTGAGTCTTCTATTGTCATTAGGAGGCGCTGAACGTTACAATTCACTATCATTTTTGCGTCGGATTCGAAAATCTAGACTCACAGGAGAAGGATCATATTGTACCCGAGACAGCAATATCCCCTTGGAGACAAGTCGGCTGGAGGATGATGTATTGAATCTCGACGCAATTTGAGTGTTCCATCGTCATTAGAAGGCCCTGAACGTTACAATTAACTATCATTTTTGCGTCGGATTCGAAAATCTAGACTCCCAGGAGAAGGATCATATTGTTCCCGAGACAGCAATATCCCCTTGGAGACAAGTCGGCTGGAGGACGATGTATTGAATCTCGACGCAATTTGAGTGTTCCATCGTCATTAGAAGGCCCTGAACGTTACAATTAACTATCATTTTTGCGTCGGATTCGAAAATCTAGACTCACAGGAGAACGACCACAAGGTGCCCGAGGCAGCAATAGACCCTTGGAGACAAGTCGGCTGGAGGCCGATGTATTGGATCTCGACGCAATTTGAGTGTTCCATCGTCATCAGAAGGTGCTGAACGTTACAATTAACTATCATTTTTGCGTCGGATTCGAAAATCTAGACTCACAGGAGAACGACCATAAGGTGCCCGAGGCAGCAATAGACCCTTGGAGACAAGTCGGCTGGAGGACGATGTATTGGATCTCGACGCAATTTGAGAGTTCCATCGTCATTAGGAGGCCCTGAACGTTACAATTAACTATCATTTTGGCGTCGCATTCGTAAATCTAGACTTACAAGAGAACGACCATAAAGTGCCCGAGGCAGCATTAGACCCTTGGAGACAAGTCGCCTGGAGGACGATGTATTGGATCGCGACGCAATTTGAGTTTTCCATCGTCATTAGGAGGCCCTGAATGTTACAATTAACTATCAGTTTTTCGTCGGATTCGAAAATCTAGACTCACAGCAGACGAACCATTTGGTGCCCGAGGCTGCAATATCCCCTTGGAGACAAATCGGCTGGAGGACGATGTATTGAATGCCGACGCATTTTGAGTCTTCTATCGTCATTAGGAGGCGCTGAACGTTACAATTAACTATGATTTTTGCGTCGGATTCGAAAATCTAGACTCATAGGAGAACGACTATAAGGTGCCCGAGGCAGCAATAGACCCTTGGAGACAAGTCGGCTGGAGGACGATGTATTGAATCTCGACGCAATTTGAGAGTTCCATCGTCATTAGGCGGCCTGAACGTTACAATTAACTATCATTTTGGCGTCGGATTCGTAAATCTAGACTTACAAGAGAACGACACAACACGAAACACGAAAAGTAGTATACTTCGCATATTTTCATACGCTTATGTCATATGGTATTATTTTTTGGGGTAATTCTTCTGATTCAAAAAGGGTATTTTTGGCTCAAAAACGGGCTGTTCGAGCTATGTATGGTGTAAGTTCGAAAACCTCTTGTCGACCCCTATTCAATAGTCTGGGAATTTTGACATTGCCCTCACAGTATGTATTTTCTTTAATGTCGTTTGTTGTTAGCAATATTAGCTTATTCCCAAGAGTTAGCAGCTTTCACTCAGTTAATACTAGGCATAAATCAAATCTGCATGTGGAATGCACTTCCTTGACTCTTGTGCAGAAAGGAGTGCAGTATTCTGCTGCATCCATTTTCAATAAGCTACCACAAGAACTCAAAAATCTTAGCAGTAGCCCAAACACTTTTAAGTCTAAACTGAAGAGTTTCCTCATGGCTCACTCCTTCTATTCTGTCGAGGAGCTCCTGGAAGAGCTAGAATATTAAGCAAATTCCAGTGTTACATTCTTGATTTTCTTTATTTAAACTAACGACTTGTCGCCTGAATATGTTTCTTATATTTCATTTTATCTGTTTCTACAATCGTGTTATAATTTCATGTATTGACTCGTTCCATGACCATGGAGACTTCTCCTAAATGTGGTCCCACGGAACAATAAATAAATAAATAAATAAATAAATAAACCAAAAAGTGCCCGAGGCAGCATTAGACCCTTGGAGACAAGTCGGCTGGAGGCCGATGTATTGAATCTCGACGCAATTTGGGTGTTCCATCGTCATTACAAGGCCCTGAACCTTACAACTAACTATCAGTTTCGCATCGGATTCGAAAATCTACTCACAGGAGAAGTTCATACGGTGCTCGAGACAGCAATATACCCCTTGGAGACAAATCGGCTGGAGGACGATGTATTGAATCTCGACGCAATTTGAGTCTTCTATCGTCATTAGGAGGCGCTGAACGTTACAATTCACTATCATTTTTGCGTCGGATTCGAAAATGTAGACTCACAGGAGAAGGATCATATTGTGCCCGAGACAGCAATATCCCCTTGGAGACAAGTCGGCTGGAGGACGATGTATTGAATCTCGACGCAATTTGAGTGTTCCATCGTCATTAGAAGGCCCTGAACGTTACAATTAACTATCATTTTTGCGTCGGATTCGAAAATCTAGACTCACAGGAGAACGACCATAAGGTGCCCGAGGCAGCAATAGACCCTTGGAGACAAGTCGGCTGGAGGACGATGTATTGGATCGCGACGCAATTTGAGTCTTCTATCGTCATTAGGAGGCGCTGAACGTTTCAATTCACTATCATTTTTGCGTTGGATTCGAAAATCTAGACTCACAGGAGAACGACCATAAGGTGCCCGAGGCAGCAAAAGACCCTTGGAGACAAGTCGGCTGGAGGCCGATGTATTGAATCTCGACGCAATGTGAGTGTTCCATCGGCATTAGGAGGCCCTGAACGTTAAAATTAACTATCATTTTTGCGTCGGATTCGAAAATCTAGACTCACAGGAGAACGACCATAAGGTGCCCGAGGCAGCAATATACCCCTTGGAGACAAATCGGCTGGAGGACGATGTATTGAATCTCGACGCAATTTGAGTCTTCTATCGTCATTAGGAGGCGCTGAACGTTACAATTCACTATCATTTTTGCGTCGGATTCGAAAATCTAGGCTCACAGGAGAAAGATCATATTGTGCCCGAGACAGCAATATCCCCTTGGAGACAAGTCGGCTGGAGGACGATGTATTGAATCTTGACGCAATTTGAGTGTTCCATTGTCATTACAAGGCCCTGAACGTTACAATTAACTATCATTTTTGCGTCGGATTCGAAAATCTAGACTCACAGGAGAACGACCATAAGGTGCCCGAGGCAGCAATAGACCCTTGGAGACAAGTCGGCTGGAGGACGATGTATTGGATCGCGACGCAATTTGAGTCGTCTATCGTCATTAGGAGGCGCTGAACGTTTCAATTCACTATCATTTTTGCGTTGGATTCGAAAATCTAGACTCACAGGAGAAGGACCATGTGGTGCCCGAGGCAGCGAAATCCCCTTGGAGACAAGTCGGCTGGAGGCCGATGTATTGAATCTCGACGCAATTTGAGTGTTCCATCGTCATTACAAGGCCCTTAACCTTACAATTAACTATCATTTTTGCGTCGGATACGAAAATCTAGGTGCCCGAGGCAGCAATAGACCCTTGGAGACAAGTCGGCTGGAGGACGATGTATTGAATCTCGACGCAATTTGAGTCTTCTATCGTCATTAGGAGGCTCTGAACGTTACAATTCACTATCATTTTTGCGTCGGATTCGAAAATCTAGACTCACTGGAGAAAGATCATATTGTGCCCGAGACAGCAATATCCCCTTGGAGACAAGTCGGCTGGAGGACGATGTATTGAATCTCTACGCAATTTGAGTGTTCCATCGTCATTAGAAGGCCCTGAACGTTACAATTAACTATGATTTTTGCGTCGGATTCGAAAATCTAGACTCACAGGAGAACGACCATAAGGTGCCCGAGGCAGCAATAGACCCTTGGATACAAGTCGGCTGGAGGCCGATGTATTGGATCTCGACTCAAAATGAGTGTTCCATCGTCATTAGGAGGCCTTGAATGTTACAATTAACTATCAGTTTTTCGTCGGATTCGAAAATCTAAACTCACAGGAGAACGACCATAAGGTGCCCGAGGCAGCAGTAGACCGTTGGAGACAAGTCGGCTGGAGGCCGATGTATTGAATCTCGACGCAATTTGGGTGTTCCATCGTCATTACAAGGCCCTGAACCTTACAACTAACTATCAGTTTCGCATCGGATTCGAAAATCTACTCACAGGAGAAGTTCATACGGTGCTCGAGACAGCAATATACCCCTTGGAGACAAATCGGCTGGAGGACGATGTATTGAATCTCGACGCAATTTGAGTCTTCTATCGTCTTTAGGAGGCGCTGAACGTTACAATTCACTATCATTTTTGCGTCGGATTCGAAAATCTAGACTCACTGGAGAAAGATCATATTGTGCCCGAGACAGCAATATCCCCTTGGAGACAAGTCGGCTGGAGGACGATGTATTGAATCTCGACGCAATTTGAGTGTTCCATCGTCATTAGAAGGCCCTGAACGTTACAATTAACTATGATTTTTGTGTCGGATTCGAAAATCTAGACTCACAGGAGAATGACTATAAGGTGCCCGAGGCAGCAATAGACCCGTGGAGACAAGTCGGCTGGAGGCCGATGTATTGGATCTCGACGCAATTTGAGTGTTCCATCGTCATTAGAAGGCCCTGAACGTTACAATTAACTATCATTTTTGCGTCGGATTCGAAAATCTAGACTCACAGGAGAACGACCATAAGGTGCCCGAGGCAGCAATAGACCCTTGGTGACAAGTCGCCTGGAGGCCGATGTATTGAATCTCGACGCAATTTGAGTGTTCCATCGTCATTAGAAGGCCTGAACGTTACAATTAACTATCATTTTTGCGTCGGATACGAAAATCTAGACTCACAGGAGAACGACCATAAGGTGCCCGAGGCAGCAATTGACCCTTGGAGACAAGTCGGCTGGAGGACGATGTATTGAATCTCGACGCAATTTGAGAGTTCCATCGTCATTAGGCGGCCTGAACGTTACAATTAACTATCATTTTGGCGTCGGATTCGTAAATCTAGACTTACAAGAGAACGACTATAAAGTGCCCGAGGCAGCATTAGACCCTTGGAGACAAGTCGGCTGGAGGCCGATGTATTGAATCTCGACGCAATTTGGGTGTTCCATCGTCATTACAAGGCCCTGAACCTTACAACTAACTATCAGTTTCGCATCGGATTCGAAAATCTACTCACAGCAGAAGTTCATACGGTGCTCGAGACAGCTATATACCCCTTGGAGACAAATCGGCTGGAGGACGATGTATTGAATCTCGACGCAATTTGAGTCTTCTATCGTCATTAGGAGGTGCTGAACGTTACAATTCACTATCATTTTTGCGTCGGATTCGAAAATCTAGACTCACAGGAGAAGGATCATATTGTGCCCGAGACAGCAATATCCCCTTGGAGACAAGTCGGCTGAAGGACGATGTATTGAATCTCGACGCAATTTGAGTGTTCCATCGTCATTAGAAGGCCCTGAACGTTACAATTAACTATCATTTTTGCGTCGGATTCGAAAATCTAGACTCACAGGAGAACGACCATAAGGTGCCCGAGGCAGCAAAAGACCCTTGGAGACAAGTCGGCTGGAGGCCGATGTATTGAATCTCGACGCAATGTGAGTGTTCCATCGGCATTAGGAGGCCCTGAACGTTAAAATTAACTATCATTTTTGCGTCGGATTCGAAAATCTAGACTCACAGGAGAACGACCATAAGGTGCCCGAGGCAGCAATATACCCCTTGGAGACAAATCGGCTGGAGGACGATGTATTGAATCTCGACGCAATTTGAGTCTTCTATCGTCATTAGGAGGCGCTGAACGTTACAATTCACTATCATTTTTGCGTCGGATTCGAAAATCTAGGCTCACAGGAGAAAGATCATATTGTGCCCGAGACAGCAATATCCCCTTGGAGACAAGTCGGCTGGAGGACGATGTATTGAATCTCTACGCAATTTGAGTGTTCCATCGTCATTAGAAGGCCCTGAACGTTACAATTAACTATGATTTTTGCGTCGGATTCGAAAATCTAGACTCACAGGAGAACGACCATAAGGTGCCCGAGGCAGCAATAGACCCTTGGAGACAAGTCGGCTGGAGGCCGATGTATTGGATCTCGACGCAAAATGAGTGTTCCATCGTCATTAGGAGGCCTTGAATGTTACAATTAACTATCAGTTTTTCGTCGGATTCGAAAATCTAAACTCACAGGAGAACGACCATAAGGTGCCCGAGGCAGCAATAGACCGTTGGAGAGAAGTCGGCTGGAGGCCGATGTATTGAATCTCGACGCAATTTGGGTGTTCCATCGTCATTACAAGGCCCTGAACGTTACAATTAACTATGATTTTTGCGTCGGATTCGAAAATCTAGACTCACAGGAGAACGACCATAAGGTGCCCGAGGCAGCAATAGACCCTTGGAGACAAGTCGGCTGGAGGCCGATGTATTGGATCGCGACGCAATTTGAGTCTTCTATCGACATTACGAGGCGCTGAACGTTACAATTCACTATCATTTTTGCGTCGGATTCTAAAATCTAGACCCACAGGAGAACGACCATAAGGTGCCCGAGGCAGCAATAGACCCTTGGAGACAAGTCGGCTGGAGGCCGATGTATTGGATCTCGACGCAAAATGAGTGTTCCATCGTCATTAGGAGGCCTTGAATGTTACAAATAACTATCAGTTTTTCGTCGGATTCGAAAATCTAAACTCACAGGAGAACGACCATAAGGTGCCCGAGGCAGCAATAGACCGTTGGAGACAAGTCGGCTGGAGGCCGATGTATTGAATCTCGACGCAATTTGGGTGTTCCATCGTCATTACAAGGCCCTGAACCTTACAACTAACTATCAGTTTCGCATCGGATTCGAAAATCTACTCACAGGAGAAGTTCATACGGTGCTCGAGACAGCAATGTACCCCTTGGAGACAAATCGGCTGGAGGACGATGTATTGAATCTCGACGCAATTTGAGTCTTCTATCGTCTTTAGGAGGCGCTGAACGTTACAATTCACTATCATTTTTGCGTCGGATTCGAAAATCTAGACTCACTGGAGAAAGATCATATTGTGCCCGAGACAGCAATATCCCCTTGGAGACAAGTCGGCTGGATGTATTGAATCTCTACGCAATTTGAGTGTTCCATCGTCATTAGAAGGCCCTGAACGTTACAATTAACTATCATTTTTGCGTCGGATTCGAAAATCTAGACTCACAGGAGAACGACCATAAGGTGCCCGAGGCAGCAATAGACCCTTGGAGACAAGTCGGCTGGAGGACGATGTATTGAATCTCGACGCAATTTGAGAGTTCCATCGTCATTAGGCGGCCCTGAACGTTACAATTAACTATCATTTTGGCGTCGGATTCGTAAATCTAGACTTACAAGAGAACGACCATAAAGTGCCCGAGGCAGCATTAGACCCTTGGAGACAAGTCGAATGGAGGACGATGTATTGGATCGCGACGCAATTTGAGTGTTCCATCGTCATTAGGAGGCCCTGAATGTTACAATTAACTATCAGTTTTTCGTCGGATTCGAAAATCTAGACTCACAGCAGACGAACCATTTGGTGCCCGAGGCAGCAATATCCCCTTGGAGACAAGTCGGCTGGAGGACGATGTATTGAATGCCGACGCATTTTGAGTCTTCTATCGTCATTAGGAGGCGCTGAACGTTACAATTCACTATCATTTTTGCGTCGGATTCGAAAATCTAGACTCACAGGAGAAGGATCATATTGTGCCCGAGACAGCAATATCCCCTTGGAGACAAGTCGGCTGGAGGACGATGTATTGAATCTCGACGCAATTTGAGTGTTCCATCGTCATTAGAAGGTCCTGAACGTTACTATAAACTATCATTTTTGCGTCGGATTCGAAAATCTAGACTCACAGGAGAACGACTATAAGGTGCCCGAGGCAGCAATAGACCCTTGGAGACAAGTCGGCTGGAGGCCGATGTATTGAATCTCGACGCAATCTGCGTGTTCCATCGGCATTAGGAATCCCTGAACGTTAAAATTAAGTATCATTTTTCCGTCGGATTCGATAATCTAAACTCACAGGAGAACGACCATACGGTGCCCGAGGCACCAACAGACCCTTGGAGACAAGTCGGCTGGAGGACGATGTATTGGATCGCGACGCAATTTGAGTCTTCTATCGACATTAGGAGGCGCTGAACGTTACAATTCACTATCATTTTTGCGTCGGATTCGAAAATCTAGACTCACAGGAGAAGGACCATGTGGTGCCCGAGGCAGCGATATCCCCTTGGAAACAAGTCGGCTGGAGGCCGATGTATTGAATCTCGACGCAATTTGAGTGTTCCATTGTCATTACAAAGCCCTGAACCTTACAATTAACTATCAGTTTCGCGTCGGATTCGAAAATCTACTCACAGGAGAAGTTCATACGGTGCTCGAGACAGCAATATACCCCTTGGAGACAAATCGGCTGGAGGACGATGTATTGAATCTCGACGCAATTTGAGTCTTCTGTCGTCATTAGGAGGCGCTGAACGTTACAATTCACTATCATTTTTGCGTCGGATTCGAAAATCTAGACTCACAGGAGAACGACCATAAGGTGCCCGAGGCAGCAATAGACCCCTGGTGACAAGTCGGCTGGGGGCCGATGTATTGAATCTCGACGCAATTTGAGTGTTCCATCGTCATTAGAAGGCCCTGAACGTTACAATTAACTATCATTTTTGCGTCGGATACGAAAATCTAGACTCACAGGAGAACGACCATAAGGTGCCCGAGGCAGCAATAGACCCTTGGAGACAAGTCGGCTGGAGGACGATGTATTGAATCTCGACGCAATTTGAGAGTTCCATCATCATTAGGCGGTCCTGAACGTTACAATTAACTATCATTTTGGCGTCGGATTCGATAATCTAAACTCACAGGGGAACGACCATAAAGTGCCCGCGGCAGCATTAGACCCTTGGAGACAAGTCGGCTGGAGGACGATGTATTGGATCGCGACGCAATTTGAGTGTTCCATCGTCATTACAAGGCCCTGAAAATTACAATTAACTATCAGTTTCGCGTCGGATTCGAAAATCTACTCACAGGAGAAGTTCATACGGTGCTCGAGACAGCATTATACCCCTTGGAGACAAATCGGCTGGAGGACGATGTATTGAATCTCGACGCTATTTGAGTGTTCCATCGTCATTAGCAGGCCCTGAACGTTACAATTAACTATCATTTTTGCGTCGGATACGAAAATCTAGACTCACAGGAGAAGGATCATATTGTGCCCGAGACAGCAATATCCCCTTGGAGACAAGTCGGCTGGAGGCCGATGTATTGAATCTCGACGCTATTTGAGTGTTCCATCGTCATTAGCAGGCCCTGAACGTTACAATTAACTATCATTTTTGCGTCGGATACGAAAATCTAGACACACAGGGGAACGACCATAAGGTGCCCGAGGCAGCAATAGACCCTTGGAGACAAGTCGGCTGGAGGACGATGTATTGAATCTCGACGCAATTTGAGAGTTCCATCGTCATTAGGCGCCCCTGAACGTTACAATTAACTATCATTTTGGCGTCGGATTCGTAAATCTAGACTTACAAGAGAACGACCATATAGTGTCCGAGGCAGCATTAGACCCTTGGAGACAAGTCGGCTGGAGGACGATGTATTGGATCTCGACGCAATTTGAGTGTTCCATCGGCATTAGGAGGCCCTTAATGTTACAATTAACTATCATTTTTGCGTCGGATTCGATTATCTAAACTCACAGGAGAACGAACATAAGGTGCCCGAGGCAGCAATAGACCCTTGGTGACAAGTCGGCTGGAGGCCGATGTATTGAATCTCGACGCAATTTGAGTGTTCCATCGTCATTAGAAGGCCCTGAACGTTACAATTAACTATAGTTTTTGAGTCGGATTCGAAAATCTAGACTCACACTAGAACGACCATAAGGTGCCCGAGGCAGCAATAGACCCCTGGTGACAAGTCGGCTGGATGCCGATGTATTGAATCTCGTCGCAATTTGAGTGTTCCATCGTCATTAGAAGGCCCTGAACGTTACAATTAACTATCATTTTTGCGTCGGATACGAAAATCTAGACTCACAGGAGAACGACCATAATGTGCCCGAGGCAGCAATAGACCCTTGGAGACAAGTCGGCTGGAGGACGATGTATTGAATCTCGACGCAATTTGAGAGTTCCATCATCATTAGGCGGTCCTGAACGTTACAATTAACTATCATTTTGGCGTCGGATTCGAAAATCTAGACTCACAGGAGAACGACCATAAGGTGCCCGAGGCAGCAATAGACCCTTGGAGACAAGTCGGCTGGAGGACGATGTATTGGATCGCGACGCAATTTGAGTGTTCCATCGTCATGAGGATGCCCTGAATGTTACAATTAACTATCAGTTTTTCGTCGGATTCGAAAATCTAAACTCACAGGAGAACGACCATAAGGTGCCCGAGGCAGCAATAGACCGTTGGAGACAATTCGGCTGGAGGCCGATGTATTGAATCTCGACGCAATTTGAGTGTTCCATCGTCATTACAAGGCCCTGAACCTTACAATTAACTATCAGTTTCGCGTCGGATTCGAAAATCTACTCACAGGAGAAGTTCATACTTCGCTCGAGACAGCAATATACCCCTTGGAGACAAATCGCCTGGAGGACGATGTATTGAATCTCGACGCAATTTGAGTCTTCTATCGTCATTAGGAGGCGCTGAACGTTACAATTCACTATCATTTTTGCGTCGGATTCGAAAATCTAGACTCACAGGAGAAAGATCATATTGTGCCCGAGACAGCAATATCCCCTTGGAAACAAGTCGGCTGGAGGACGATGTATTGAATCTCGACGCAATTTGAGTGTTCCATCGTCATTAGAAGGCCTTGAACGTTACAATTAACTATCATTTTTGCGTCGGATTCGAAAATCTAGATTCACAGGAGAACGACCATAAGGTGCCCGAGGCAGCAATAGACCCTTTGAGACAAGTCGGCTGGAGGCCGATGTATTGGATCTCGAGGCAATTTGAGTGTTCCATCGTCATTAGAAGGCATTGAACGTTACAATTAACTATCATTTTTGCGTCGGATTCGAAAATCTAGACTCACAGGAGAAGGATCATATTGTGCCCGAGGCAGCAATAGACCTTTGGTGACAAGTCGGCTGGAGGCCGATGTATTGAATCTCGACGCAATTTGAGTGGTTCCATTGTCATTAGAAGGCCCTGAACGTTACAATTAACTATCATTTTTGCGTCGGATTCGAAAATCTAGACTCACAGGAGAACGACCATGAGGTGCCCGAGGCAGCAAAAGACCCTTGGAGACAAGTCGGCTGGAGGACGATGTATTGAATCTCGACGCAATTTGAGAGTTCCATCGTCATTAGGCGGCCGTGAACGTTACAATTAACTATCATTTTGGCGTCGGATTCGTAAATCTAGACGAACAAGAGAACGACCATAAAGTGACCGAGGCAGCATTAGACCCTTGGAGACAAGTCGGCTGGAGGACGATGTATTGAATCGCGACGCAATTTGAGTGTTCCATCGTCATTAGGAGGCCCTGAATGTTACAATTAACTATCAGTTTTTCGTCGGATTCGAAAATCTAGACTCACAGCAGACGAACCATCTGGTGCCCGAGGCAGCAATATCCCCTTGGAGAAAAATCGGCTGGAGGACGATGTATTGAATGCCGACGCAATTTGAGTCTTCTATCGTCATTAGGAGGCGCTGAACGTTTCAATTCACTATCATTTTTGCGTCGGATTCGAAAATCTATACTCACAGGAGAAGGATCATATTGTGCCCGAGACAGCAATATCCCCTTGGAGACAAGTCGGCTGGAGGACGATGTATAGAATCTCGACGCAATTTGAGTGTTCCATCGTCATTAGAAGGCCCTGAACGTTACAATTAACTATCATTTTGGCGTCGGATTCGATAATCTAAACTCACAGGGGAACGACCATAAAGTGCCCGCGGCAGCATTAGACACTTGGAGACAATTCGGCTGGAGGACGATGTATTGGATCGCGACGCAATTTGAGTGTTCCATCGTCATTAGAATGTTACAATTAACTATCAGTTTTTCGTCGGATTCGAAAATCTAAACTCACTGGAGAACGACCATAAGGTGCCCGAGGCAGCAATAGACCGTTGGAGACAAGTCGGCTGGAGGCCGATGTATTGAATCTCGTCGCAATTTGAGTGTTCCATCGTCATTACAAGGCCCTGAACCTTACGATTAACTATCAGTATCGCGTCGGATTCGAAAATCTACTCACAGGAGTTCATACGGTGCTCGAGACAGCAATATACCCCTTGGAGACAAATTGGCTGGAGGACGATGTATTGAATCTCGACGCAATTTGAGTCTTCTATCGTCATTAGGAGGCGCTGAACGTTACAATTCACTATCATTTTTGCGTCGGATTCGAAAATCTAGACTCACAGGAGAAAGATCATATTGTGCCCGAGACGGCAATATCCCCTTGGAGACAAGTCGGCTGGAGGACGATGTATTGAATCTCGACGCAATTCGAGTGTTCCATCGTCATTAAAAGGCCCTGAACGTTACAATTAACTATGATTTTTGCGTCGGATTCGAAAATCTAGACTCACAGGGGAACGACCATAAGGTGCCCGTGGCAGCAATAGACCCTTGGAGACAAGTCGGCTGGAGGCCGATGTATTGGATCTCGACGCAATTTGAGTGTTCCATCGTCATTAGAAGGCCCTGAACGTAACAATTGACTATCATTTTTGCGTCGGATTCGAAAATCTAGACTCAAAGGAGAACGACCATAAGGTGCCCGAGGCAGCAATAGACCCTTGGTGACAAGTCGGCTGGAGGTCGATGTATTGAATCTCGACGCAATTTGAGTGTTCCATCGTCATTAGAAGGCCCTGAACGTTACAATTAACTATCATTTTTGCGTTGGATACGAAAATCTAGACTCACAGGAGAACGACAATAAGGTGCCCGAGGCAGCAATAGACCCTTGGAGACAAGTCGGCTGGAGGACGATGTATTGAATCTCGACGCAATTTGAGAGTTCCATCGTCATTAGGCGGCCCTGAACGTTACAACTAACTATCATTTTGGCGTCGGATTCGTAAATCTAGACTTACAAGAGAACGACCATAAAGTGCCCGAGGCAGCATTAGACCCTTGGAGACAAGTCGGCTGGAGGACGATGTATTGGATCGCGACGCAATTTGAGTGTTCCATCGTCATTAGGAGGCCCTGAATGTTACAATTAACTATCAGTTTTTCGTCGGATTCGAAAATCTAGACTCACAGCAGACGAATCATTTGGTGCCCGAGGCAGCAATATCCCCTTGGAGACAAATCGGCTGGAGGACGATGTATTGAATGCCGACGCAATTTGAGTCTTCTATCGTCATTAGGAGGCTCTGAACGTTACAATTCACTATCATTTTTGCGTCGGATTCGAAAATCTAGACTCACAGGAGAAGGATCATATTGTGCCCGAGACAGCAATATCCCCTTGGAGACAAGTCGGCTGGAGGACGATGTATTGAATCTCGACGCAATTTGAGTGTTCCATCGTCATTAGAAGGCCCTGAACGTTACAATTAACTATCATTTTTGCGTCGGATTCGAAAATCTAGACTCACAGGAGAACGACCATAAGGTGCCCGAGGCAGCAATAGACCCTTGGAGACAAGTCGGCTGGAGGACGATGTATTGAATCTCGACGCAATTTGAGTGTTCCATCGGCATTAGGAGGCCCTGAACGTTAAAATTAACTATCATTTTTGGGTCGGATTCAATAATCTAAACTCACAGGAGAAGGATCATATTGTGCCCGAGACAGCAATAACCCCTTGGAGACAAGTCGGCTGGAGGACGATGTATTGAATCTCGACGCAATTTGAGTGTTCCATCGTCATTAGGAGGCCCTGAACGTTGCAATTAACTATGATTTTTGCGTCGGATTCGAAAATCTAGACTCGCAGGAGAACGACCATAAGGTGCCCGAGGCAGCAATAGACCCTTGGAGACAAGTCGGCTGGAGGCCGATGTATTGAATCTCGACGCAATTTGAGTGTTCCATCGTCATTAGAAGGCCCTGAACGTTACAATTAACTATCATTTTTGCGTCGGATACGGAAATCTAGACTCACAGGAGAACGACCATAAGGTGCCCGAGGCAGCAATAGACCCTTGGAGACAAGTCGGCTGAAGGACGATGTATTGAATCTCGACGCAATTTGAGAGTTCCATCGTCATTAGGCGGCCCTGAACGTTACAATTAACTATCAATTTGGCGTCGGATTCGTAAATCTAGACTTACAAGAGAACGACCATAAAGTGCCCGATGCAGCATTAGACCCTTGGAGACAAGTCGGCTGGAGGACGATGTATTGGATCGCGACGCAATTTGAGTGTTCCATCGTCATTAGGAGGCCCTGAATGTTACAATTAACTATCAGTTTTTCGTCGGATTCGAAAATCTAGACCTACAGCAGACGAACCATTTGGTGCTCGATGCAGCAATATCCCCTTGGAGACAAATCGGCTGGAGGACGATGTATTGAATCCCGACGCAATTTGAGTCTTCTATCGTCATTAGGAGGCGCTGAACGTTACAATTCACTATCATTTTTGCGTCGGATTCGAAAATCTAGACTCACAGGAGAAGGATCATATTGTGCCCGAGACAGCAATATCCCCTTGGAGACAAGTCGGCTGGAGGACGATGTATTGAATCTCGACGCAATTTGAGTGTTCCATCGTCATTAGAAGGCCCTGAACGTTACAATTAACTATCATTTTTGCGTCGGATTCGAAAATCTAGACTCACAGGAGAACGACCATAAGGTGCCCGAGGCAGCAATAGACCCTTGGAGACAAGTCGGCTGGAGGACGATGTATTGAATCTCGACGCAATTTGAGTGTTCCATCGGCATTAGGAGGCCCTGAACGTTAAAATTAACTATCATTTTTGCGTCGGATTCGATAATCTAAACTCACAGGAGAAGGATCATATTGTGCCCGAGACAGCAATATCCCCTTGGAGACAAGTCGGCTGGAGGACGATGTATTGAATCTCGACGCAATTTGAGTGTTCCATCGTCATTAGAAGGCCCTGAACGTTACAATTAACTATCATTTTTGCGTCGGATTCGAAAATCTAGACTCACAGGAGAACGATTATAAGGTGCCCGAGGCAGCAATAGACCTTTGGAGACAAGTCGGCTGGAGGCCGATGTATTGAATCTCGACGCAATTTGAGTGTTCCATCGTCATTAGAAGGCCCTGAACGTTACAATTAACTATCATTTTTGCGTCGGATACGAAAATCTAGACGCACAGGAGAACGACCATAAGGTGCCCGAGGCAGCAATAGACCCTTGGAGACAAGTCGGCTGGAGCACGATGTATTGAATCTCGACGCAATTTGAGAGTTCCATCGTCATTAGGCGGACCTGAACGTTACAATTAACTATCATTTTGGCGTCGGATTCGTAAATCTAGACTTACAAGAGAACGACCATAAAGTGCCCGAGGCAGCATTTGACCCTTGGAGACAAGTCGGCTGGAGGACGATGTATTGGATCGCGACGCAATTTGAGTGTACCATCGTCATTAGGAGGCCCTGAAAGTTACAATTAACTATCAGTTTTTCGTCGGATTCGAAAATCTAGACTCACAGCAGACGAACCATTTGGTGCCCGAGGCAGCAATATCCCCTTGGAGTGAAATCGGCTGGAGGACGATGTATTGAATGCCGACGCAATTTGAGTCTTCTATCGTCATTAGGAGGCGCTGAACGTTACAATTCACTATCATTTTTGCGTTGGATTCGAAAATCTAGACTCACAGGAGAAGGATCATATTGTGCCCGAGACAGCAATATCCCCTTGGAGACAAGTCGGCTGGAGGACGATGTATTGAATCCCGACGCAATTTGAGTCTTCTATCGTCATTAGGAGGCGCTGAACGTTACAATTCACTATCATTTTTGCGTCGGATTCGAAAATCTAGACTCACAGGAGAAGGATCATATTGTGCCCGAGACAGCAATATCCCCTTGGAGACAAGTCGGCTGGAGGACGATGTATTGAATCTCGACGCAATTTGAGTGTTCCATCGTCATTAGAAGGCCCTGAACGTTACAATTAACTATCATTTTTGCGTCGGATTCGAAAATCTAGACTCACAGGAGAACGACCATAAGGTGCCCGAGGCAGCAATAGACCCTTGGAGACAAGTCGGCTGGAGGACGATGTATTGAATCTCGACGCAATTTGAGTGTTCCATCGGCATTAGGAGGCCCTGAACGTTAAAATTAACTATCATTTTTGCGTCGGATTCGATAATCTAAACTCACAGGAGAAGGATCATATTGTGCCCGAGACAGCAATATCCCCTTGGAGACAAGTCGGCTGGAGGACGATGTATTGAATCTCGACGCAATTTGAGTGTTCCATCGTCATTAGAAGGCCCTGAACGTTACAATTAACTATCATTTTTGCGTCGGATTCGAAAATCTAGACTCACAGGAGAACGATTATAAGGTGCCCGAGGCAGCAACAGACCCTTGGAGACAAGTCGGCTGGAGGACGATGTATTGGATCTCGACGCAATTTGAGTGTTCCATCGTCATTACAAGGCCCTGAACGTTACAATTAACTATCATTTTTGCGTCGGATTCGAAAATCTAGACTCACAGGAGAACGACCATAAGGTGCCCGAGACAAGTCGGCTGGAGGACGATGTATTTGATCGCGACGCAATTTGAGTCTTCTATCGTCATTAGGAGGCGCTGAACGTTACAATTCACTATCATTTTTGCGTCGGATTCGAAACTCTAGACTCACAGGAGAAGGACCATGTGGTGCCCGAGGCAGCGATATCCCCTTGGAGACAAGTCGGCTGGAGGCCGATGTATTGAATCTCGACGCAATTTGAGTGTTCCATCGTCATTAGAAGGCCCTGAACGTTACAGTTAACTATCATTTTGTCGTCGGTTCGTAGATCTAGACTTACAAGAGAACGACCATAAAGTGCCCGAGGCAGCATTAGACCCTTGGAGGCATGTCGGCTGGAGGACGATGTATTGGATCGCGACGCAATTTGAGTGTTCCATCGTCATTAGGAGGCCCTGAACGTTACAATTAACTATGATTTTTGCGTCGGATTCGAAAATCTAGACTCGCAGGAGAACGACCATAAGGTGCCCGAGGCAGCAATAGACCCTTGGAGACAAGTCGGCTGGAGGCCGATGTATTGAATCTCGACGCAATTTGAGTGTTCCATCGTCATTAGAAGGCCCTGAACGTTACAATTAACTATCATTTTTGCGTCGGATACGGAAATCTAGACTCACAGGAGAACGACCATAAGGTGCCCGAGGCAGCAATAGACCCTTGGAGACAAGTCGGCTGAAGGACGATGTATTGAATCTCGACGCAATTTGAGAGTTCCATCGTCATTAGGCGGCCCTGAACGTTACAATTAACTATCAATTTGGCGTCGGATTCGTAAATCTAGACTTACAAGAGAACGACCATAAAGTGCCCGATGCAGCATTAGACCCTTGGAGACAAGTCGGCTGGAGGACGATGTATTGGATCGCGACGCAATTTGAGTGTTCCATCGTCATTAGGAGGCCCTGAATGTTACAATTAACTATCAGTTTTTCTTCGGATTCGAAAATCTAGACCTACAGCAGACGAACCATTTGGTGCTCGATGCAGCAATATCCCCTTGGAGACAAATCGGCTGGAGGACGATGTATTGAATCCCGACGCAATTTGAGTCTTCTATCGTCATTAGGAGGCGCTGAACGTTACAATTCACTATCATTTTTGCGTCGGATTCGAAAATCTAGACTCACAGGAGAAGGATCATATTGTGCCCGAGACAGCAATATCCCCTTGGAGACAAGGCGGCTGGAGGACGATGTATTGGATCGCGACGCAATTTGAGTCTTCTATCGTCATTAGGAGGCGCTGAACGTTATAATTCACTACCATTTTTGCGTCGGATTAGAAAATCTAGACTCACAGGAGAAGGACCATGTGGTGCCCGAGGCAGCGATATCCCCTTGGAGACAAGTCGGCTGGAGGCCGATGTATTGAATCTCGACGCAATTTGAGTGTTCCATCGGCATTAGGAGGCCCTGAACGTTACAATTAACTATCATTTTTGCGTCGTATTCGATAATCTAAACTCACAGGAGAACGACTATAAGTTGCCCGAGGCAGCAATAGACCCTTGGAGACAAGTCGGCTGGAGGCCGATGTATTGAATCTCGACGCAATTTGAGTGTTCCATTGTCATTAGAAGGCCCTGAACGTTACAATTAACTATCATTTTTGCGTCGGATACGAAAATCTAGACTCACAGGAGAACGACCACAAGGTGCTCGAGGCAGCAATAGACCCTTGGAGACAAGTCGGCTGGAGGACGATGTTGTGAATCTCGACGCAATTTGAGAGTTCCATCATCATTAGGCGGAACTGAACGTTACAATTAACTATCAATTTGGCGTCGGATTCGTAAATCTAGACTCACAGGAGAACGACCACAAGGTGCTTGAGGCAGCATTAGACCCTTGGAGACAAGTCGGCTGGAGGACGATGTATTGGATCGCGACGCAATTTGAGTGTTCCATCGTCATTAGGAGGCCCTGAATGTTACAATTAACTATCATTTTTGCGTCGAATTCGAAAATCTAGAATCACAGGAGAAGGACCATGTGGTCATTAGGTCATTAGGAGGCGCTGAAAGTTACAATTCACTATCATTTTTGCGTCGGATTCGAAAATCTAGACTCACAGGAGAAGGACCATGTGGTGCCCGAGGCAGCGATATCCCCTTTGAGACAAGTCGGCTGGAGGCCGATGTATTGAATCTCGACGCAATTTGAGTGTTCCATCGTCATTAGAAGGCCCTGAAAGTTACAATTAACTATCATTTTTGCGTCGGATACGAAAATCTAGACTCACAGGAGAACGACCATAAGGTGCCCGAGGCAGCAATAGACCCTTGGAGACAAGTCGGCTGGAGGACGATGTATTGAATCTCGACGCAATTTGAGAGTTCCATCGTCATTAGGCGGCCCTGAACGTTACAATTAACTATCATTTTGGCGTCGGATTCGTAAATCTAGACTTACAAGAGAACGACCATAAAGTGCCCGAGGCAGCATTAGACCCTTGGAGACAAGTCGGATGGAGGACGATGTATTGGATCGCGACGCAATTTGAGTGTTCCATCGTCATTAGGAGGCCCTGAATGTTACAATTAACTATCAGTTTTTCGTCGGATTCGAAAATCTAGACTCACAGCAGACGAACCATTTGGTGCCCGAGGCAGCAATATCCCCCTGGAGACAAATCGGCTGGAGGACGATGTATTGAATCCCGACGCAATTTGAGTCTTCTATCGTCATTAGGAGGCGCTGAACGTTACAATTCACTATCATTTTTGCGTCGGATTCGAAAATCTAGACTCACAGGAGAAGGATCATATTGTGCCCGAGACAGCAATATCCCCTTGGAGACAAGTCGGCTGGAGGACGATGTATGGAATCTCGACGCAATTTGAGTGTTCCATCGTCATTAGAAGGCCCTGAACGTTACAATTAACTATCATTTTTGCGTCGGATTCGAAAATCTAGACTCACAGGAGAACGACCATAAGGTGCCCGAGGCAGCAATAGACTCTTGGAGACAAGTAAGCTGGAGGACGATGGATTGAATCTCGACGCAATTTGAATGTTCCATCGGCATTACAAGGCCCTGAACGTTACAATTAACTATCATTCTTGCGGCGGATTCGATAATCTAAACTCACAGGAGAACGACCATAAGGTGCCCGAGGCAGCAACAGACCCTTGGTGACAGGTCGGCTGGAGGCCGATGTATTGAATCTCGACGCAATTTGAGTGTTCCATCGGCATTAGGAGGCCCTGAACGTTACAATTAACTATCATTTTTGCGTCGGATTCGATAATCTAAACTCACAGGAGAACGACCATAAGGTGCAAGAGGCAGCAATAGACCCTTGGAGACAAGTCGGCTGGAGGCCGATGTTTTGAATCTCGACGCAATTTGAGTGTTCCATCGTCATTAGAAGGCCCTGAACGTTACAATTAACTTTCATTTTTGCGTCGGATTCGAAAATCTAGACTCACAGGGGAACGACCATAAGGTGCCCGAGGCAGCAATAGATCCTTGGTGACAAGTCGGCTGGAGGCCGATGTATTGAATCTCGACGCAATTTGAGTGTTCCATTGTCGTTAGAAGGCCCTGAACGTTACAATTAAGTATCATTTTTGCGTCGGATACGAAAATCTAGACTCACAGGAGAACGACCATAAGGTGCTCGAGGCAGCAACAGACCCTTGGAGACAAGTCGGCTGGAGGACGATGTATTGAATCTCGACGCAATTTGAGAGTGCCATCATCATTAGGCGGCCCTGAACGTTACAATTAACTATCATTTTGGCGTCGGATTCGTAAATCTAGACTTACAAGAGAACGACCATAAAGTGCCCGCGGCAGCATTAGACCATTGGAGACAAGTCGGCTGGAGGACGATGTATTGGATCGCGACGCAATTTGAGTGTTCCATCGTCATTAGGAGGCCCTGAATGTTACAATTAACTATCATTTTTGCGTCGGATTCGAAAATCTAGACTCACAGGAGAAGGACCATGTGGTGCCCGGGGCGGCGATATCCCCTTGGATACAAGTCGGCTGGAGGCCGATGTATTGAATCTCGACGCAATTTGAGTGTTCTATCGTCATTAGAAGGCCCTGAAAGTTACAATAAACTATCATTTTTGCGTCGGATACGAAAATCTAGACTCACAGGAGAACGACCATAAGGTGCCCGAGGCAGCATTAGACCCTTGGAGACAAGTCGGCTGGAGGACGATGTATTGGATCGCGACGCAATTTGAGTGTTCCATCGTCATTAGGAGGCCCTGAATGTTACAATTAACTATCAGTTTTTCGTCGGATTCGAAAATCTAGACTCACAGCAGACGAACCATTTGGTGCCCGAGGCAGCAATATCCCCTTGGAGACAAATCGGCTGGAGGACGATGTATTGAATCCCGACGCAATTTGAGTCTTCTATCGTCATTAGGAGGCGCTGAACGTTACAATTCACTATCATTTTTGCGTCGGATTCGAAAATCTAGACTCACAGGAGAAGGATCATATTGTACCCGAGACAGCAATATCCCCTTGGAGACATGTCGGCTGGAGGACGATGTATTGAATCTCCACGCAATTTGAGTGTTCCATCGTCATTAGAAGGCCCTGAACGATTCAATTAACTATCATTTTTGCGTCGGATTCGAAAATCTAGACTCACAGGAGAACGACCATAAGGTGCCCGAGGCAGCAATATACCCTTGGCGACAAGTCGGCTGGAGGACGATGTATTGAATCTCGACGCAATTTGAGTGTTCCATCGTCATTAGAAGGCCCTGAACGTTACAATTAACTATCATTTTTGCGTCGGATACGAAAATCTGGACACACAGGAGAACGACCATAAGGTGCCCGAGGCAGCAATAGACCCTTGGAGACAAGTCGGCTGGAGGACGATGTATTGAATCGCGACGCAATTTGAGAGTTCCATCGTCATTAGGCGGCCCTGAACGTTACAATTAACTATCATTTTGGCGTCGGATTCGTAAATCTAGACTTACAAGAGAACGCCCATAAAGTGCCCGAGGCAGCATTAGACCCTTGGAGACAAGTCGGCTGGAGGACGATGTATTGGATCGCGACGCAATTTGAGTGTTCCATCGTCACTAGGAGGCCCTGAATGTTACAATTAACTATCAGTTTTTCGTCGGATTCGAAAATCTAGACTCACAGCAGACGAACCATTTGGTGCCCGAGGCAGCAATATCCCCTTGGAGACAAATCGGCTGGAGGACGATGTATTGAATCCCGACGCAATTTGAGTCTTCTATCGTCATTAGGAGGCGCTGAACGTTACAATTCACTATCATTTTTGCGTCGGATTCGAAAATCTAGACTCACAGGAAAAGGATCATATTGTGCGCGAGACAGCAATATCCCCTTGGAGACAAGTCGGCTGGAGGACAATGTATTGAATCTCGACGCAATTTGAGTGTCCCATCGTCATTAGGAGGCCCTAAACATTACAATTAACTATCATTTTTGCGTCGGATTCGTAACTCTAGACTTACAAGAGAACGACCATAATGTGCCCGCGGCAGCATTAGACCCTTGGAGACAAGTCGGCTGGAGGACGGTGTATTGGATCGCGACGCAATTTGAGTGTTCCATCGTCATTAGGAGGCCCTGAATGTTACAATTAACTATCAGTTTTGCGTCGGATTCGAAAATCTAGACTCACAGGAGAAGGACCATGTGTGCCCGAGGCAGCGATATCCCCTTGGAGACAAGTCGGCTGGAGGCCGATGTATTGAATCTCGACGCAATTTGAGTGTCACATCGTCATTAGAAGCCCCTGAACGTTACAATTAACTATAATTTTTGCGTCGGATACGAAAATCTAGACTCACAGGAGAACGACCATAAGGTGCCCGAGGCAGCAATAGACCCTTGGAGACAAGTCAGCTGGAGGACGATGTATTGAATCTCGACGCAATTTGAGAGTTCCATCGTCATTAGGCGGCCCTGAACGTTACAATTAACTATCATTTTGGCGTAGGATTCGTAAATCTAGACATACAAGAGAACGACCATAAAGTGCCCTTGGAGACAATTCGGCTGGAGGACGATGTATTGGATCGCGACGCAATTTGAGTGTTCCATCGTCATTAGGAGGCCCTGAATGTTACAATTAACTATCAGTTTTTCGTCGGATTCGAAAATCTAGACTCACAGCAGACGAACCATTTGGTGCCCGAGGCAGCAATATCCCCTTGGAGACAAATCGGCTGGAGGACGATGTATTGAATCCCGACGCAATTTGAGTCTTCTATCGTCATTAGGAGGCGCTGAACGTTACAATTCACTATCAGTTTTTCGTCGGATTCGAAAATCTAGAATCACAGCAGACGAACCATTTGGTGCCCGAGGCAGCAATATCCCCTTGGATACAAATCGGCTGGAGGACGATGTATTGAATCCCGACGCAATTTGAGTCTTCTATCGTCATTAGGAGGCGCTGAACGTTACAATTCACTATCATTTTTGCGTCGGATTCGTAAATCTAGACTTACAAGAGAACGACCATAAAGTGCCCGCGGCAGCATTAGACCATTGGAGACAAGTCGGCTGGAGGACGATGTATTGGATCGCGACGCAATTTGAGTGTTCCATCGTCATTTGGAGGCCCTGAATGTTACAATTAACTATCATTTTTGCGTCGGATTCGAAAATCTAGACTCACAGGAGAAGGACAATGTGGTGCCCGAGGCGGCGATATCCCCTTGGAGACAAGTCGGCTGGAGGCCGATGTATAGAATCTCGACGCAATTTGAGTGTTCCATCGTCATTAGAAGGCCCTGAAAGTTACAATAAACTATCATTTTTGCGTCGGATACGAAAATCTAGACTCACAGGAGAACGACCATAAGGTGCCCGAGGCAGCAATAGACCCTTGGAGACAAGTCGGCTGGAGGACGATGTATTGAATCTCGACGCAATTTGAGAGTTCCATCGTCATTAGGCGGCCCTGAACGTTACAATTAACTATCATTTTGGCGTCGGATTCGTAAATCTAGACTTACAAGAGAACGACCATAAAGTGCCCGAGGCAGCATTAGACCCTTGGAGACAAGTCGGCTGGAGGACGATGTATTGGATCGCGACGCAATTTGAGTGTTCCATCGTCATTAGGAGGCCCTGAATGTTACAATTAACTATCAGTTTTTCGTCGGATTCGAAAATCTAGACTCACAGCAGACGAACCATTTGGTGCCCGAGGCAGCAATATCCCCTTGGAGACAAATCGGCTGGAGGACGATGTATTGAATCCCGACGCAATTTGAGTCTTCTATCGTCATTAGGAGGCGCTGAACGTTACAATTCACTATCATTTTTGCGTCGGATTCGAAAATCTAGACTCACAGGAGAAGGATCATATTGTGCCCGAGACAGCAATATCCCCTTGGAGACAAGTCGGCTGGAGGACGATGTATTGATACTCGACGCAATTTGAGTGTTCCATCGTCATTAGAAGGCCCTGAACGATACAATTAACTATCATTTTTGCGTCGGATTCGAAAATCTAGACTCACAGGAGAACGACCATAAGGTGCCCGAGGCAGCAATATACCCTTGGCGACAAGTCGGCTGGAGGACGATGTATTGAATCTCGACGCAATTTGAGTGTTCCATCGTCATTAGAAGGCCCTGATCGTTAAAATTAACTATCATTTTTGCGTCGGATACGAAAATCTGGACACACAGGAGAACGACCCTAAGGTGCCCGAGGCAGCAATAGACCCTTGGAGACAAGTCGGCTGGAGGACGATGTATTGAATCGCGACGCAATTTGAGAGTTCCATCGTCATTAGGCGGCCCTGAACGTTACAATTAACTATCATTTTGGGGTCGGATTCGTAAATCTAGACTTACAAGAGAACGCCCATAAAGTGCCCGAGGCAGCATTAGACCCTTGGAGACAAGTCGGCTGGAGGACGATGTATTGGATCGCGACGCAATTTGAGTGTTCCATCGTCACTAGGAGGCCCTGAATGTTACAATTAACTATCAGTTTTTCGTCGGATTCGAAAACCTAGACTCACAGCAGACGAACCATTTGGTGCCCGAGGCAGCAATATCCCCTT
Source organism: Schistocerca serialis cubense (assembly GCF_023864345.2). Taxonomy (NCBI): domain Eukaryota; kingdom Metazoa; phylum Arthropoda; class Insecta; order Orthoptera; family Acrididae; genus Schistocerca; species Schistocerca serialis. Next base: position 2,791,688 of record NW_026047645.1, on the reverse strand, counting down.
GGAGACAAATCGGCTGGAGGACGATGTATTGAATCCCGACGCAATTTGAGTCTTCTATCGTCATTAGGAGGCGCTGAACGTTACAATTCACTATCATTTTTGCGTCGGATTCGAAAATCTAGACTCACAGGAGAAGGATCATATTGTGCGCGAGACAGCAATATCCCCTTGGAGACAAGTCGGCTGGAGGACAATGTATTGAATCTCGACGCAATTTGAGAGTCCCATCGTCATTAGGAGGCCCTAAACATTACAATTAACTATCATTTTTGCGTCGGATTCGTAACTCTAGACTTACAAGAGAACGACCATAAAGTGCCCGTGGCAGCATTAGACCCTTGGAGACAAGTCGGCTGGAGGACGATGTATTGGATCGCGACGCAATTTGAGTGTTCCATCGTCATTAGGAGGCCCTGAATGTTACAATTAACTATCAGTTTTTCGTCGGATTCGAAAATCTAGACTCACAGCAGACGAACCATTTGGTGCCCGAGGCAGACTTGGAGACAAATCGGCTGGAGGACGTTGTATTGAATCCCGACGCAATTTGAGTCTTCTATCGTCATTAGGAGGCTCTGAACGTTACAATTAACTATCATTTTTGCGTCGGATTCGAAAATCTAGACTCACAGGAGAACGACCATAAGGTGCCCGAGGCAGCAATAGACCCTTGGAGATAAGTCGGCTGGAGGACGATGTATTGGATCTCGACGCAATTTGAGTGTTCCATCGTCAATTCAAGGCCCTGAACGTTACAATTAACTATCATTTTTGCGTCGGATTCGAAAATCTAGACTCACAGGAGAACGACCATAAGGTGCCCGAGGCAGCAATAGACCCATGGAGACAAGTCGGCTGGAGGACGATGTATTGGATCGCGACGCAATTTGAGTCTTCTATCGTCATTAGGAGGCGCTGAACGTTACAATTCACTATCATTTTTGCGTCGGATTCGAAAATCTAGACTCACAGGAGAAGGACCATGTGGTGCCCGAGGCAGCGATATCCCCTTGGAGACAAGTCGGCTGGAGGCCGATGTATTGAATCTCGACGCAATTTGAGTGTCCCATCGTCATTAGAAGCCCCTGAACGTTACAATTAACTATCATTTTTGCGTCGGATACGAAAATCTAGACTCACAGGAGAACGACCATAAGGTGCCCGAGGCAGCAATAGACCCTTGGAGACAAGTCAGCTGGAGGACGATGTATTGAATCTCGACGCAATTTGAGAGTTCCATCGTCATTAGGCGGCCCTGAACGTTACAATTAACTATCATTTTGGCGTAGGATTCGTAAATCTAGACATACAAGAGAACGACCATAAAGTGCCCTTGGAGACAAATCGGCTGGAGGACGATGTATTGAATCCCGACGCAATTTGAGTCTTCTATCGTCATTAGGAGGCGCTGAACGTTACAATTCACTATCAGTTTTTCGTCGGATTCGAAAATCTAGAATCACAGCAGACGAAACATTTGGTGCCCGAGGCAGCAATATCCTCTTGGAGACAAATCGGCTGGAGGACGATGTATTGAATACCGACGCAATTTGAGTCTTCTATCGTCATTAGGAGGCGCTGAACTTTACAATTCACTATCATTTTTGCGTCGGATTCGAAAATATAGACTCACAGGAGAAGGATCATATTGTGCGCGAGACAGCAATATCCCCTTGGAGACAAGTCGGCTGGAGGACAATGTATTGAATCTCGACGCAATTTGAGTGTCCCATCGTCATTAGGAGGCCCTAAACATTACAATTAACTATCATTTTTGCGTCGGATTCGTAAATCTAGACTTACAAGAGAACGACCATAAAGTGCCCGCGGCAGCATTAGAACCTTGGAGACAAGTCAGCTGGAGGACGATGTATTGGATCGCGACGCTATTTGAGTGTACCATCGTCATTAGGAGGCCCTGAATGTTACAATTAACTATCAGTTTTGCGTCGGATTCGAAAATCTAGACTCACAGGAGAAGGACCATGTGGTGCCCGAGGCAGCGATATCCCCTTGGAGACAAGTCGGCTGGAGGCCGATGTATTGAATCTCGACGCAATTTGAGAGTTCCATCGGCATTAGGAGGCCCTGAACGTTACAATTAACTATCATTTTTGCGTCGGATACGAAAATCTAGACTCACAGGAGAACGACCACAAGGTGCTCGAGGCAGCAATAGACCCTTGGAGACAAGTCGGCTGGAGGACGATGTTGTGAATCTCGACGCAATTTGAGAGTTCCATCATCATTAGGCGGAACTGAACGTTACAATTAACTATCAATTTGGCGTCGGATTCGTAAATCTAGACTCACAGGAGAACGACCACAAGGTGCTCGAGGCAGCATTAGACCCTTGGAGACAAGTCGGCTGGAGGACGATGTATTGGATCGCGACGCAATTTGAGTGTTCCATCGTCATTAGGAGGCCCTGAATGTTACAATTAACTATCATTTTTGCGTCGAATTCGAAAATCTAGAATCACAGGAGAAGGACCATGTGGTCATTAGGTCATTAGGAGGCGCTGAAAGTTACAATTCACTATCATTTTTGCGTCGGATTCGAAAATCTAGACTCACAGGAGAAGGACCATGTGGTGCCCGAGGCAGCGATATCCCCTTTGAGACAAGTCGGCTGGAGGCCGATGTATTGAATCTCGACGCAATTTGAGTGTTCCATCGTCATTAGAAGGCCCTGAAAGTTACAATTAACTATCATTTTTGCGTCGGATACGAAAATCTAGACTCACAGGAGAACGACCATAAGGTGCCCGAGGCAGCAATAGACCCTTGGAGACAAGTCGGCTGGAGGACGATGTATTGAATCTCGACGCAATTTGAGAGTTCCATCGTCATTAGGCGGCCCTGAACGTTACAATTAACTATCATTTTGGCGTCGGATTCGTAAATCTAGACTTACAAGAGAACGACCATAAAGTGCCCGAGGCAGCATTAGACCCTTGGAGACAAGTCGGATGGAGGACGATGTATTGGATCGCGACGCAATTTGAGTGTTCCATCGTCATTAGGAGGCCCTGAATGTTACAATTAACTATCAGTTTTTCGTCGGATTCGAAAATCTAGACTCACAGCAGACGAACCATTTGGTGCCCGAGGCAGCAATATCCCCCTGGAGACAAATCGGCTGGAGGACGATGTATTGAATCCCGACGCAATTTGAGTCTTCTATCGTCATTAGGAGGCGCTGAACGTTACAATTCACTATCATTTTTGCGTCGGATTCGAAAATCTAGACTCACAGGAGAAGGATCATATTGTGCCCGAGACAGCAATATCCCCTTGGAGACAAGTCGGCTGGAGGACGATGTATGGAATCTCGACGCAATTTGAGTGTTCCATCGTCATTAGAAGGCCCTGAACGTTACAATTAACTATCATTTTTGCGTCGGATTCGAAAATCTAGACTCACAGGAGAACGACCATAAGGTGCCCGAGGCAGCAATAGACTCTTGGAGACAAGTAAGCTGGAGGACGATGGATTGAATCTCGACGCAATTTGAATGTTCCATCGGCATTACAAGGCCCTGAACGTTACAATTAACTATCATTCTTGCGGCGGATTCGATAATCTAAACTCACAGGAGAACGACCATAAGGTGCCCGAGGCAGCAACAGACCCTTGGTGACAGGTCGGCTGGAGGCCGATGTATTGAATCTCGACGCAATTTGAGTGTTCCATCGGCATTAGGAGGCCCTGAACGTTACAATTAACTATCATTTTTGCGTCGGATTCGATAATCTAAACTCACAGGAGAACGACCATAAGGTGCCCGAGGCAGCAATAGACCCTTGGAGACAAGTCGGCTGGAGGCCGATGTATTGAATCTCGACGCAATTTGAGTGTTCCATCGTCATTAGAAGGCCCTGAACGTTACAATTAACTTTCATTTTTGCGTCGGATTCGAAAATCTAGACTCACAGGGGAACGACCATAAGGTGCCCGAGGCAGCAATAGATCCTTGGTGACAAGTCGGCTGGAGGCCGATGTATTGAATCTCGACGCAATTTGAGTGTTCCATTGTCGTTAGAAGGCCCTGAACGTTACAATTAAGTATCATTTTTGCGTCGGATACGAAAATCTAGACTCACAGGAGAACGACCATAAGGTGCTCGAGGCAGCAATAGACCCTTGGAGACAAGTCGGCTGGAGGACGATGTATTGAATCTCGACGCAATTTGAGAGTGCCATCATCATTAGGCGGCCCTGAACGTTACAATTAACTATCATTTTGGCGTCGGATTCGTAAATCTAGACTTACAAGAGAACGACCATAAAGTGCCCGCGGCAGCATTAGACCATTGGAGACAAGTCGGCTGGAGGACGATGTATTGGATCGCGACGCAATTTGAGTGTTCCATCGTCATTAGGAGGCCCTGAATGTTACAATTAACTATCATTTTTGCGTCGGATTCGAAAATCTAGACTCACAGGAGAAGGACCATGTGGTGCCCGGGGCGGCGATATCCCCTTGGATACAAGTCGGCTGGAGGCCGATGTATTGAATCTCGACGCAATTTGAGTGTTCTATCGTCATTAGAAGGCCCTGAAAGTTACAATAAACTATCATTTTTGCGTCGGATACGAAAATCTAGACTCACAGGAGAACGACCATAAGGTGCCCGAGGCAGCATTAGACCCTTGGAGACAAGTCGGCTGGAGGACGATGTATTGGATCGCGACGCAATTTGAGTGTTCCATCGTCATTAGGAGGCCCTGAATGTTACAATTAACTATCAGTTTTTCGTCGGATTCGAAAATCTAGACTCACAGCAGACGAACCATTTGGTGCCCGAGGCAGCAATATCCCCTTGGAGACAAATCGGCTGGAGGGCGATGTATTGAATCCCGACGCAATTTGAGTCTTCTATCGTCATTAGGAGGCGCTGAACGTTACAATTCACTATCATTTTTGCGTCGGATTCGAAAATCTAGACTCACAGGAGAAGGATCATATTGTACCCGAGACAGCAATATCCCCTTGGAGACATGTCGGCTGGAGGACGATGTATTGAATCTCCACGCAATTTGAGTGTTCCATCGTCATTAGAAGGCCCTGAACGATTCAATTAACTATCATTTTTGCGTCGGATTCGAAAATCTAGACTCACAGGAGAACGACCATAAGGTGCCCGAGGCAGCAATATACCCTTGGCGACAAGTCGGCTGGAGGACGATGTATTGAATCTCGACGCAATTTGAGTGTTCCATCGTCATTAGAAGGCCCTGAACGTTACAATTAACTATCATTTTTGCGTCGGATACGAAAATCTGGACACACAGGAGAACGACCATAAGGTGCCCGAGGCAGCAATAGACCCTTGGAGACAAGTCGGCTGGAGGACGATGTATTGAATCGCGACGCAATTTGAGAGTTCCATCGTCATTAGGCGGCCCTGAACGTTACAATTAACTATCATTTTGGCGTCGGATTCGTAAATCTAGACTTACAAGAGAACGCCCATAAAGTGCCCGAGGCAGCATTAGACCCTTGGAGACAAGTCGGCTGGAGGACGATGTATTGGATCGCGACGCAATTTGAGTGTTCCATCGTCACTAGGAGGCCCTGAATGTTACAATTAACTATCAGTTTTTCGTCGGATTCGAAAATCTAGACTCACAGCAGACGAACCATTTGGTGCCCGAGGCAGCAATATCCCCTTGGAGACAAATCGGCTGGAGGACGATGTATTGAATCCCGACGCAATTTGAGTCTTCTATCGTCATTAGGAGGCGCTGAACGTTACAATTCACTATCATTTTTGCGTCGGATTCGAAAATCTAGACTCACAGGAAAAGGATCATATTGTGCGCGAGACAGCAATATCCCCTTGGAGACAAGTCGGCTGGAGGACAATGTATTGAATCTCGACGCAATTTGAGTGTCCCATCGTCATTAGGAGGCCCTAAACATTACAATTAACTATCATTTTTGCGTCGGATTCGTAACTCTAGACTTACAAGAGAACGACCATAATGTGCCCGCGGCAGCATTAGACCCTTGGAGACAAGTCGGCTGGAGGACGGTGTATTGGATCGCGACGCAATTTGAGTGTTCCATCGTCATTAGGAGGCCCTGAATGTTACAATTAACTATCAGTTTTGCGTCGGATTCGAAAATCTAGACTCACAGGAGAAGGACCATGTGTGCCCGAGGCAGCGATATCCCCTTGGAGACAAGTCGGCTGGAGGCCGATGTATTGAATCTCGACGCAATTTGAGTGTCACATCGTCATTAGAAGCCCCTGAACGTTACAATTAACTATAATTTTTGCGTCGGATACGAAAATCTAGACTCACAGGAGAACGACCATAAGGTGCCCGAGGCAGCAATAGACCCTTGGAGACAAGTCAGCTGGAGGACGATGTATTGAATCTCGACGCAATTTGAGAGTTCCATCGTCATTAGGCGGCCCTGAACGTTACAATTAACTATCATTTTGGCGTAGGATTCGTAAATCTAGACATACAAGAGAACGACCATAAAGTGCCCTTGGAGACAATTCGGCTGGAGGACGATGTATTGGATCGCGACGCAATTTGAGTGTTCCATCGTCATTAGGAGGCCCTGAATGTTACAATTAACTATCAGTTTTTCGTCGGATTCGAAAATCTAGACTCACAGCAGACGAACCATTTGGTGCCCGAGGCAGCAATATCCCCTTGGAGACAAATCGGCTGGAGGACGATGTATTGAATCCCGACGCAATTTGAGTCTTCTATCGTCATTAGGAGGCGCTGAACGTTACAATTCACTATCAGTTTTTCGTCGGATTCGAAAATCTAGAATCACAGCAGACGAACCATTTGGTGCCCGAGGCAGCAATATCCCCTTGGATACAAATCGGCTGGAGGACGATGTATTGAATCCCGACGCAATTTGAGTCTTCTATCGTCATTAGGAGGCGCTGAACGTTACAATTCACTATCATTTTTGCGTCGGATTCGAAAATATAGACTCACAGGAGAAGGATCATATTGTGCGCGAGACAGCAATATCCCCTTGGAGACAAGTCGGCTGGAGGACAATGTATTGAATCTCGACGCAATTTGAGTGTCCCATCGTCATTAGGAGGCTCTAAACATTACAATTAACTATCATTTTTGCGTCGGATTCGTAAATCTAGACTTACAAGAGAACGACCATAAAGTGCCCGCGGCAGCATTAGACCATTGGAGACAAGTCGGCTGGAGGACGATGTATTGGATCGCGACGCAATTTGAGTGTTCCATCGTCATTTGGAGGCCCTGAATGTTACAATTAACTATCATTTTTGCGTCGGATTCGAAAATCTAGACTCACAGGAGAAGGACAATGTGGTGCCCGAGGCGGCGATATCCCCTTGGAGACAAGTCGGCTGGAGGCCGATGTATAGAATCTCGACGCAATTTGAGTGTTCCATCGTCATTAGAAGGCCCTGAAAGTTACAATAAACTATCATTTTTGCGTCGGATACGAAAATCTAGACTCACAGGAGAACGACCATAAGGTGCCCGAGGCAGCAATAGACCCTTGGAGACAAGTCGGCTGGAGGACGATGTATTGAATCTCGACGCAATTTGAGAGTTCCATCGTCATTAGGCGGCCCTGAACGTTACAATTAACTATCATTTTGGCGTCGGATTCGTAAATCTAGACTTACAAGAGAACGACCATAAAGTGCCCGAGGCAGCATTAGACCCTTGGAGACAAGTCGGCTGGAGGACGATGTATTGGATCGCGACGCAATTTGAGTGTTCCATCGTCATTAGGAGGCCCTGAATGTTACAATTAACTATCAGTTTTTCGTCGGATTCGAAAATCTAGACTCACAGCAGACGAACCATTTGGTGCCCGAGGCAGCAATATCCCCTTGGAGACAAATCGGCTGGAGGACGATGTATTGAATCCAGACGCAATTTGAGTCTTCTATCGTCATTAGGAGGAGCTGAACGTTACAATTCACTATCATTTTTGCGTCGGATTCGAAAATCTAGACTCACAGGAGAAGGATCATATTGTGCCCGAGACAGCAATATCCCCTTGGAGACAAGTCGGCTGGAGGACGATGTATTGATACTCGACGCAATTTGAGTGTTCCATCGTCATTAGAAGGCCCTGAACGATACAATTAACTATCATTTTTGCGTCGGATTCGAAAATCTAGACTCACAGGAGAACGACCATAAGGTGCCCGAGGCAGCAATATACCCTTGGCGACAAGTCGGCTGGAGGACGATGTATTGAATCTCGACGCAATTTGAGTGTTCCATCGTCATTAGGCGGCCCTGATCGTTAAAATTAACTATCATTTTTGCGTCGGATACGAAAATCTGGACACACAGGAGAACGACCCTAAGGTGCCCGAGGCAGCAATAGACCCTTGGAGACAAGTCGGCTGGAGGACGATGTATTGAATCGCGACGCAATTTGAGAGTTCCATCGTCATTAGGCGGCCCTGAACGTTACAATTAACTATCATTTTGGGGTCGGATTCGTAAATCTAGACTTACAAGAGAACGCCCATAAAGTGCCCGAGGCAGCATTAGACCCTTGGAGACAAGTCGGCTGGAGGACGATGTATTGGATCGCGACGCAATTTGAGTGTTCCATCGTCACTAGGAGGCCCTGAATGTTACAATTAACTATCAGTTTTTCGTCGGATTCGAAAACCTAGACTCACAGCAGACGAACCATTTGGTGCCCGAGGCAGCAATATCCCCTTGGAGACAAATCGGCTGGAGGACGATGTATTGAATCCCGACGCAATTTGAGTCTTCTATCGTCATTAGGAGGCGCTGAACGTTACAATTCACTATCATTTTTGCGTCGGATTCGAAAATCTAGACTCACAGGAGAAGGATCATATTGTGCGCGAGACAGCAATATCCCCTTGGAGACAAGTCGGCTGGAGGACAATGTATTGAATCTCGACGCAATTTGAGAGTCCCATCGTCATTAGGAGGCCCTAAACATTACAATTAACTATCATTTTTGCGTCGGATTCGTAACTCTAGACTTACAAGAGAACGACCATAAAGTGCCCGTGGCAGCATTAGACCCTTGGAGACAAGTCGGCTGGAGGACGATGTATTGGATCGCGACGCAATTTGAGTGTTCCATCGTCATTAGGAGGCCCTGAATGTTACAATTAACTATCAGTTTTTCGTCGGATTCGAAAATCTAGACTCACAGCAGACGAACCATTTGGTGCCCGAGGCAGACTTGGAGACAAATCGGCTGGAGGACGTTGTATTGAATCCCGACGCAATTTGAGTCTTCTATCGTCATTAGGAGGCTCTGAACGTTACAATTAACTATCATTTTTGCGTCGGATTCGAAAATCTAGACTCACAGGAGAACGACCATAAGGTGCCCGAGGCAGCAATAGACCCTTGGAGATAAGTCGGCTGGAGGACGATGTATTGGATCTCGACGCAATTTGAGTGTTCCATCGTCAATTCAAGGCCCTGAACGTTACAATTAACTATCATTTTTGCGTCGGATTCGAAAATCTAGACTCACAGGAGAACGACCATAAGGTGCCCGAGGCAGCAATAGACCCATGGAGACAAGTCGGCTGGAGGACGATGTATTGGATCGCGACGCAATTTGAGTCTTCTATCGTCATTAGGAGGCGCTGAACGTTACAATTCACTATCATTTTTGCGTCGGATTCGAAAATCTAGACTCACAGGAGAAGGACCATGTGGTGCCCGAGGCAGCGATATCCCCTTGGAGACAAGTCGGCTGGAGGCCGATGTATTGAATCTCGACGCAATTTGAGTGTCCCATCGTCATTAGAAGCCCCTGAACGTTACAATTAACTATCATTTTTGCGTCGGATACGAAAATCTAGACTCACAGGAGAACGACCATAAGGTGCCCGAGGCAGCAATAGACCCTTGGAGACAAGTCAGCTGGAGGACGATGTATTGAATCTCGACGCAATTTGAGAGTTCCATCGTCATTAGGCGGCCCTGAACGTTACAATTAACTATCATTTTGGCGTAGGATTCGTAAATCTAGACATACAAGAGAACGACCATAAAGTGCCCTTGGAGACAAATCGGCTGGAGGACGATGTATTGAATCCCGACGCAATTTGAGTCTTCTATCGTCATTAGGAGGCGCTGAACGTTACAATTCACTATCAGTTTTTCGTCGGATTCGAAAATCTAGAATCACAGCAGACGAAACATTTGGTGCCCGAGGCAGCAATATCCTCTTGGAGACAAATCGGCTGGAGGACGATGTATTGAATACCGACGCAATTTGAGTCTTCTATCGTCATTAGGAGGCGCTGAACTTTACAATTCACTATCATTTTTGCGTCGGATTCGAAAATATAGACTCACAGGAGAAGGATCATATTGTGCGCGAGACAGCAATATCCCCTTGGAGACAAGTCGGCTGGAGGACAATGTATTGAATCTCGACGCAATTTGAGTGTCCCATCGTCATTAGGAGGCCCTAAACATTACAATTAACTATCATTTTTGCGTCGGATTCGTAAATCTAGACTTACAAGAGAACGACCATAAAGTGCCCGCGGCAGCATTAGAACCTTGGAGACAAGTCAGCTGGAGGACGATGTATTGGATCGCGACGCTATTTGAGTGTTCCATCGTCATTAGGAGGCCCTGAATGTTACAATTAACTATCAGTTTTGCGTCGGATTCGAAAATCTAGACTCACAGGAGAAGGACCATGTGGTGCCCGAGGCAGCGATATCCCCTTGGAGACAAGTCGGCTGGAGGCCGATGTATTGAATCTCGACGCAATTTGAGTGTTCCATCGTCATTAGAAGGCCCTGAAAGTTACAATTAACTATCATTTTGGCGTCGGATTGGTAAATCTAGACTTACAAGAGAACGACCATAAGGTGCCCGAGGCAGCAATAGACCCTTGGAGACAAGTCGGCTGGAGGACGATGCATTGAATCTCGACGCAATTTGAGAGTTCCATCGTCATTAGGCGGCCCTGAACGTTACAATTAACTATCATTTTGGCGTCGGATTCGTAAATCTAGACTTACAAGAGAACGACCATAAAGTGCCCGAGGCAGCATTAGACCCTTGGAGACAAGTCGGCTGGAGGACGATGTATTGGATCGCGACGCAATTTTAGTGTTCCATCGTCATTAGGAGGCCCTGAATGTTACAATTAACTATCAGTTTTGCGTCGGATTCGAAAATCTAGACTCACAGGAGACGAACCATTTGGTGCCCGAGGCAGCAATATCCCCTTGGAGACAAATCGGCTGGAGGACGATGTATTGAATCCCGACGCAATTTGAGTCTTCTATCGTCATTAGGAGACGCTGAACGTTATAATTCACTATCATTTTTGCGTCGGATTCGAAAATCTTGACTCACAGGAGAAGGATCATATTGTGCCCGAGACAGCAATATCCCCTTGGAGACAAGTCGGCTGGAGGACGATGTATTGAATCTAGACGCAATTTGAGTGTTCCATCGTCATTAGAAGGCCCTGAACGTTACAATTAACTATCATTTTTGCGTCGGATACGAAAATCTAGACTCACAGGAGAACGACCTTAAGGTGCCCGAGGCAGCAATAGACCCTTGGAGACAAGTCAGCTGGAGGACGATGTATTGAATCTCGACGCAATTTGAGAGTTCCATCGTCATTAGGCGGCCCTGAACATTACAATTAACTATCATTTTGGCGTCGGATTCGTAAATCTAGACTTACAAGAGAACGACCATAAAGTGCCCTTGGAGACAAGTCGGCTGGAGGACGATGTATTGGATCGCGACGCAATTTGAGTGTTCCATCGTCATTAGGAGGCCCTGAATGTTACAATTAACTATCAGTTTTTCGTCGGATTCGAAAATCTAGACTCACAGCAGACGAACCATTAGGTGCCCGAGGCAGCAATATCCCCTTGGAGACAAATCGGCTGGAGGACGATGTATTAAATCCCGACGCAATTTGAGTCTTCTATCGTCATTAGGAGGCGCTGAACGTTACAATTCACTAACAGTTTTTCGTCGGATTCGAAAATATAGAATCACAGCAGACGAACCATTTGGTGCCCGAGGCAGCAATATCCCCTTGGATACAAATCGGCTGGAGGACGATGTATTGAATCCCGACGCAATTTGAGTCTTCTATCGTCATTAGGAGGCTCTGAACGTTACAATTCACTATCATTTTTGCGTCGGATTCGAAAATCTAGACTCACAGGAGAAGGATCATATTGTGCCTGAGACAGCAATATCCCCTTGGAGACAAGTCGGCTGGAGGACGATGTATTGAATCTCGACGCAATTTGAGTGTGCCATCGTCATTAGAAGGCCCTGAACGTTACAATTAACTATCATTTTTGCGTCGGATTCGATAATCTAGACTCACAGGAGAACGACCATAAGGTGCCCGAGTCAGCAATAGACCCTTGGAGACAAGTCGGCTGGAGGCCGATGTATTGAATCTCGACGCAATTTGAGTGATCCATCGGCATTAAGAGGCCCTGAACGTTAAAATTAACTATCATTTTTGCGTCGGATTCGACAATCTAAACTCACAGGAGAACGAGCATACGGTGCCCGAGGCAGCAACAGACCCTTGGAGACAAGTCGGCCGGAGGACGATGTATTGGATCTCGACGCAATTTGAGTGTTCCATCGTCATTACAAGGCCCTGAACGTTACAATTAACTATCATTTTTGCGTCGGATTCGAAAATCTAGACTCACAATAGAAGGACCATGTGGTGCCCGAGGCAGCGATATCCCCTTGGAGACAAGTCGGCTGGAGGCCGATGTATTGAATCTCGACGCAATTTGAGTCCTCTATCGTCATTAGGAGGCGCTGAACGTTACAATTCACTTACATTTTTGCGTCGGATTCGAAAATCTAGACTCACAGGAGAAGGACCATGTGGTGCCCGAGGCAGCGATATCCCCTTGGAGACAAGTCGGCTGGAGGCCGATGTATTGAATCTCGACGCAATTTGAGTGTTCCATCGTCATTAGAAGGCCCTGAACGTTACAATTAACTATCATTTTGGCGTCGGATTCGTAAATCTAGACTTACAAGAGAACGACCATAAAGTGCCCGAGGCAGCATTAGACCCTTGGAGACAAGTCGGCTGGAGGACGATGTATTGGATCGCGACGCAATTTTAGTGTTCCATCGTCATTAGGAGGCCCTGAATGTTACAATTAACTATCAGTTTTTCGTCGGATTCGAAAATCTAGACTCACAGCAGACGAACCATTTGGTGCCCGAGGCAGCAATATCCTCTTGGAGACAAATCGGCTGGAGGACGATGTATTGAATCCCGACGCAATTTCAGTCTTCTATCGTCATTAGGATTCGCTGAACGTTACAATTCCCTATCATTTTTGCGTCGGATTCGAAAATCTAGACTCACAGGAGAAGGATCATATTGTGCCCGAGACAGCAATATCCCCTTGGAGACAAGTCGGCTGGAGGACGATGTATTGAATCTCGACGCAATTAGAGTGTTCCATCGTCATTAGAAGGCCCTGAACGATACAATTAACTATCATTTTTGCGTCGGATTCGAAAATCTAGACTCACAGGAGAACGACCATAAGGTGCCCGAGGCAGCAATATACCCTTGGCGACAAGTCGGCTGGAGGACGATGTATTGAATCTCGACGCAATTTGAGAGTTCCATCGTCATTAGAAGGCCCTGAACGATACAATTAACTATCATTTTGGCGTCGGATTCGTAAATCCAGACTTACAAGAGAACGCCCATAAAGTGCCCGAGGCAGCATTAGACCCTTGGAGACAAGTCGGCTGGAGGACGATGTATTGGATCGCGACGCAATTTGAGTGTTCCATCGTCACTAGGAGGCCCTGAATGTTACAATTAACTATCAGTTTTTCGTCGGATTCGAAAACCTAGACTCACAGCAGACGAACCATTTGGTGCCCGAGGCAGCAATATCCCTTTGGAGACAAATCGGCTGGAGGACGATGTATTGAATCCCGACGCAATTTGAGTCTTCTATCGTCATTAGGAAGCGCTGAACGTTACAATTCACTATCATTTTTGCGTCGGATTCGATAATCTAGACTCACAGGAAAAGGATCATATTGTGCGCGAGACAGCAATATCCCCTTGGAGACAAGTCGGCTGGAGGACAATGTATTGAATTTCGACGCAATTTGAGTGTCCCATCGTCATTAGGAGGCCCTAAACATTACAATTAACTATCATTTTTGCGTCGGATTCGTAACTCTAGACTTACAAGAGAACGACCATAAAGTGCCCGCGGCAGCATTAGACCCTTGGAGACAAGTCGGCTGGAGGACGATGTATTGGATCGCGACGCAATTTGAGTGTTCCATCGTCATTAGGAGGCCCTGAATGTTGCAATTAACTATCAGTTTTGCGTCGGATTCGAAAATCTAGACTCACAGGAGAAGGACCATGTGGTGCCCGAGGCAGCGATATCCCCTTGGAGACAAGTCGGCTGGAGGCCGATGTATTGAATCTCGACGCAATTTGAGTGTTCCATCGTCATTAGAAGGCCCTGAAAGTTACAATTAACTATCATTTTTCGTCGGATACGAAAATCTAGACTCACAGGAGAACGACCATAAGGTGCCCGAGGCAGCAATAGACCCTTGGGGACAAGTCGGCTGGAGGACGATGTATTGAATCTCGACGCAATTTGAGAGTTCCATCGTCATTAGGCGGCCCTGAACGTTACAATTAACTATCATTTTGGCGTCGGATTCGTAAATCTAGACTTACAAGAGAACGACCATAAAGTGCCCGAGGCAGCATTAGACCCTTGGAGACAAGTCGGCTGGAGGACGATGTATTGGAACGCGACGCAATTTGAGTGTTCCATCGTCATTAGGAGGCCCTGAATGTTACAATTAACTATCAGTTTTTCGTCGGATTCGAAAATCTAGACTCACAGCAGACGAACCATTTGGTGCCCGAGGCAGACTTGGAGACAAATCGGCTGGAGGACGATGTATTGAATCCCGACGCAATTTGAGTCTTCTATCGTCATTAGGAGGCTCTGAACGTTACAATTAACTATCATTTTTGCGTCGGATTCGAAAATCTAGACTCACAGGAGAACGACCATAAGGTGCCCGAGGCAGCAATAGACCCTTGGAGACAAGTCGGCTGGAGGACGATGTATTGGATCTCGACGCAATTTGAGTGTTCCATAGTCATTACAAGGCCCTGAACGTTACAATTAACTATCATTTTTGCGTCGGATTCGAAAATCTAGACTCACAGGAGAACGACCATAAGGTGCCCGAGGCAGCAATAGACCCATGGAGACAAGTCGGCTAGAGGACGATGTATTGGATCGCGACGCAATTTGAGTCTTCTATCGTCATTAGGAGGCGCTGAACGTTACAATTCACTATCATTTTGCGTCGGATTCGAAAATCTAGACTCACAGGAGAAGGACCATGTGGTGCCCGAGGCAGCGATATCCCCTTGGAGACAAGTCGGCTGGAGGCCGATGTATTGAATCTCGACGCAATTTGAGTGTCCCATCGTCATTAGAAGCCCCTGAACGTTACAATTAACTATCATTTTTGCGTCGGATACGAAAATCTAGACTCACAGGAGAACGACCATAAGGTGCCCGAAGCAGCAATAGACCCTTGGAGACAAGTCAGCTGGAGGACGATGTATTGAATCTCGACGCAATTTGAGAGTTCCATCGTCATTAGGCGGCCCTGAACGTTACAATTAACTATCATTTTGGCGTAGGATTCGTAAATCTAGACATACAAGAGAACGACCATAAAGTGCCCTTGGAGACAAGTCGGCTGGAGGACGATGTATTGGATCGCGACGCAATTTGAGTGTTCCATCGTCATTAGGAGGCCCTGAATGTTACAATTAACTATCAGTTTTTCGTCGGATTCGAAAATCTAGACTCACAGCAGACGAACCATTTGGTGCCCGAGGCAGCAATATCCCCTTGGAGACAAATCGGCTGGAGGACGATGTATTGAATCCCGACGCAATTTGAGTCTTCTATCGTCATTAGGAGGCGCTGAACGTTACAATTCACTATCAGTTTTTCGTCGGATTCGAAAATCTAGAATCACAGCAGACGAACCATTTGGTGCCCGAGGCAGCAATATCCCCTTGGATACAAATCGGCTGGAGGACGATGTATTGAATCCCGACGCAATTTGAGTCTTCTATCGTCATTAGGAGGCGCTGAACGTTACAATTCACTATCATTTTTGCGTCGGATTCGAAAATATAGACTCACAGGAGAAGGATCATATTGTGCGCGAGACAGCAATATCCCCTTGGAGACAAGTCGGCTGGAGGACGATGTATTGAATCTCGACGCAATTTGAGTGTTCCATCGTCATTAGAAGGCCCTGAAAGTTACAATTAACTATCATTTTGGCGTCGGATTCGTAAATCTAGACTTACAAGAGAACGACCATAAGGTGCCCGAGGCAACAATAGACCCTTGGAGACAAGTCGGCTGGAGGACGATTCATTGAATCTCGACGCAATTTGAGAGTTCCATCGTCATTAGGCGGCCCTGAACGTTACAATTAACTATCATTTTGGCGTCGGATTCGTAAATCTAGACTTACAAGAGAACGACCATAAAGTGCCCGAGGCAGCATTAGACCCTTGGAGACAAGTCGGCTGGAGGACGATGTATTGGATCGCGACGCAATTTGAGTGTTCCATCGTCATTAGGAGGCCCTGAATGTTACAATTAACTATCAGTTTTTCGTCGGATTCGAAAATCTAGACTCACAGGAGACGAACCATTTGGTGCCCGAGGCAGCAATATCTCCTTGGAGACAAATCGGCTGGAGGACGATGTATTGAATCCCGACGCAATTTGAGTCTTCTATCGTCATTAGGAGACGCTGAACGTTACGATTCACTATCATTTTTGCGTCGGATTCGAAAATCTTGACTCACAGGAGAAGGATCATATTGTGCCCGAGACAGCAATATCCCCTTGGAGACAAGTCGGCTGGAGGACGATGTATTGAATCTAGACGCAATTTGAGTGTTCCATCGTCATTAGAAGGCATTGAACGTTACAATTAACTATCATTTTTGCGTCGGATACGAAAATCTAGACTCACAGGAGAACGACCTTAAGGTGCCCGAGGCAGCAATAGACCCTTGGAGACAAGTCAGCTGGAGGACGATGTATTGAATCTCGACGCAATTTGAGAGTTCCATCGTCATTAGGCGGCCCTGAACGTTACAATTAACTATCATTTTGGCGTCGGATTCGTAAATCTAGACTTACAAGAGAACGACCATAAAGTGCCCTTGGAGACAAGTCGGCTGGAGGACGATGTATTGGATCGCGACGCAATTTGAGTGTTCCATCGTCATTAGGAGGCCCTGAATGTTACAATTAACTATCAGTTTTTCGTCGGATTCGAAAATCTAGACTCACAGCAGACGAACCATTAGGTGCCCGAGGCAGCAATATCCCCTTGGAGACAAATCGGCTGGAGGACGATGTATTAAATCCCGACGCAATTTGAGTCTTCTGTCGTCATTAGGAGGCGCTGAACGTTACAATTCACTATCAGTTTTTCGTCGGATTCGAAAATATAGAATCACAGCAGACGAACCATTTGGTGCCCGAGGCAGCAATATCCCCTTGGATACAAATCGGCTGGAGGACGATGTATTGAATCCCGACGCAATTTGAGTCTTCTATCGTCATTAGGAGGCTCTGAACGTTACAATTCACTATCATTTTTGCGTCGGATTCGAAAATCTAGACTCACAGGAGAAGGATCATATTGTGCCCGAGACAGCAATATCCCCTTGGAGACAAGTCGGCTGGAGGACGATGTATTGAATCTCGACGCAATTTGAGTGTGCCATCGTCATTAGAAGGCCCTGAACGTTACAATTAACTATCATTTTTGCGTCGGATTCGAAAATCTAGACTCACAGGAGAACGACCATAAGGTGCCCGAGTCAGCAATAGACCCTTGGAGACAAGTCGGCTGGAGGCCGATGTATTGAATCTCGACGCAATTTGAGTGATCCATCGGCATTAGGAGGCCCTGAACGTTAAAATTAACTATCATTTTTGCGTCGGATTCGATAATCTAAACTCACAGGAGAACGACCATACGGTGCCCGAGGCAGCAACAGACCCTTGGAGACAAGTCGGCTGGAGGACGATGTATTGGATCTCGACGCAATTTGAGTGTTCCATCGTCATTACAAGGCCCTGAACGTTACAATTAACTATCATTTTTGCGTCGGATTCGAAAATCTAGACTCACAGGAGAAGGACCATGTGGTGCCCGAGGCAGCGATATCCCCTTGGAGACAAGTCGGCTGGAGGCCGATGTATTGAATCTCGACGCAATTTGAGTCCTCTATCGTCATTAGGAGGCGCTGAACGTTACAATTCACTATCATTTTTGCGTCGGATTCGAAAATCTAGACTCACAGGAGAAGGACCATGTGGTGCCCGAGGCAGCGATATCCCCTTGGAGACAAGTCGGCTGGAGGCCGATGTATTGAATCTCGACGCAATTTGAGTGTTCCATCGTCATTAGAAGGCCCTGAACGTTACAATTAACTATCATTTTTGCGTCGGATACGAAAATCTAGACTCACAGGAGAACGACCATAAGGTTCCCGAGGCAGCAATAGACCCTTGGAGACAAGTCGGCTGGAGGACGAGGTATTGAATCTCGACGCAATTTGAGAGTTCCATCGTCATTAGGCGGCCCTGAACGTTACAATTAACTATCATTTTGGCGTCGGATTCGTAAATCTAGACTTACAAGAGAACGACCATAAAGTGCCCGAGGCAGCATTAGACCCTTGGAGACAAGTCGGCTGGAGGACGATGTATTGGATCGCGACGCAATTTGAGTGTTCCATCGTCATTAGGAGGCCCTGAATGTTACAATTAACTATCACTTTTTCGTCGGATTCGAAAATCTAGACTTACAGCAGACGAACCATTTGGTGCCCGAGGCAGCAATATCCCCTTGTAGACAAATCGTCTGGAGGACGATGTATTGAATCCCGACGCAATTTGAGTCTTCTATCGTCATTAGGAGGCGCTGAACGTTACAATTCACTATCATTTTTGCGTCGGATTCGAAAATCTAGACTCACAGGAGAAGGATCATATTGTGCCCGAGACAGCAATATCCCCTTGGAGACAAGTCGGCTGGAGGACGATGTATTGAATCTCGACGCAATTTGAGTGTTCCATCGTCATTAGAAGGCCCTGAACGATACAATTAACTATCATTTTTGCGTCGGATTCGAAAATCTAGACTCACAGGAGAACGACCATAAGGTGCCCGAGGCAGCAATATACCCTTGGCGACAAGTCGGCTGGAGGACGATGTATTGAATCTCGACGCAATTTGAGTGTTCCATCGTCATTAGAAGGCCCTGAACGTTACAATTAACTATCATTTTTGCGTCTGATACGAAAATCTGGACACACAGGAAAACGACCATAAGGTGCCCGAGGCAGCAATAGACCCTTGGAGACAAGTCGGCTGGAGGACGATGTATTGAATCGCGACGCAATTTGAGAGTTCCATCGTCATTAGGCGGCCCTGAACGTTACAATTAACTATCATTTTGGCGTCGGATTCGTAAATCCAGACTTACAAGAGAACGCCCATAAAGTGCCCGAGGCAGCATTAGACCCTTGGAGACAAGTCGGCTGGAGGACGATGTATTGGATCGCGACGCAATTTGAGTGTTCCATCGTCACTAGGAGGCCCTGAATGTTACAATTAACTATCAGTTTTTCGTCGGATTCGAAAACCTAGACTCACAGCAGACGAACCATTTGGTGCCCGAGGCAGCAATATCCCCTTGGAGACAAATCGGCTGGAGGACGATGTATTGAATCCCGACGCAATTTGAGTCTTCTATCGTCATTAGGAGGCGCTGAACGTTACAATTCACTATCATTTTTGCGTCGGATTCGATAATCTAGACTCACAGGAAAAGGATCATATTGTGCGCGAGACAGCAATATCCCCTTGGAGACAAGTCGGCTGGAGGACAATGTATTGAATCTCGGCGCAATTTGAGTGTCCCATCGTCATTAGGAGGCCCTAAACATTACAATTAACTATCATTTTTGCGTCGGATTCGTAACTCTAGACTTACAAGAGAACGACCATAAAGTGCCCGCGGCAGCATTAGACCCTTGGAGACAAGTCGGCTGGAGGACGATGTATTGGATCGCGACGCAATTTGAGTGTTCCATCGTCATTAGGAGGCCCTGAATGTTGCAATTAACTATCAGTTTTGCGTCGGATTCGAAAATCTAGACTCACAGGAGAAGGACCATGTGGTGCCCGAGGCAGCGATATCCCCTTGGAGACAAGTAGGCTGGAGGCCGATGTATTGAATCTCGACGCAATTTGAGTGTTCCATCGTCATTAGAAGGCCCTGAAAGTTACAATTATCTATCATTTTTCGTCGGATACGAAAATCTAGACTCACAGGAGAACGACCATAAGGTGCCCGAGGCAGCAATAGACCCTTGGGGACAAGTCGGCTGGAGGACGATGTATTGAATCTCGACGCAATTTGAGAGTTCCATCGTCATTAGGCGGCCCTGAACGTTACAATTAACTATCATTTTGGCGTCGGATTCGTAAATCTAGACTTACAAGAGAACGACCATAAAGTGCCCGAGGCAGCATTAGACCCTTGGAGACAAGTCGGCTGGAGGACGATGTATTGGATCGCGACGCAATTTGAGTGTTCCATCGTCATTAGGAGGCCCTGAATGTTACAATTAACTATCAGTTTTTCGTCGGATTCGAAAATCTAGACTCACAGCAGACGAACCATTTGGTGCCCGAGGCAGACTTGGAGACAAATCGGCTGGAGGACGATGTATTGTATCCCGACGCAATTTGAGTCTTCTAACGTCATTAGGAGGCTCTGAACGTTACAATTAACTATCATTTTTGCGTCGGATTCGAAAATCTAAACTCACAGGAGAACGACCATAAGGTGCCCGAGGCAGCAATAGACCCTTGGAGACAAGTCGGCTGGAGGACGATGTATTGGATCTCGACGCAATTTGAGTGTTCCATAGTCATTACAAGGCCCTGAACGTTACAATTAACTATCATTTTTGCGTCTGATTCGAAAATCTAGACTCACAGGAGAACGACCATAAGGTGCCCGAGGCAGCAATAGACCCATGGAGACAAGTCGGCTGGAGGACGATGTATTGGATCGCGACGCAATTTGAGTCTTCTATCGTCATTAGGAGGCGCTGAACGTTACAATTCACTATCATTTTTGCGTCGGATTCGAAAATCTAGACTCACAGGAGAAGGACCATGTGGTGCCCGAGGCAGCGATATCCCCTTGGAGACAAGTCGGCTGGAGGCCGATGTATTGAATCTCGACGCAATTTGAGTGTCCCATCGTCATTAGAAGCCCCTGAACGTTACAATTAACTATCATTTTTGCGTCGGATACGAAAATCTAGACTCACAGGAGAACGACCATAAGGTGCCCGAGGCAGCAATAGACCCTTGGAGACAAGTCAGCTGGAGGACGATGTATTGAATCTCGACGCAATTTGAGAGTTCCATCGTCATTAGGCGGCCCTGAACGTTACAATTAACTATCATTTTGGCGTAGGATTCGTAAATCTAGACATACAAGAGAACGACCATAAAGTGCCCTTGGAGACAAGTCGGCTGGAGGACGATGTATTGGATCGCGACGCAATTTGAGTGTTCCATCGTCATTAGGAGGCCCTGAATGTAACAATTAACTATCAGTTTTTCGTCGGATTCGAAAATCTAGACTCACAGCAGACGAACCATTTGGTGCCCGAGGCAGCAATATCCCCTTGGAGACAAATTGGCTGGAGGACGATGTATTGAATCCCGACGCAATTTGAGTCTTCTATCGTCATTAGGAGGCGCTGAACGTTACAATTCACTATCAGTTTTTCGTCGGATTCGAAAATCTAGAATCACAGCAGACGAAACATTTGGTGCCCGAGGCAGCAATATCCCCCTGGATACAAATCGGCTGGAGGACGATGTATTGAATCCCGACGCAATTTGAGTCTTCTATCGTCATTAGGAGGCGCTGAACGTTACAATTCACTATCATTTTTGCGTCGGATTCGAAAATATAGACTCACAGGAGAAAGATCATATTGTGCGCGAGACAGCAATATCCCCTTGGAGACAAGTCGGCTGGAGGACAATGTATTGAATCTCGACGCAATTTGAGTGTCCCATCGTCATTAGGAGGCCCTAAACATTACAATTAACTATCATTTTTGCGTCGGATTCGTAAATCTAGACTTACAAGAGAACGACCATAAAGTGCCCGCGGCAGCATTAGACCCTTGGAGACAAGTCGGCTGGAGGACGATGTATTGGATCGCGACGCAATTTGAGTGTTCCATCGTCATTCGGAGGCCCTGAATGTTACAATTAACTATCAGTTTTGCGTCGGATTCGAAAATCTAGACTCACAGGAGAAGGACCATGTGGTGCCCGAGGCAGCGATATCCCCTTGGAGACAAGTCGGCTGGAGGCCGATGTATTGAATCTCGACGCAATTTGAGTGTTCCATCGTCATTAGAACGCCCTGAAAGTTACAATTAACTATCATTTTGGCGTCGGATTCGTAAATCTAGACTTACAAGAGAACGACCATAAGGTGCCCGAGGCAGCAATAGACCCTTGGAGACAAGTCGGCTGGAGGACGATGTATTGAATCTCGACGCAATTTGAGAGTTCCATCGTCATTAGGCGGCCCTGAACGTTACAATTAACTATCATTTTGGCGTCGGATTCGTAAATCTAGACTTACAAGAGGACGACCATAAAGTGCCCGAGGCAGCATTAGACCCTTGGAGACAAGTCGGCTGGAGGACGATGTATTGGATCGCGACGCAATTTGAGTGTTCCATCGTCATTAGGAGGCCCTGAATGTTACAATTAACTATCAGTTTTTCGTCGGATTCGAAAATCTAGACTCACAGGAGACGAACCATTTGGTGCCCGAGGCAGCAATATCCCCCTGGATACAAATCGGCTGGAGGACGATGTATTGAATCCCGACGCAATTTGAGTCTTCTATCGTCATTAGGAGGCGCTGAACGTTACAATTCACTATCAGTTTTTCGTCGGATTCGAAAATCTAGAATCACAGCAGACGAAACATTTGGTGCCCGAGGCAGCAATATCCCCCTGGATACAAATCGGCTGGAGGACGATGTATTGAATCCCGACGCAATTTGAGTCTTCTATCGTCATTAGGAGGCGCTGAACGTTACAATTCACTATCATTTTTGCGTCGGATTCGAAAATATAGACTCACAGGAGAAGGATCATATTGTGCGCGAGACAGCAATATCCCCTTGGAGACAAGTCGGCTGGAGGACAATGTATTGAATCTCGACGCAATTTGAGTGTCCCATCGTCATTAGGAGGCCCTAAACATTACAATTAACTATCATTTTTGCGTCGGATTCGTAAATCTAGACTTACAAGAGAACGACCATAAAGTGCCCGCGGCAGCATTAGACCCTTGGAGACAAGTCGGCTGGAGGACGATGTATTGGATCGCGACGCAATTTGAGTGTTCCATCGTCATTCGGAGGCCCTGAATGTTACAATTAACTATCAGTTTTGCGTCGGATTCGAAAATCTAGACTCACAGGAGAAGGACCATGTGGTGCCCGAGGCAGCGATATCCCCTTGGAGACAAGTCGGCTGGAGGCCGATGTATTGAATCTCGACGCAATTTGAGTGTTCCATCGTCATTAGAAGGCCCTGAAAGTTACAATTAACTATCATTTTGGCGTCGGATTCGTAAATCTAGACTTACAAGAGAACGACCATAAGGTGCCCGAGGCAGCAGTAGACCCTTGGAGACAAGTCGGCTGGAGGACGATGTATTGAATCTCGACGCAATTTGAGAGTTCCATCGTCATTAGGCGGCCCTGAACGTTACAATTAACTATCATTTTGGCGTCGGATTCGTAAATCTAGACTTACAAGAGAACGACCATAAAGTGTCCGAGGCAGCATTAGACCCTTGGAGACAAGTCGGCTGGAGGACGATGTATTGGATCGCGACGCAATTTGAGTGTTCCATCGTCATTAGGAGGCCCTGAATGTTACAATTAACTATCAGTTTTTCGTCGGATTCGAAAATCTAGACTCACAGGAGACGAACCATTTGGTGCCCGAGGCAGCAATATCCCCTTGGAGACAAATCGGTTGGAGGACGATGTATTGAATCCCGACGCAATTTGAGTCTTCTATCGTCATTAGGAGACGCTGAACGTTACAATTCACTATCATTTTTGCGTCGGATTCGAAAATCTTGACTCACAGGAGAAGGATCATATTGTGCCCGAGACAGCAATATCCCCTTGGAGACAAGTCGGCTGGAGGACGATGTATTAAATCTAGACGCAATTTGAGTGTTCCATCGTCATTAGAAGGCCCTGAACGTTACAATTAACTATCATTTTTGCGTCGGATACGAAAATCTAGACTCACAGGAGAACGACCTTAAGGTGCCCGAGGCAGCAATAGACCCTTGGAGACAAGTCAGCTGGAGGACGATGTATTGAATCTCGACGCAATTTGAGAGTTCCATCGTCATTAGGCGGCCCTGAACGTTACAATTAACTATCATTTTGGCGTCGGATTCGTAAATCTAGAGTTACAAGAGAACGACCATAAAGTGCCCTTGGAGACAAGTCGGCTGGAGGACGATGTATTGGATCGCGACGTAATTTGAGTGTTCCATCGTCATTAGGAGGCCCTGAATGTTACAATTAACTATCAGTTTTTCGTCGGATTCGAAAATCTAGACTCACAGCTGACGAACCATTTGGTGCCCGAGGCAGCAATATCCCCTTGGATACAAATCGGCTGGAGGACGATGTATTGAATCCCGACGCAATTTGAGTCTTCTATCGTCATTAGGAGGCGCTGAACGTTACAATTCACTATCATTTTTGCGTCGGATTCGAAAATCTAGACTCACAGAAGAAGGATCATATTGTGCGCGAGACAGCAATATCCCCTTGGAGACAAGTCGGCTGGAGGACAATGTATTGAATCTCGACGCAATTTGAGTGTCCCATCGTCATTAGGAGGCCCTAAATATCACAATTAACTATCATTTTTGCGTCGGATTCGTAAATCTAGACTTACAAGAGAACGACCATAAAGTGCCCGAGACAGCATTAGACCCTTGGAGACAAGTCGGCTGGAGGACGATGTATTGGATCGCGACGCAATTTGAGTGTTCCATCGTCATTAGGAGGCCCTGAATGTTACAATTAACTATCAGTTTTTCGTCGGATTCGAAAATCTAGACTCACAGCAGACGAACCATTTGGTGCCCGAGGCAGCAATATCCCATTGGAGACAAATCGGCTGGTGGACGATGTATTGAATCCCGACGCAATTTGAGTCTTCTATCGTCATTAGGAGGCCCTGAACGTTACAATTTACTATCATTTTTGCGTCGGATTCAAAAATCTAGACTCACAGGAGAAGGATCATATTGTGCCCGAGACAGCAATATCCCCTTGGAGACAAGTCGGCTGGAGGACGATGTATCGAATCTCGACGCAATTTGAGTTTTCCATCGGCATTAGGAGGCCCTGAACGTTACAATTAACTATCATTTTTGCGTCGGATTCGATAATCTAAACTCACAGGAGAACGACTATAAGGTGCCCGAGGCAGCAATACACCCTTGGAGACAAGTCGGCTGGAGGCCGATGTATTGAATCTCGACGCAATTTGAGTGTTCCATCGTCATTAGAAGGCCCTGAACGTTACAATTAACTATCATTTTTGCGTCGGATTCGAAAATCTAGACTCACAGGAGAACGACCATAAGGTGCCCGAGGCAGCAATAGACCCCTGGTGACAAGTCGGCTGGAGGCCGATGTATTGAATCTCGACGCAATTTGAGTGTTCCATCGTCATTAGAAGGCCCTTAACGTTACAATTAACTATCATTTTTGCGTCGGATACGAAAATCTAGACTCACAGGAGAACGACCATAAGGTGCTCGAGACAGCAATAGACCCTTGGAGACAAGTCGGCTGGAGGACGATGTATTGAATCTCGACGCAATTTGAGAGTTCTATCATCATTAGGCGGCCCTGAACGTTACAATTAACCATCATTTTTGCGTCGGATTCGATAATCTAAACTCACAGGAGAACGACCATACGGTGCCCGAGGCAGCAACAGACCCTTGGAGACAAGTCGGCTGGAGGACGATGTATTGGATCTCGACGCAATTTGAGTGTTCCATCGTCATTACAAGGCCCTGAACGTTACAATTAACTATCATTTTTGCGTCGGATTCGAAAATCTAGACTCACAGGAGAACGACCATAAGGTGCCCGAGGCAGCAATAGACCCATGGAGACAAGTCGGCTGGAGGACGATGTATTGAATCTCGACGCAATTTGAGTGTTCCATCGTCATTAGAAGGCCCTGAACGTTACAATTAACTATCATTTTTGCGTCGGATTCGAAAATCTAGACTCACAGGAGAACGACCATAAGGTGCCCGAGGCAGCAATAGACCCTTGGAGACAAGTCGGCTGGAGGCCGATGTATTGAATCTCGACGCAATTTGAGTGTTCCATCGGCATTAGGAGGCCCTGTACGTTAAAATTAACTATCATTTTTGCGTCGGATTCGATAATCTAAACTCACAGGAGAACGACCATACGGTGCTCGAGGCAGCAACAGACCCTTGGAGACAAGTCGGCTGGAGGACGATGTATTGGATCTCGACGCAATTTGAGTGTTCCATCGTCATTACAAGGCCCTGAACGTTACAATTAACTATCATTTTTGCGCCGGATACGAAAATCTAGACTCACAGGAGAACGACCATAAGGTGCCCGAGGCAGCAATAGACCCTTGGAGACAAGTCGGCTGGAGGACGATGTATTGAATCTCGACGCAATTTGAGAGTTCCATCGTCATTAGGCGGCCCTGAACGTTACAATTAACTATCATATTGGCGTCGGATTCGTAAATCTAGACTTACAAGATAACGACCATAAAGTGCCCGAGGCAGCATTAGACCCTTGGAGACAAGTCGGCTGGAGGACGATGTATTGGATCGCGACGCAATTTGTGTGTTCCATCGTCATTAGGAGGCCCTGAATGTTACAATTAACTATCAGTTTTTCGTCGGATTCGAAAATCTAGACTCACAGCAGACGAACCATTTGGTGACCGAGGCAGCAATATCCCCTTGGAGACAAGTAGGCTGGAGGCCGATGTATTGAATCTCGACGCAATTTGAGTGTTCTATCGTCATTAGATGGCCCTGAACGTTACAATTAACTATCATTTTGGCGTCGGATTCGTAAATCTAGACTTACAAGAGAACGACCATAAACTGCCCGCGGCAGCATTAGACCCTTGGAGACAAGTCGGCTGGAGGACGATGTATTGGATCGCGACGCAATTTGAGTGTTCCATCGTCATTAGGAGGCCCTGAATGTTACAATTAACTATCATTTTTACGTCGGATTCGAAAATCTGGACTCACAGGAGAAGGACCATGTGGTCATTAGGACATTACGAGGCGCTGAACGTTACAATTCACTATCATTTTTGCGTCGGATTCGAAAATCTAGACTCATAGGAGAAGGACCATGTGGTGCCCGAGGCAGCGATATCCCCTTGGAGACAAGTCGGCTGGAGGCCGATGTATTGCATCTCGACGCAATTTGAGTGTTCCATCGTCATTACAAGGCCCTGAACGTTACAATTAACTATCATTTTTGCGTCGGATTCGAAAATCTAGACTCACAGGAGAACGACCATAAGGTGCCCGAGGCAGCAATAGACCCCTGGTGACAAGTCGGCTGGAGGCCGATGTATTGAATCTCGACGCAATTTGAGTGTTCCATCGTCATTAGAAGGCCCTTAACGTTACAATTAACTATCATTTTTGCGTCGGATTCGATAATCTAAACTCACAGGAGAACGACTATAAGGTGCCCGAGGCAGCAATACACCCTTGGAGACAAGTCGGCTGGAGGCCGATGTATTGAATCTCGACGCAATTTGAGTGTTCCATCGTCATTAGAAGGCCCTGAACGTTACAATTAACTATCATTTTTGCGTCGGATTCGAAAATCTAGACTCACAGGAGAACGACCATAAGGTGCCCGAGGCAGCAATAGACCCCTGGTGACAAGTCGGCTGGAGGCCGATGTATTGAATCTCGACGCAATTTGAGTGTTCCATCGTCATTAGAAGGCCCTTAACGTTACAATTAACTATCATTTTTGCGTCGGATTCGATAATCTAAACTCACAGGAGAACGACCATACGGTGCCCGAGGCAGCAACAGACCCTTGGAGACAAGTCGGCTGGAGGACGATGTATTGGATCTCGACGCAATTTGAGTGTTCCATCGTCATTACAAGGCCCTGAACGTTACAATTAACTATCATTTTTGCGTCGGATTCGAAAATCTAGACTCACAGGAGAACGACCATAAGGTGCCCGAGGCAGCAATAGACCCATGGAGACAAGTCGGCTGGAGGACGATGTATTGAATCTCGACGCAATTTGAGTGTTCCATCGTCATTAGAAGGCCCTGAACGTTACAATTAACTATCATTTTTGCGTCGGATTCGAAAATCTAGACTCACAGGAGAACGACCATAAGGTGCCCGAGGCAGCAATAGACCCTTGGAGACAAGTCGGCTGGAGGCCGATGTATTGAATCTCGACGCAATTTGAGTGTTCCATCGGCATTAGGAGGCCCTGTACGTTAAAATTAACTATCATTTTTGCGTCGGATTCGATAATCTAAACTCACAGGAGAACGACCATACGGTGCTCGAGGCAGCAACAGACCCTTGGAGACAAGTCGGCTGGAGGACGATGTATTGGATCTCGACGCAATTTGAGTGTTCCATCGTCATTACAAGGCCCTGAACGTTACAATTAACTATCATTTTTGCGCCGGATACGAAAATCTAGACTCACAGGAGAACGACCATAAGGTGCCCGAGGCAGCAATAGACCCTTGGAGACAAGTCGGCTGGAGGACGATGTATTGAATCTCGACGCAATTTGAGAGTTCCATCGTCATTAGGCGGCCCTGAACGTTACAATTAACTATCATATTGGCGTCGGATTCGTAAATCTAGACTTACAAGATAACGACCATAAAGTGCCCGAGGCAGCATTAGACCCTTGGAGACAAGTCGGCTGGAGGACGATGTATTGGATCGCGACGCAATTTGTGTGTTCCATCGTCATTAGGAGGCCCTGAATGTTACAATTAACTATCAGTTTTTCGTCGGATTCGAAAATCTAGACTCACAGCAGACGAACCATTTGGTGACCGAGGCAGCAATATCCCCTTGGAGACAAGTAGGCTGGAGGCCGATGTATTGAATCTCGACGCAATTTGAGTGTTCTATCGTCATTAGATGGCCCTGAACGTTACAATTAACTATCATTTTGGCGTCGGATTCGTAAATCTAGACTTACAAGAGAACGACCATAAACTGCCCGCGGCAGCATTAGACCCTTGGAGACAAGTCGGCTGGAGGACGATGTATTGGATCGCGACGCAATTTGAGTGTTCCATCGTCATTAGGAGGCCCTGAATGTTACAATTAACTATCATTTTTACGTCGGATTCGAAAATCTGGACTCACAGGAGAAGGACCATGTGGTCATTAGGACATTACGAGGCGCTGAACGTTACAATTCACTATCATTTTTGCGTCGGATTCGAAAATCTAGACTCATAGGAGAAGGACCATGTGGTGCCCGAGGCAGCGATATCCCCTTGGAGACAAGTCGGCTGGAGGCCGATGTATTGCATCTCGACGCAATTTGAGTGTTCCATCGTCATTAGAAGGCCCTGAAAGTTACAATTAACTATCATTTTTGCGTCGGATACGAAAATCTAGACTCACAGGAGAACGACCATAAGGTGCATGAGGCAGCAATAGACCCTTGGAGACAAGTCGGCTGGAGGACGAAGTATTGAATCCCGACGCAATTTGAGTCTTCTATCGTCATTAGGAGGCGCTGAACGTTACAATTCACTATCATCTTTGCGTCGGATTCGAAAATCTAGACTCACAGGAGAAGGATCATATTGTGCCGGAGACAGCAATATCCCTTTGGAGACAAGTCGGCTGGAGGACGATGTATTGAATCTCGACGCAATTTGAGTGTTCCATCGTCATTAGAAGGCCCTGAACGTTACAATTAACTATCATTTTTGCGTCGCATTCGAAAATCTAGACTCACAGGAGAACGACCATAAGGTGCCGAAGGCAGCAATAGACCCTTGGAGACAAGTCGGCTGGAGGCCGATGTATTGAATCTCGACGCAATTTGAGTGTTCCATCGGCATTAGGAGGCCCTGAACGTTAAAATTAACTATCATTTTTGCGTCGGATTCGATTATCTAAACTCACAGGAGAACGACCATACGGTGCCCGAGGCAGCAACAGACCCTTGGAGACAAGTCGGCTGGAGGACGATGTATTGGATCTCGACGCAATTTGAGTGTTCCATCGTCATTACAAGGCCCTGAACGTTACAATTAACTATCTTTTTTGCGTCGGATTCGAAAATCTAGACTCACAGGAGAACGACCATAAGGTGCCTGAGGCAGCAATAGACCCATGGAGACAAGTCGGCTGGAGGTCGATGTATTGGATCACGACGCAATTTGAGTCTTCTATCGTCATTAGGAGGCGCTGAACGTTACAATTCACTATCATTTTTGCGTCGGATTCGAAAATCTAGACTCACAGGAGGAGGACCATGTGGTGCCCGAGGCAGCGATATCCCCTTGGAGACAAGTCGGCTGGAGGCCGATGTATTGAATCTCGACGCAATTTGAGTGTTCCATCGTCATTAGAAGGCCCTGAAAGTTACAATTAACTATCATTTTTGCGTCGGATACGAAAATCTAGACTCACAGGAGAACGACCATAAGGTGCCCGAGGCAGCAATAGACCCTTGGAGACAAGTCGGCTGGAGGACGATGTATTGAATCTCGACGCAATTTGAGAGTTCCATCGTCATTAGGCGGCCCTGAACGTTACAATTAACTATCATTTTGGCGTCGGATTTGTAAATCTAGACTTACAAGAGAACGACCATAAAGTGCCCGAGGCAGCATTAGACGCTTGGAGACAAGTCGGCTGGAGGACGATGTATTGAATCTCGACGCAATTTGAGTGTTCCATCGTCATTAGAAGGCCCTGAACGTTAAAATTAACTATCATTCTTGCGTCGGATTCGATAATCTAAACTCACAGGAGAACGACCATAAGGTGCCCGAGGCAGCAACAGACCCTTGGAGACAAGTCGGCTGGAGGCCGATGTTCGGAATCTCGACGCAATTTGAATGTTCCATCGGCATTAGGAGGACCTGAACGTTAAAATTAACTATCATTTTTGCGTCGGATTCGAAAATCTAGACTCACAGGAGAACGACCATAAGGTGCCCGAGGCAGCAATATCCCCTTGGAGACAAATCGGCTGGAAGACGATGTATTGAATCCCGACGCAATTTGAGTCTTCTATCGTCATTAGGAGGCGCTGAACGTTACAATTAACTATCATTTTTGCGTCGGATTCGAAAATCTAGACTCACAGGAGAAGGATCATATTGTGCCCGAGACAGCAATATCCCCATGGAGACAAGTCGGCTGGAGGACGATGTATTGAATCTCGACGCAATTTGAGAGTTCCATCGGCATTAGGAGGCCCTGAACGTTAAAATTAACTATCATTTTTGCGTCGGATTCGATAATCTAAACTCACAGGAGAACGACCATACGGTGCCCGAGGCAGCAACAGACCCTTGGAGACAAGTCGGCTGGAGGACGATGTATTGGATCTCGACGCAATTTGAGTGTTCCATCGTCATTACAAGGCCCTGAACGTTACAATTAACTATGATTTTTGCGTCGGATTCGAAAATCTAGACTCACAGGAGAACGACCATAAGGTGCCCGAGGCAGCAATAGACCCGTGGAGACAAGTCGGCTGGATCACGATGTATTGGATCGCGACGCAATTTGAGTCTTCTATCGTCATTAGGAGGCGCTGAAAGTTACAATTCACTATCATTTTTGCGTCGGATTCGAAAATCTAGACTCACAGGAGAAGGACCATGTGGTGCCCGAGGCAGCGATATCCCCTTGGAGGCAAGTCGGCTGGAGGCCGATGTATTGAATCTCGACGCAATTTGAGTGTTCCATCGTCATTAGAAGGCCCTGAAAGTTACAATAAACTATCATTTTTGCGTCGGATACGAAAATCTAGACTCACAGGAGAACGACCATAAGGTGCCCGAGGCAGCAATAGACCCTTGGAGACAAGTCGGCTGGAGGACGATGTATTGGATCGCGACGTAATTTGAGTGTTCCATCGTCATTAGGAGGCCCTGAATGTTACAATTAACTATCAGTTTTTCGTCGGATTCGAAAATCTAGACCTACAGCAGACGAACCATTTGGTGCTCGATGCAGCAATATCCCCTTGGAGACAAATCGGCTGGAGGACGATGTATTGAATCCCGACGCAATTTGAGTCTTCTATCGTCATTAGGAGGCGCTGAACGTTACAATTCACGATCATTTTTGCGTCGGATTCGAAAATCTAGACTCACAGGAGAAGGATCATATTGTGCCCGAGACAGCAATATCCCCTTGGAGACAAGTCGGCTGGAGGACGATGTATTGAATCTCGACGCAATTTGAGTGTTCCATCGTCATTAGAAGGCCCTGAACGTTACAATTAACTATCATTTTTGCGTCGGATTCGAAAATCTAGACTCACAGGAGAACGACCATAAGGTGCCCGAGGCAGCAATAGACCCTTGGAGACAAGTCGGCTGGAGGCCGATGTATTGAATCTCGCCGCAATTTGAGTGTTCCATCGGCATTAGGAGGCCCTGAACGTTAAAATTAACTATCATTTTTGCGTCGGATTCGATAATCTAAACTCACAGGAGAACGACCATACGGTGCCCGAGGCAGCAAGAGACCCTTGGAGACACGTCGGCTGGAGGACGATGTATTGGATCTTGACGCAATTTGAGTGTTCCATCGTCATTACAAGGCCCTGAACATTACAATTAACTATCATTTTTGCGTCGGATTCGAAAATCTAGACTCACAGGAGAACGACCATAAGGTGCCCGAGGCAGCAATAGACCCATGGAGACAAGTCGGCTGGAGGACGATGTATTGGATCGAGACGCAATTTGAGTCTTCCATCGTTATTAGGAGGCGCTGAACGTTCCAATTCACTATCATTTTTGCGTCGGATTCGAAAATCTAGACTCACAGGAGAAGGACCATGTGGTGCCCGAGGCAGCGATATCCCCTTGGAGACAAGTCGGCTGGAGGCCGATGTATTGAATCTCGACGCAATTTGAGTGTTCCATCGTCATTAGAAGGCCCTGAAAGTTACAATTAACTATCATTTTTGCGTCGGATACGAAAATCTAGACTCACAGGAGAACGATCATAAGGTGCCCGAGGCAGCAATAGACCCTTGGAGACAAGTCGGCTGGAGGACGATGTATTGAATCTCGACGCAATTTGAGAGTTCCATCGTCATTAGGCGGCCCTGAACGTTACAATTAACTATCATTTTGGCGACCGATTCGTGAATCTAGACTTACAAGAGAACGACCATAAAGTGCCCGAGGCAGCATTAGACCCTTGGAGACAAGTCGGCTGGAGGACGATGTATTGGATCGCGACGTAATTTGAGTGTTCCATCGTCATTAGGAGGCCCTGAATGTTACAATTAACTATCAGTTTTTCGTCGGATTCGAAAATCTAGACCTACAGCAGACGAACCATTTGGTGCTCGATGCAGCAATATCCCCTTGGAGACAAATCGGCTGGAGGACGATGTATTGAATCCCGACGCAATTTGAGTCTTCTATCGTCATTAGGAGGCGCTGAACGTTACAATTCACTATCATTTTTGCGTCGGATTCGAAAATCTAGACTCACAGGAGAAGGATCATATTGTGCCCGAGACAGCAATATCCCCTTCGAGACAAGTCGGCTGGAGGACGATGTATTGAATCTCGACGCAATTTGAGTGTTCCATCGTCATTAGAAGGCCCTGAACGTTACAATTAACTATCATTTTTGCGTCGGATTCGAAAATCTAGACTCACAGGAGAACGACCATAAGGTGCCCGAGGCAGCAATAGACCCTTGGAGACAAGTCGGCTGGAGGCCGATGTATTGAATCTCGACGCAATTTGAGTGTTCCATCGGCATTAGGAGGCCCTGAACGTTAAAATTAACTATCATTTTTGCGTCGGATTCGATAATCTAAACTCACAGGAGAACGACCATACGGTGCCCGAGGCAGCAACAGCCCCTTGGAGACAAGTCGGCTGGAGGACGATGTATTGGATCTTGACGCAATTTGAGTGTTCCATCGTCATTACAAGGCCCTGAACATTACAATTAACTATCATTTTTGCGTCGGATTCGAAAATCTAGACTCACAGGAGAACGACCATAAGGTGCCCGAGGCAGCAATAGACCCTTGGAGACAAGTCGGCTGGAGGACCTTGTATTGAATCTCGACGCAATTTGAGAGTTCCATCGTCATTAGGCGGCCCTGAACGTTACAATTAACTAACATATTGGCGTCGGATTCGTAAATCTAGACTTACAAGAGAACGACCACAAAGTGCCCGAGGCAGCATTAGACCCATGGAGACAAGTCGGCTGGAGGACGATGTATTGGATCGCGACGCAATTTGTGTGTTCCATCGTCATTAGGAGGCCCTGAATGTTACAATTAACTATCAGTTTTTCGTCGGATTCGAAAATCTAGACTCACAGCAGACGAACCATTTGGTGCCCGAGGCAGCAATATCCCCTTGGAGACAAATCGGCTGGAGGACGATGTATTGAATCCCGACGCAATTTGAGTCTTCTATCGTCACTAGGAGGCGTTGAACGTTACAATTCACTATCATCTTTGCGTCGGATTCGAAAACCTAGACTCACAGGAGAAGGATCATATTGTGCCGGAGATAGCAATATCCCTTTGGAGACAAGTCGGCTGGAGGACGATGTTTTGGATCGCGACGCAATTTGAGTCTTCTATCGTCATTAGCAGGCGCTGAACGTTATAATTCACTATCATTTTTGCGTCTGATTTGAAAATTCAGACTCACTGGAGAAGTACCATGTGGTGCCCGAGGCAGCGATATCCCCTTGGAGACAAGTCGGCTGGAGGCCGATGTATTGAATCTCGACGCAATTTGAGTGTTCCATCGGCATTAGGAGGCCCTGAACGTTAAAATTAACTATCATTCTTGCGTCGGATTCGATAATCTAAACTCACAGGAGAACGACCATAAGGTGCCCGAGGTAGCAACAGACCCTTGGAGACAAGTCGGCTGGAGGCCGATGTATTGAATCTCGACGCAATTTGAGTGTTCCATCGGCATTAGGAGGCCCTGAACGTTACAATTAACTATCATTTTTGCGTCGGATTCGATAATCTAAACTCACAGGAGAACGACTATAAGGTGCACGAGGCAGCAATAGACCCTTGGAGACAAGTCGGCTGGAGGCCGATGTATCGAATCTCGACGCAATTTGAGTGTTCCATCGTCATTAGAAGGCCCTGAACGTTACAATTAACTATCATTTTGGCGTCGGATTCGTAAATCAAGACTTACAAGAGAACGACCATAAAGTGCCCGAGGCAGCATTAGACCCTTGGAGACAAGTCGGCTGGAGGACGATGTATTGGATCGCGACGTAATTTGAGTGTTC
The DNA here is from genome assembly GCF_023864345.2 of Schistocerca serialis cubense. Taxonomy (NCBI): domain Eukaryota; kingdom Metazoa; phylum Arthropoda; class Insecta; order Orthoptera; family Acrididae; genus Schistocerca; species Schistocerca serialis. Next base: position 2,755,823 of record NW_026047645.1, on the reverse strand, counting down.
CATCGTCATTAGGAGGCCCTGAATGTTACAATTAACTATCAGTTTTTCGTCGGATTCGAAAATCTAGACCTACAGGAGACGAACCATTTGGTGCTCGATGCAGCAATATCCCCTTGGAGACAAATCGGCTGGAGGACGATGTATTGAATCCCGACGCAATTTGAGTCCTCTATCGTCATTAGGAGGCGCTGAACGTTACAATTCACTATCATTTTTGCGTCGGATTCGAGAATCTAGACTCACAGGAGAAGGATCATATTGTGCCCGAGACAGCAATATCCCCTTGGAGACAAGTCGGCTGGAGGACGATGTATTGAATCTCGACGCAATTTGAGTGTTCCATCGTCATTAGAAGGCCCTGAACGTTACAATTAACTATCATTTTTGCGTCGGATTCGAAAATCTAGACTCACAGGAGAACGACCATAAGGTGCCCGAGGCAGCAATAGACCCTTGGAGACAAGTCGGCTGGAGGCCGATGTATTGAATCTCGACGCAATTTGAGTGTTCCATCGGCATTAGGAGGCCCTGAACGTTAAAATTAACAATCATTTTTGCGTCGGATTCGATAATCTAAACTCACAGGAGAACGACCATACGGTGCCCGAGGCAGCAACAGACCCTTGGAGACACGTCGGCTGGAGGACGATGTATTGGATCTTGACGCAATTTGAGTGTTCCATCGTCATTACAAGGCCCTGAACATTACAATTAACTATCATTTTTGCGTCGGATTCGAAAATCTAGACTCACAGGAGAACGACCATAAGGTGCCCGAGGCAGCAATAGACCCATGGAGACAAGTCGGCTGGAGGACGATGTATTGGATCGAGACGCAATTTGAGTCTTCTATCGTTATTAGGAGGCGCTGAACGTTCCAATTCACTATCATTTTTGCGTCGGATTCGAAAATCTAGACTCACAGGAGAAGGACCATGTGGTGCACGAGGCAGCGATATCCCCTTGGAGACAAGTCGGCTGGAGGCCGATGTATTGAATCTCGACGCAATTTGAGAGTTCCATCGTCATTAGAAGGCCCTGAACGTTACAATTAACTATCATTTTTGCGCCGGATACGAAAATCTAGACTCACAGGAGAACGACCATAAGGTGCCCGAGGCAGCAATAGATCCTTGGAGACAAGTCGGCTGGAGGACCTTGTATTGAATCTCGACGCAATTTGAGAGTTCCATCGTCATTAGGCGGCCCTGAACGTTACAATTAACTATCATATTGGCGTCGGATTCGTAAATCTAGACTTACAAGAGAACGACCATAAAGTGCCCGAGGCAGCATTAGACCCATGGAGACAAGTCGGCTGGAGGACGATGTATTGGATCGCGACGCAATTTGTGTGTTCCATCGTCATTAGGAGGCCCTGAATGTTACAATTAACTATCAGTTTTTCGTCGGATTCGAAAATCTAGACTCACAGCAGACGAACCATTTGGTGCCCGAGGCAGCAATATCCCCTTGGAGACAAATCGGCTGGAGGACGATGTATTGAATCCCGACGCAATTTGAGTCTTCTATCGTCATTAGGAGGTGCTGAACGTTACAATTAACTATCATTTTTGCGTCGGATTCGAAAATCTAGACTCACAGGAGAAGGATCATATTGTGCCCGAGACAGCAATATCCCCTTGGAGACAAGTCGGCTGGAGGACGATGTATTGAATCTCGACGCAATTTGAGTGTTCCATCGTCATTAGAAGGCCCTGAAAGTTACAATTAACTATCATTTTTGCGTCGGATACGAAAATCTAGACTCACAGGAGAACGACCATAAGGTGCATGAGGCAGCAATAGACCCTTGGAGACAAGTCGGCTGGAGGACGATGTATTGAATCCCGACGCAATTTGAGTCTTCTATCGCCATTAGGAGGCGCTGAACGTTACAATTCACTATCATCTTTGCGTCGGATTCGAAAATCTAGACTCACAGGAGAAGGATCATATTGTGCCGGAGACAGCAATATCCCTGTGGAGACAAGTCGGCTGGAGGACGATGTATTGAATCTCGACGAAATTTGAGTGTTCCATCGTCATTAGAAGGCCCTGAACGTTACAATTAACTATCATTTTTGCGTCGCATTCGAAAATCTAGACTCACAGGAGAACGACCATAAGGTGCCCGAGGCAGCAATAGACCCTTGGAGGCAAGTCGGCTGGAGGCCGATGTATTGAATCTCGACGCAATTTGAGTGTTCCATCGGCATTAGGAGGCCCTGAACGTTAAAATTAACTATCATTTTTGCGTCGGATTCGATAATCTAAACTCACAGGAGAACGACCATACGGTGCCCGAGGCAGCAACAGACCCTTAGAGACAAGTCGGCTGGAGGACGATGTATTGGATCTCGACGCAATTTGAGTGTTCCATCGTCATTACAAGGCCCTGAACGTTACAATTAACTATCATTTTTGCGTCGGATTCGAAAATCTAGGCTCACAGGAGAACGACCATAAGGTGCCCGAGGCAGCAATAGACCCATGGAGACAAGTCGGCTGGAGGACGATGTATTGGATCGCGACGCAATTTGAGTCTTCTATCGTCATTATTAGGCGCTGAACGTTACAATTCACTATCATTTTTGCGTCGGATTCGAAAATCTAGACTCACAGGAGAAGGACCATGTGGTGCCCGAGGCAGCGATTTCCCCTTGGAGACGAGTCGGCTGAAGGCCGATGTATTGAATCTCGACGCAATTTGAGTGTTCCATCGTCATTAGAAGGCCCTGAAAGTTACAATTAACTATCATTTTTGCGTCGGATACGAAAATCTAGACTCACAGGAGAACGACCATAAGGTGCCCGAGGCAGCAATAGACCCTTGGAGACAAGTCGGCTGGAGGACGATGTATTGAATCTCGACGCAATTTGAGAGTTCCATCGTCATTAGGTGGCCCTGAACGTAACAATTAACTATCATTTTGGCGTCGGATTTGTAAATCTAGACTTACAAGAGAACGACCATAAAGTGCCCGAGGCAGCATTAGACGCTTGGAGACAAGTCGGCTGGAGGACGATGTATTGGATCGCGACGCAATTTGAGTGTTCCATCGTCATTAGGAGGCCCTGAATGTTACAATTAACTATCAGTTTTTCGTCGGATTCGAAAATCTAGACTCACAGCAGACGAACCATTTGGTGCCCGAGGCAGCAATATCCCCTTGGAGACAAATCGGCTGGAGGACGATGTATTGAATCCCGACGCAATTTGAGTCTTCTATCGTCATTAGGAGGCGCTGAACGTTACAATTAACTATCATTTTTGCGTCGGATTCGAAAATCTAGACTCACAGGAGAAGGATCATATTGTGCCCGAGACAGCAATATCCCCTTGGAGACAAGTCGGCTGGAAGACAATGTATTGAATCTCGACGCAATTTGAGTGTTAAATCGTCATTAGAAGGCCCTTAACGTTACAATTAACTATCATTTTTGCGTCGGATTCGAAAATCTAGACTCACAGGAGAACGACCATAAGGTGCCCGAGGCAGCAATAGACCCTTGGAGACAAGTCGGCTGGAGGACGATGTATTGGATCGCGACGCAATTTGAGTCTTCTATCGTCATTAGGAGGCCCTGAATGTTACAATTAACTATCATTTTTGCGTCGGATTCGAAAATCTAGACTCATAGGAGAAGGACCATGTGGTCATTAGGTCATTAGGAGGCGCTGAACGTTACAATTCACTATCATTTTTGCGTCGGATTCGAAAATCTACACTCACAGGAGAAGGACCATGTGGTGCCCGAGGCAGCGATATCCCCTTGTAGACAAGTCGGCTGGAGGCCGAAGTATTGAATCTCGACGCAATTTGAGTGTTCCATCGGCATTAGGAGGACCTGAACGTTAAAATTAACTATCATTTTTGCGTCGGATTCGAAAATCTAGACTCACAGGAGAACGACCATATGGTGCCCGAGGCAGCAATATCCCCTTGGAGACAAATCGGCTGGAGGACGATGTATTGAATCCCGACGCAATTTGAGTCTTCTATCGTCATTAGGAGGCGCTGAACGTTACAATTAACTATCATTTTTGCGTCGGATTCGAAAATCTAGACTCACAGGAGAAGGATCATATTGTGCCCGAGACAGCAATATCCCCTTGGAGACAAGTCGGCTGGAGGACGATGTATTGAATCTCGACACAATTTGAGTGTTCCATCGTCATTAGAAGGCCCTGAACGTTACAATTAATTATCATTTTTGCGTCGTATTCGAAAATCTAGACTCACAGGAGAACGACCATAAGGTGCCCGAGGCAGCAATAGACCCTTGGAGACAAGTCGGCTGGAGGACGATGTATTGGATCGCGACGCAATTTGAGTCTTCTATCGTCATTAGGAGGCGCTGAACGTTATAATTCACTATCATTTTTGCGTCTGATTTGAAAATTCAGACTCACTGGAGAAGTACCATGTGGTGCCCGAGGCAGCGATATCCCCTTGGAGACAAGTCGGCTGGAGGCCGATGTATTGAATCTCGACGCAATTTGAGTGTTCCATCGGCATTAGGAGGCCCTGAACGTTAAAATTAACTATCATTCTTGCGTCGGATACGATAATCTAAACTCACAGGAGAACGACCATAAGTTGCTCGAGGCAGCAACAGACCCTTGGAGACAAGTCGGCTGGAGGCCGATGTATTGAATCTCGACGCAATTTGAGTGTTCCATCGGCATTAGGAGGCCCTGTACGTTACAATTAACTATCATTTTTGCGTCGGATTCGATAATCTAAGCTCACAGGAGAACGACTATAAGGTGCACGAGGCAGCAATAGACCCTTGGAGACAAGTCGGCTGGAGGCCGATGTATTGAATCTCGACGCAATTTGAGTGTTCCATCGTCATTAGAAGGCCCTGAACGTTTCAATTAACTATCATTTTTGCGTCGGATTCGAAAATCTAGACTCACAGGAGAACGACCATAAGGTGCCCGAGGCAGCAATAGTCGGCTGGAGGCCGATGTATTGAATCTCGACGCAATTTGAGTCATTAGAAGACCCTGAACGTTACAATTAACTATCATTTTTGCGTCGGATTCGAAAATCTAGACTCACAGGAGAAGGACCATGTGGTCATTAGGTCATTAGGAGGCGCTGAACGTTACAATTCACTATCATTTTTGCGTCGGATTCGAAAATCTAGACTCACAGGAGAAGGACCATGTGGTGCCCGAGGCAGCGATATCCCCTTGGAGACAAGTCGGCTGGAGGCCGATGTATGGAATCTCGACGCAATTTGAGTGTTCCATCGGCATTAGGAGGACCTGAACGTTAAAATTAACTATCATTTTTGCGTCGGATTCGAAAATCTAGACTCACAGGAGAACGACCATAAGGTGCCCGAGGCAGCAATAACCCCTTGGAGACAAATCGGCTGGAGGACGATGTATTGAATCTCGACGCAATTTGAGTGTTCCATCGGCATTAGGAGGCCCTGAACGTAAAAATTAACTATCATTTTTGCGTCGGATTCGATAATCTAAACTCACAGGAGAACGACCATACGGTTCCCGAGGCAGCAACAGACCCTTGGAGACAAGTCGGCTGGAGGACGATGTATTGGATCTTGACGCAATTTGAGTGTTCCATCGTCATTACAAGGCCCCGAACGTTACAATTAACTATCATTTTTACGTCGGATTCGAAAATCTAGACTCACAGGAGAACGACCATAAGGTGCCCGAGGCAGCAATAGACCCATGGAGACAAGTCGGCTGGAGGACGATGTATTGGATCGCGACGCAATTTGAGTCTTCTATCGTTATTAGGAGGCGCTGAACGTTACAATTCACTATCATTTTTGCGTCGGATTCGAAAATCTAGACTCACAGAAGAAGGACCATGTGATGCCCGAGGCAGCGATATCCCCTTGGAGACAAGTCGGCTGGAGGCCGATGTATTGAATCTCGACGCAATTTGAGTGTTCCATCGTCATTAGAAGGCCCTGAAAGTTACAATTAACTATCATTTTTGCGTCGGATACGAAAATCTAGACTCACAGGAGAACGACCATAAGGTGCCCGAGGCAGCAATAGACCCTTGGAGACAAGTCGGCTGGAGGACGATGTATTGAATCTCGACGCAATTTGAGAGTTCCATCGTCATTAGGCGGCCCTGAACGTTACAATTAACTATCATTTGGGCGTCGGATTCGTAAATCTAGACTTACAAGAGAACGACCATAAAGTGCCCGAGGCAGCATTAGAATCTTGGAGACAAGTCGGCTGGAGGACGATGTATTGGATCGCGACGTAATTTGAGTGTTCCATCGTCATTAGGAGGCCCTGAATGTTACAATTAACTATCAGTTTTTCGTCGGATTCGAAAATCTAGACCTACAGCAGACGAACCATTTGGTGCTCGATGCAGCAATATCCCCTTGGAGACAAATCGGCTGGAGGACGATGTATTGAATCCCGACGCAATTTGAGTCTTCTATCGTCATTAGGAGGCGCTGAACGTTACAATTAACTATCATTTTTGCGTCGGATTCGAAAATCTAGACTCACAGGAGAAGGATCATATTGTGCCCGAGACAGCAATATCCCCTTGGAGACAAGTCGGCTGGAGGACGATGTATTGAATCTCGACACAATTTGAGTGTTCCATCGTCATTAGAAGGCCCTGAACGTTACAATTAATTATCATTTTTGCGTCGGATTCGAAAATCTAGACTCACAGGAGAACGACCATAAGGTGCCCGAGGCAGCAATAGACCCTTGGAGACAAGTCGGCTGGAGGACGATGTATTGGATCGCGACGCAATTTGAGTCTTCTATCGTCATTAGGAGGCGCTGAACGTTATAATTCACTATCATTTTTGCGTCTGATTTGAAAATTCAGACTCACTGGAGAAGTACCATGTGGTGCCCGAGGCAGCGATATCCCCTTGGAGACAAGTCGGCTGGAGGCCGATGTATTGAATCTCGACCCAATTTGAGTGTTCCATCGGCATTAGGAGGCCCTGAACGTTAAAATTAACTATCATTCTTGCGTCGGATTCGATAATCTAAACTCACAGGAGAACGACCATAAGTTGCTCGAGGCAGCAACAGACCCTTGGAGACAAGTCGGCTGGAGGCCGATGTATAGAATCTCGACGCAATTTGAGTGTTCCATCGGCATTAGGAGGCCCTGTACGTTACAATTAACTATCATTTTTGCGTCGGATTCGATAATCTAAGCTCACAGGAGAACGACTATAAGGTGCACGAGGCAGCAATAGACCCTTGGAGACAAGTCGGCTGGAGGCCGATGTATTGAATCTCGACGCAATTTGAGTGTTCCATCGTCATTAGAAGGCCCTGAACGTTTCAATTAACTATCATTTTTGCGTCGGATTCGAAAATCTAGACTCACAGGAGAACGACCATAAGGTGCCCGAGGCAGCAATAGTCGGCTGGAGGCCGATGTATTGAATCTCGACGCAATTTGAGAGTTCCATCGTCATTAGGCGGCCCTGAACGTTACAATTAACTATCATTTTGGCGTCGGATTCGTAAATCTAGACTTACAAGAGAACGACCATAAAGTGCCCGAGGCAGCATTAGACCCTTGGAGACAAGTCGGCTGGAGGACGATGTATTGGATCGCGACGTAATTTGAGTGTTCCATCGTCATTAGGAGGCCCTGAATGTTACAATTAACTTTCAGTTTTTCGTCGGATTCGAAAATCTAGACCTACAGCAGACGAACCATTTGGTGCTCGATGCAGCAATATCCCCTTGGAGACAAATCGGCTGGAGGACGATGTATTGAATCCCGACGCAATTTGAGTCTTCTATCGTCATTAGGAGGCGCTGAACGTTACAATTCACTATCATTTTTGCGTCGGAATCGAAAATCTAGACTCACAGGAGAAGGATCATATTGTGCCCGAGACAGCAATATCCCCTTGGAGACAAGTCGGCTGGAGGACGATGTATTGAATCTCGACGCAATTTGAGTCATTAGAAGGCCCTGAACGTTACAATTAACTATCATTTTTGCGTCGGATTCGAAAATCTAGACTCACAGGAGAAGGACCATGTGGTCATTAGGTCATTAGGAGGCGCTAAACGTTGCAATTCACTACCATTTTTGCGTCGGATTCGAAAATCTAGACTCACAGGAGAAGGACCATGTGGTGCCCGAGGCAGCGATATCCCCTTGGAGACAAGTCGGCTGGAGGCCGATGTATGGAATCTCGACGCAATTTGAGTGTTCCATCGGCATTAGTAGGACCTGAACGTTAAAATTAACTACCATTTTTGCGTCGGATTCGAAAATCTAGACTCACAGGAGAACGACCATAAGGTGCCCGAGGCAGCAATAACCCCTTGGAGACAAATCGGCTGGAGGACGATGTATTGAATCTCGACGCAATTTGAGTGTTCCATCGGCATTAGGAGGCCCTGAACGTTAAAATTAACTATCATTTTTGCGTCGGATTCGATAATCTAAACTCACAGGAGAACGACCATACGGTTCCCGAGGCAGCAACAGACCCTTGGAGACAAGTCGGCTGGAGGACGATGTATTGGATCTTGACGCAATTTGAGTGTTCCATCGTCATTACAAGGCCCCGAACGTTACAATTAACTATCATTTTTACGTCGGATTCGAAAATCTAGACTCACAGGAGAACGACCATAACGTGCCCGAGGCAGCAATAGACCCATGGAGACAAGTCGGCTGGATGACGATGTATTGGATCGCGACGCAATTTGAGTCTTCTATCGTTATTAGGAGGCGCTGAACGTTACAATTCACTATCATTTTTGCGTCGGATTCGAAAATCTAGACTCACAGAAGAAGGACCATGTGATGCCCGAGGCAGCGATATCCCCTTGGAGACAAGTCGGCTGGAGGCCGATGTATTGAATCTCGACGCAATTTGAGTGTTCCATCGTCATTAGAAGGCCCTGAAAGTTACAATTAACTATCATTTTTGCGTCGGATACGAAAATGTAGACTCACAGGAGAACGACCATAAGGTGCCCGAGGCAGCAATAGACCCTTGGAGACAAGTCGGCTGGAGGACGATGTATTGAATCTCGACGCAATTTGAGAGTTCCATCGTCATTAGGCGGCCCTGAACGTTACAATTAACTATCATTTGGGCGTCGGATTCGTAAATCTAGAGTTACAAGAGAACGACCATAAAGTGCCCGAGGCAGCATTAGACCCTTGGAGACAAGTCGGCTGGAGGACGATGTATTGGATCGCGACGTAATTTGAGTGTTCCATCGTCATTAGGAGGCCCTGAATGTTACAATTAACTATCAGTTTTTCGTCGGATTCGAAAATCTAGACCTACAGCAGACGAACCATTTGGTGCTCGATGCAGCAATATCCCCTTGGAGACAAATCGGCTGGAGGACGATGTATTGAATCCCGACGCAATTTGAGTCTTCTATCGTCATTAGGAGGCGCTGAACGTTACAATTAACTATCATTTTTGCGTCGGATTCGAAAATCTAGACTCACAGGAGAAGGACCATGTGGTCATTAGGTCATTAGGAGGCGCTGAACGTTACAATTGACTATCATTTTTGCGTCGGATTCGAAAATCTAGACTCACACGAGAAGGACCATGTGGTGCCCGAGGCAGCGATATCCCCTTGGAGACAAGTCGGCTGGAGGCCGATGTATTGAATCTCGACGCAATTTGAGTGTTCCATCGACATTAGAAGGCCCTGAAAGTTACAATTAACTATCATTTTTGCGTCGGATACGAAAATCTAGACTCACAGGAGAAGGATAATATTGTGCCGGAGACAGCATTATCCCCTTGGAGACAAGTCGGCTGGAGGACGATGTATTGAATCTCGACGCAATTTGAGTCTTCTATCGTCATTAGGAGGCGCTGAACGTTACAATTCACTATCATCTTTGCGTCGGATTCGAAAATCTAGACTCACAGGAGAAGGATAATATTGTGCCGGAGACAGCATTATCCCCTTGGAGACAAGTCGGCTGGAGGACGATGTATTGAATCTCGACGCAATTTGAGTGTTCCATCGTCATTAGAAGGCCCTGACCGTTACAATTACCTATCATTTTTGCGTCGGATTCGAAAATCTAGACTCACAGGAGAACGACCATAAGGTGCCCGAGGCAGCAATAGACCCTTGGAGACAAGTCGGCTGGAGGCCGATGTATTGAATCTCGACGCAATTTGAGTGTTCCATCGGCATTAGGAGGCCCTGAACGTTAAAGTTAACTATCATTTTTGCGTCGGATTCGATAATCTAAACTCACAGGAGAACGACCATACGGTGCCCGAGGCAGCAACAGACCCTTGGAGACAAGTCGGCTGGAGGACGATGTATTGGATCTCGACGCAATTTGAGTGTTCCATCGTCATTACAAGGCCCTGAACGTTACAATTAACTATCATTTTTGCGTCGGATTCGAAAATCTAGACTCACAGGAGAACGACCATAAGGTGCCCGAGGCAGCAATAGACCCATGGAGACAAGTCGGCTGGAGGACGATGTATTGGATCGCGACGCAATTTGAGTCTTCTATCGTCATTAGGAGGCGCTGAACGTTACAATTGACTATCATTTTTGCGTCGGATTCGAAAATCTAGACTCACAGGAGAAGGACCATGTGGTGCCCGAGGCAGCGATATCCCCTTGGAGACAAGTCGGCTGGAGGCCGATGTATTGAATCTCGACGCAATTTGAGTGTTCCATCGGCATTAGGGGGACCTGAACGTTAAAATTAACTATCATTTTTGCGTCGGATTCGAAAATCTAGACTCACAGGAGAACAACCATAAGGTGCCCGAGGCAGCAATATCCCCTTGGAGACAAATCGGCTGTAGGAAGATGTATTGAATCCCGACTCAATTTGAGTCTTCTATCGTCATTAGGAGGCGCTGAACGTTACAATTAACTATCATTTTTGCGTCGGATTCGAAAATCTAGACTCACAGGAGAAGGACCATGTGGTGCCCGAGGCAGCGATATCCCCTTGGAGACAAGTCGGCTGGAGGCCGATGTATTGAATCTCGACGCAATTTGAGTGTTCCATCGTCATTAGAAGGCCCTGAAAGTTACAATTAACTATCATTTTTGCGTCGGATACGAAAATCTAGACTCACAGGAGAACAACCATAAGGTGCCCGAGGCAGCAATATCCCCTTGGAGACAAATCGGCTGTAGGAAGATGTATTGAATCCCGACTCAATTTGAGTCTTCTATCGTCATTAGGAGGCGCTGAACGTTACAATTAACTATCATTTTTGCGTCGGATTCGAAAATCTAGACTCACAGGAGAAGGATCATATTGTGCCCGAGACAGCAATATCCCCTTGGAGACAAGTCGGCTGGAGGACGATGTATTGAATCTCGACGCAATTTGAGTGTTCCATCGTCATTAGAAGGCCCTGAACGTTACAATTAACTATCATTTTTGCGTCGGATTTGAAAATCTAGACTCACAGGAGAACGACCATAAGGTGCCCGAGGCAGCAATAGACCCTTGGAGACAAGTCGGCTGAAGGCCGATGTATTGAATCTCGACGCAATTTGAGTGTTCCATCGGCATTATGAGGCCCTGAACGTTAAAATTAACTATCATTTTTGCGTCGGATTCGATAATCTAAACTCACAGGAGAACGACCATACGGTGCCCGAGGCAGCAACAGACCCTTGGAGACAAGTCGGCTGGAGGACGATGTATTGGATCTTGACGCAATTTGAGTGTTCCATCGTCATTACAAGGCCCTGAACATTACAATTAACTATCATTTTTGCGTCGGATTCGAAAATCTAGACTCACAGGAGAACGACCATAAGGTGCCCGAGGCAGCAATAGACCCTTGGAGACAAGTCGGCTGGAGGACCTTGTATTGAATCTCGACGCAATTTGAGAGTTCCATCGTCATTAGGCGGCCCTGAACGTTACAATTAACTATCATATTGGCGTCGGATTCGTAAATATAGACTTACAAGAGAACGACCATAAAGTGCCCGAGGCAGCATTAGACCCATGGAGACAAGTCGGCTGGAGGACGATGTATTGGATCGCGACGCAATTTGTGTGTTCCATCGTCATTAGGAGGCCCTGAATGTTACAATTAACTATCAGTTTTTCGTCGGATTCGAAAATCTAGACTCACAGCAGACGAACCATTTGGTGCCCGAGGCAGCAATATCCCCTTGGAGACAAATCGGCTGGAGGACGATGTATCGAATCCCGACGCAATTTGAGTCTTCTATCGTCATTAGGAGGCGCTGAACGTTACAATTAACTATCATTTTTACGTCGGATTCGAAAATCTAGACTCACAGGAGATGGACCATGTGGTCATTAGGACATTAGGAGGCGCTGAACGTTACAATTCACTATCATTTTTGCGTCGGATTCGAAAATCTAGACTCACAGGAGAAGGACCATGTGGTGCCCGAGGCAGCGATATCCCCTTGGAGACAAGTCGGCTGGAGGCCGATGTATTGAATCTCGACGCAATTTGAGTGTTCCATCGTCATTAGAAGGCCCTGAAAGTTACAATTAATTATCATTTTCGCGTCGGATACGAAAATCTAGACTCACAGGAGAACGACCATAAGGTGCACGAGGCAGCAATAGACCCTTGGAGACAAGTCGGCTGGAGGACGATGTATTGAATCCCGACGCAATTTGAGTCTTCTATCGTCATTAGGAGGCGCTGAACGTTACAATTCACTATCATCTTTGCGTCGGATTCGAAAATCTAGACTCACAGGAGAAGGATCATATTGTGCCGGAGACAGCAATATCCCCTTGGAGACAAGTCGGCTGGAGGACGACGTATTGAATCTCGACGCAATTTGAGTGTTCCATCGTCATTAAAAGGCCCTGACCCTTACAATTACCTATCTTTTTTGCGTCGGATTCGAAAATCTAGACTCACAGGAGAACGACCATAAGGTGCCCGAGCCAGCAATAGACTCTTGGAGACAAGTCGGCTGGAGGCCGATGTATTGAATCTCGACGCAATTTGAGTGTTCCATCGGCATTAGGAGACCCTGAACGTTAAAATTAACTATCATTTTTGCGTCGGATTCGATAATCTAAACTCACAGGAGAACGACCATACGGTGCCCGAGGCAGCAACAGACCCTTGGAGACAAGTCGGCTGGAGGACGATGTATTGGATCTCGACGCAATTTGAGTGTTCCATCGTCATTACAAGGCCCTGAACGTTACAATTAACTATCATTTTTGCGTCGGATTCGAAAATCTAGACTCACAGGAGAACGACCATAAGGTGCCCGAGGCAGCAATAGACCCATGGAGACAAGTCGGCTGGAGGACGATGTATTGGATCGCGAGGCAATTTGAGTCTTCTATCGTCATTAGGAGGCGCTGAACGTTACAATTATTTATCATTTTGGCGTCGGATTCGTAAATCTAGACTTACAAGAGAACGACCACAAAGTGCCCGAGGCAGCATTAGACCCTTGGAGACAAGTCGGCTGGAGGACGATGTATTGAATCTCGACGCAATTTGAGAGTTCCATCGTCATTAGGCGGCCCTGAACGTTACAATTAACTATCATTTTGGCGTCGGATTCGTAAATCTAGACTTACAAGAGAACGACCATAAAGTGCCCGAGGCAGCATTAGACCCTTGGAGACAAGTCGGCTGGAGGACGATGTATTGAATCTCGACGCAATTTGAGTGTTCCATCGTCATTAGAAGGCCCTGAACGTTACAATTAACTATCATTTTTGCGTCGGATTTGAAAATCTAGACTCACAGGAGAACGACCATAAGGTGCCCGAGGCAGCAATAGACCCTAGGAGACAAGTCGGCTGGAGGACGATGTATTGGATCGCGACGCAATTTGAGTCTTCTATCGTCATTAGGAGGACCTGAATGTTACAATTAACTATCATTTTTGCGTCGGATTCGAAAATCTAGACTCACAGGAGAAGGACCATGTGGTCATTAGGTCATTAGGAGGCGCTGAACGTTACAATTCACTATCATTTTTGCGTCGGATTCGAAAATCTAGACTCACAGGAGAAGGACCATGTGGTGCCCGAGGCAGCGATATCCCCTTGGAGACAAGTCGGCTGCAGGCCGATGTATTGAATCTCGACGCAATTTGAGTGTTCCATCGGCATTAGGAGGACCTGAACGTTACAATTAACTATCATTTTTGCGTAGGATTCGAAAATCTAGACTCACAGGAGAACAACCATAAGGTGCCCGAGGCAGCAATATCCCCTTGGAGACAAATCGGCTGGAGGACGATGTATTGAATCCCGACGCAATTTGAGTCTTCTATCGTCATTAGGAGGCGCTGAACGTTACAATTAACTATCATTTTTGCGTCGGATTCGAAAATCTAGACTCACAGGACAAGGATCATATTGTGCCCGAGACAGCAATATCCCCTTGGAGACAAGTCGGCTGGAGGACGATGTATTGAATCTCGACGCAATTTGAGTGTTCCATCGTCATTAGAAGCCCCTGAACGTTACAATTAACTATCTTTTTTGCGTCGGATTCGAAAATCTAGACTCACAGGAGATGGACCATGTGGTCATTAGGACATTAGGAGGCGCTGAACGTTACAATTCACTATCATTTTTGCGTCGGATTCGAAAATCTAGACTCACAGGAGAAGGACCATGTGGTGCCCGAGGCAGCGATATCCCCTTGGAGACAAGTCGGCTGGAGGCCGATGTATTGAATCTCGACGCAATTTGAATGTTCCATCGTCATTAGAAGGCCCTGAAAGTTACAATTAACTATCATTTTTGCGTCGGATACGAAAATCTAGACTCACAGGAGAACGACCATAAGGTGCACGAGGCAGCAATAGACCCTTGGAGACAAGTCCGCTGGAGGACGATGTATTGAATCCCGACGCAATTTGAGTCTTCTATCGTCATTAGGAGGCGCTGAACGTTACAATTCACTGTCATCTTTGCGTCGGATTCGAAAATCTAAACTCACAGGAGAAGGATCATATTGTGCCGGAGACAGCTATATCCCCTTGGAGACAAGTCGGCTGGAGGACGATGTATTGAATCTCGACGCAATTTGAGTGTTCCATCGTCATTAGAAGGCCCTGACCCTTACAATTACCTATCATTTTTGCGTCGGATTCGAAAATCTAGACTCACAGGAGAACGACCATAAGGTGCCCGAGGCAGCAATAGACCCATGGAGACAAGTCGGCTGGAGGCCGATGTATTGAATCTCGACGCAATTTGAGTGTTCCATCGGCATTAGGAGGCCCTGAACGTTAAAATTAACTATCATTTTTGTTTCGGATTCGATAATCTAAACTCACAGGAGAACGACCATACGGTGCCCGAGGCAGCAACAGACCCTTGGAGACAAGTCGGCTGGAGGACGATGTATTGGATCTCGACGCAATTTGAGTGTTCCATCGTCATTACAAGGCCCTGAACGTTACAATTAACTATCATTTTTGCGTCGGATTCGAAAATCTAGACTCACAGGAGAACGACCAAAAGGTGCCCGAGGCAGCAATAGACCCATGGAGACAAGTCGGCTGGAGGACGATGTATTGGATCGCGACGCAATTTGAGTCTTCTATCGTCATTAGGAGGCGCTGAACGTTACAATTAACTATCATTTTGGCGTCGGATTCGTAAATCTAGACTTACAAGAGAACGACCATAAAGTGCCCGAGGCAGCATTAAACCCTTGGAGACAAGTCGGCTGGAGGACGATGTATTGAATCTCGACGCAATTTGAGAGTTCCATCGTCATTAGGCGGCCCTGAACGTTACAATTAACTATCATTTTGGCGTCGGATTCGTAAATCTAGACTTACAAGAGAACGACCATAAAGTGCACGAGGCAGCATTAGACCCTTGGAGACAAGTCGGCTGGAGGACGATGTATTGAATCTCGACGCAATTTGAGTGTTCCATCGTCATTAGAAGGCCCTGAAAGTTACAATTAACTATCATTTTTGCGTCGGATACGAAAATCTAGACTCACAGGACAACGACCATAAGGTGCCCGAGGCAGCAATAGACCCTTGGAGACAAGTCGGCTGGAGTACGATGTATTGAATCTCGACGCAATTTGAGAGTTCCATCGTCATTAGGCGGCCCTGAACGTTACAATTAACTATCATTTTGGCGTCGGATACGTAAATCAAGACTTACAAGAGAACGACCATAAAGTGCCCGAGGCAGCATTAGACCCTTGGAGACAAGTCGGCTGGAGGACGATGTATTGAATCTCGACGCAATTTGAGTGTTCCATCGTCATTAGAAGGCCCTGAACGTTACAATTAACTATCATTTTTGCGTCGGATTCGAAAATCTAGACTCACAGGAGAACGACCATAAGGTGCCCGAGGCAGCAATAGACCCTTGGAGACAAGTCGGCTGGAGGACGATGTATTGGATCGCGACGCAATTTGAGTCTTCTATCGTCATTAGGAGGACCTGAATGTTACAATTAACTATCATTTTTGCGTCGGATTCGAAAATCTAGACTCACAGGAGAAGGACCATGTGGTCATTAGGTGATTAGGAGGCGCTGAACGTTACAATTCACTATCATTTTTGCGTCGGATTCGAAAATCTAGACTCACAGGAGAAGGACCATGTGGTGCCCGAGGCAGCGATATCCCCTTGGAGACAAGTCGGCTGGAGGCCGATGTATTGAATCTCGACGCAATTTGAGTGTTCCATCGGCATTAGGAGGACCTGAACGTTACAATTAACTATCATTTTTGCGTCGGATTCGAAAATCTAGACTCACAGGAGAACAACCATAAGGTGCCCGAGGCAGCAATATCCCCTTGGAGACAAATCGGCTGGAGGACGATGTATTGAATCCCGACGCAATTTGAGTCTTCTATCGTCATTAGGAGGCGCTGAACGTTACAATTAACTATCATTTTTGCGTCGGATTCGAAAATCTAGACTCACAGGAGAAGGATCATATTGTGCCCGAGACAGCAATATCCCCTTGGAGACAAGTCGGCTGGAGGACGATGTATTGAATCTCGACGCAATTTGAGTGTTCCATCGTCATTAGAAGCCCCTGAACGTTACAATTAACTATCATTTTTGCGTCGGATTCGAAAATCTAGACTCACAGGAGAACGACCATAAGGTGCCCGAGGCAGCAATAGACCCTTGGAGGCAAGTCGGCTGGAGGACGATGTATTGGATCGCGACGCATTTTGAGTCTTCTATCGTCATTAGGAGGCGCTGAACGTTATAATTCACTATCATTATTGCGTCGAATTCGAAAATTCAGACTCACAGGAGAAGTACCACGTGGTGCCCGAGGCAGCGATATCCCCTTGGAGACAAGTCGGCTGGAGGCCGATGTATTGAATCTCGACGCAATTTGAGTTTTCCATCGGCATTAGGAGGCCCTGAACGTTAAAATTAACTATCATTCTTGCGTCGGATTCGATAATCTAAACTCACAGGAGAACGACCATAAGGTGCCCGAGGCAGCAACAGACCCTTGGAGACAAGTCGGCTGGAGGCCGATGTATTGAATCTCGACGCAATTTGAGTGTCCCATCGGCATTAGGAGGCCCTGAACGTTACAATTAACTATCATTTTTGCGTCGGATTCGATAATCTAAACTCACAGGAGAACGACTATAAGGTGCCCGAGGCAGCAATAGACCCTTGGAGACAAGTTGGCTGGAGGCCGATGTATTGAATCTCGACGCAATTTGAGTGTTCCATCGTCATTTAAAGGCCCTGAACGTTACAATTAACTATCATTTTTGCGTCGGATTCGAAAATCTAGACTCACAGGAGAACGACCATAAGGCGCCCGAGGCAGCAATAGACCCCTGGTGACAAGTCGGCTGGAGGCCGATGTATTGAATCTCGACGCAATTTGAGTGTTCCATCGTCATTAGAAGGACCTGAACGTTACAATTAACTATCATTTTTGCGTCGGATACGAAAATCTAGACTCACAGGAGAACGACCATAAGGTGCTCGAGGCAGCAATAGACCCTTGGAGACAAGTCGGCTGGAGGACGATGTACTGAATCTCGACGCAATTTGAAAGTTCCATCATCATTAGGCGGCCCTGAACGTTACAATTAACTATCATTTTGGCGTCGGATTCGTAAATCTAGACTTACAAGAGAACGACCATAAAGTGCCCGCGGCAGCATTAGACCCTTGGAGACAAGTCGGCTGGAGGACGATATATTGGATCGCGACGCAATTTGAGTGTTCCATCGTCATTAGGAGGCCCTGAATGTTACAATTAACTATCATTTTTGCGTCGGATTCGAAAATCTAGACTCACAGGAGAAGAACCATGTGGTCATTAGGACATTAGGAGGCGCTGAACGTTACAATTCACTATCATTTTTGCGTCGGATTCGAAAATCTAGACTCACAGGAGAAGGACCATGTGGTGCCCGAGGCAGCGATATCCCCTTGGAGACAAGTCGGCTGGAGGCCGATGTATTGAATCTCGACGCAATTTGAGTGTTCCATCGTCATTAGAAGGCCCTGAAAGTTACAATTAACTATCATTTTTGCGTCGGATACGAAAATCTAGACTCACAGGAGAACGACCATAAGGTGCCCGAGGCAGCAATAGACCTTTGGAGACAAGTCGGCTGGAGGACGATGTATTGAATCTCGACGCAATTTGAGAGTTCCATCGTCATTAGGCGGCCCTGAACGTTACAATTAACTATCATTTTGGCGTCGGATTCGTAAATCTAGACTTACAAGAGAACGACCATATAGTGCCCGAGGCAGCATTAGAACCTTGGAGACAAGTCGGCTGGAGGACGATGTATTGAATCTCGACGCAATTTGAGAGTTCCATCGTCATTAGGCGGCCCTGAACGTTACAATTAACTATCATTTTGGCGTCGGATTCGTAAATCTAGACTTACAAGAGAACGACCATAAAGTGCCCGAGGCAGCATTAGACCCTTGGAGACAAGTCGGCTGGAGGACGATGTATTGAATCTCGACGCAATTTGAGTGTTCCATCGTCATTAGAAGGCCCTGAACGTTACAATTAACTATCATTTTTGCGTCGGATTTGAAAATCTAGACTCACAGGAGAACGACCATAAGGTGCCCGAGGCAGCAATAGACCCTTGGAGACAAGTCGGCTGGAGGACGATGTATTGGATCGCGACGCAATTTGAGTCTTCTATCGTCATTAGGAGGACCTGAATGTTACAATTAACTATCATTTTTGCGTCGGATTCGAAAATCTAGACTCACAGGAGAAGGACCATGTGGTCATTAGGTCATCAGGGGGCGCTGAACGTTACAATTCACTATCATTTTTGCGTCGGATTCGAAAATCTAGACTCACAGGAGAAGGACCATGTGGTGCCCGAGGCAGCGATATCCCCTTGGAGACAAGTCGGCTGCAGGCCGATGTATTGAATCTCGACGCAATTTGAGTGTTCCATCGGCATTAGGAGGACCTGAACGTTACAATTAACTATCATTTTTGCGTCGGATTCGAAAATCTAGACTCACAGGAGAACAACCATAAGGTGCCCGAGGCAGCAATATCCCCTTGGAGACAAATCGGCTGGAGGACGATGTATTGAATCCCGACGCAATTTGAGTCTTCTATCGTCATTAGGAGGCGCTGAACGTTACAATTAACTATCGTTTTTGCGTCGGATTCGAAAATCTAGACTCACAGGACAAGGATCATATTGTGCCCGAGACAGCAATATCCCCTTGGAGACAAGTCGGCTGGAGGACGATGTATTGAATCTCGACGCAATTTGAGTGTTCCATCGTCATTAGAAGCCCCTGAACGTTACAATTAACTATCTTTTTTGCGTCGGATTCGAAAATCTAGACTCACAGGAGATGGACCATGTGGTCATTAGGACATTAGGAGGCGCTGAACGTTACAATTCACTATCATTTTTGCGTCGGATTCGAAAATCTAGACTCACAGGAGAAGGACCATGTGGTGCCCGAGGCAGCGATATCCCCTTGGAGACAAGTCGGCTGGAGGCCGATGTATTGAATCTCGACGCAATTTGAATGTTCCATCGTCATTAGAAGGCCCTGAAAGTTACAATTAACTATCATTTTTGCGTCGGATACGAAAATCTAGACTCACAGGAGAACGACCATAAGGTGCACGAGGCAGCAATAGACCCTTGGAGACAAGTCCGCTGGAGGACGATGTATTGAATCCCGACGCAATTTGAGTCTTCTATCGTCATTAGGAGGCGCTGAACGTTACAATTCACTGTCATCTTTGCGTCGGATTCGAAAATCTAGACTCACAGGAGAAGGATCATATTGTGCCGGAGACAGCTATATCCCCTTGGAGACAAGTCGGCTGGAGGACGATGTATTGAATCTCGACGCAATTTGAGTGTTCCATCGTCATTAGAAGGCCCTGACCCTTACAATTACCTATCATTTTTGCGTCGGATTCGAAAATCTAGACTCACAGGAGAACGACCATAAGGTGCCCGAGGCAGCAATAGACCCTTGGAGACAAGTCGGCTGGAGGCCGATGTATTGAATCTCGACGCAATTTGAGTGTTCCATCGGCATTAGGAGGCCCTGAACGTTAAAATTAACTATCATTTTTGTTTCGGATTCGATAATCTAAACTCACAGGAGAACGACCATACGGTGCCCGAGGCAGCAACAGACCCTTGGAGACAAGTCGGCTGGAGGACGATGTATTGGATCTCGACGCAATTTGAGTGTTCCATCGTCATTACAAGGCCCTGAACGTTACAATTAACTATCATTTTTGCGTCGGATTCGAAAATCTAGACTCACAGGAGAACGACCAAAAGGTGCCCGAGGCAGCAATAGACCCATGGAGACAAGTCGGCTGGAGGACGATGTATTGGATCGCGACGCAATTTGAGTCTTCTATCGTCATTAGGAGGCGCTGAACGTTACAATTAACTATCATTTTGGCGTCGGATTCGTAAATCTAGACTTACAAGAGAACGACCATAAAGTGCCCGAGGCAGCATTAAACCCTTGGAGACAAGTCGGCTGGAGGACGATGTATTGAATCTCGACGCAATTTGAGAGTTCCATCGTCATTAGGCGGCCCTGAACGTTACAATTAACTATCATTTTGGCGTCGGATTCGTAAATCTAGACTTACAAGAGAACGACCATAAAGTGCACGAGGCAGCATTAGACCCTTGGAGACAAGTCGGCTGGAGGACGATGTATTGAATCTCGACGCAATTTGAGTGTTCCATCGTCATTAGAAGGCCCTGAAAGTTACAATTAACTATCATTTTTGCGTCGGATACGAAAATCTAGACTCACAGGACAACGACCATAAGGTGCCCGAGGCAGCAATAGACCCTTGGAGACAAGTCGGCTGGAGTACGATGTATTGAATCTCGACGCAATTTGAGAGTTCCATCGTCATTAGGCGGCTCTGAACGTTACAATTAACTATCATTTTGGCGTCGGATACGTAAATCTAGACTTACAAGAGAACGACCATAAAGTGCCCGAGGCAGCATTAGACCCTTGGAGACAAGTCGGCTGGAGGACGATGTATTGAATCTCGACGCAATTTGAGTGTTCCATCGACATTAGAAGGCCCTGAACGTTACAATTAACTATCATTTTTGCGTCGGATTCGAAAATCTAGACTCACAGGAGAACGACCATAAGGTGCCCGAGGCAGCAATAGACCCTTGGAGACAAGTCGGCTGGAGGACGATGTATTCGATCGCGACGCAATTTGAGTCTTCTATCGTCATTAGGAGGACCTGAATGTTACAATTAACTATCATTTTTGCGTCGGATTCGAAAATCTAGACTCACAGGAGAAGGACCATGTGGTCATTAGGTCATTAGGAGGCGCTGAACGTTACAATTCACTATCATTTTTGCGTCGGATTCGAAAATCTAGACTCACAGGAGAAGGACCATGTGGTGCCCGAGGCAGCGATATCCCCTTGGAGACAAGTCGGCTGAAGGCCGATGTATTGAATCTCGACGCAATTTGAGTGTTCCATCGGCATTAGGAGGACCTGAACGTTACAATTAACTATCATTTTTGCGTCGGATTCGAAAATCTAGACTCACAGGAGAACAACCATAAGGTGCCCGAGGCAGCAATATCCCCTTGGAGACAAATCGGCTGGAGGACGATGTACTGAATCCCGACGCAATTTGAGTCTTCTATCGTCATTAGGAGGCGCTGAACGTTACAATTAACTATCATTTTTGCGTCGGATTCGAAAATCTAGACTCACAGGAGAAGGATCATATTGTGCCCGAGACAGCAATATCCCCTTGGAGACAAGTCGGCTGGAGGACGATGTATTGAATCTCGACGCAATTTGAGTGTTCCATCGTCATTAGAAGCCCCTGAACGTTACAATTAACTATCATTTTTGCGTCGGATTCGAAAATCTAGACTCACAGGAGAACGACCATAAGGTGCCCGAGGCAGCAATAGACCCTTGGAGGCAAGTCGGCTGGAGGACGATGTATTGGATCGCGACGCATTTTGAGTCTTCTATCGTCATTAGGAGGCGCTGAACGTTATAATTCACTATCATTATTGCGTCGAATTCGAAAATTCAGACTCACAGGAGAAGTACCACGTGGTGCCCGAGGCAGCGATATCCCCTTGGAGACAAGTCGGCTGGAGGCCGATGTATTGAATCTCGACGCAATTTGAGTGTTCCATCGGCATTAGGAGGCCCTGAACGTTAAAATTAACTATCATTCTTGCGTCGGATTCGATAATCTAAACTCACAGGAGAACGACCATAAGGTGCCCGAGGCAGCAACAGACCCTTGGAGACAAGTCGGCTGGAGGCCGATGTATTGAATCTCGACGCAATTTGAGTGTCCCATCGGCATTAGGAGGCCCTGAACGTTACAATTAACTATCATTTTTGCGTCGGATTCGATAATCTAAACTCACAGGAGAACGACTATAAGGTGCCCGAGGCAGCAATAGACCCTTGGAGACAAGTTGGCTGGAGGCCGATGTATTGAATCTCGACGCAATTTGAGTGTTCCATCGTCATTAGAAGGCCCTGAACGTTACAATTAACTATCATTTTTGCGTCGGATTCGAAAATCTAGACTCACAGGAGAAGGACCATGTGGTGCCCGAGGCAGCGATATCCCCTTGGAGACAAGTCGGCTGGAGGCCGATGTATTGAATCTCGACGCAATTTGAGTGTTCCATCGTCATTAGAAGGCCCTGAAAGTTACAATTAACTATCATTTTTGCGTCGGATACGAAAATCTAGACTCACAGGAGAACGACCATAAGGTGCCCGAGGCAGCAATAGACCTTTGGAGACAAGTCGGCTGGAGGACGATGTATTGAATCTCGACGCAATTTAAGTGTTCCATCGTCATTAGAAGGCCCTGAACGTTAGAATTAACTATCATTTTTGCGTCGGATTCGAAAATCTAGACTCACAGGAGAACGACCATAAGGTGCCCGAGGCAGCTATAGACCCTTGGAGACAAGTCGGCTGGAGGCCGATGTATTGAATCTCGAAGCAATTTGAGTGTTCCATCGGCATTAGGAGGCCCTGAACGTTAAAATTAACTATCATTTTTGCGTCGGATTCGATAATCTAAACTCACAGGAGAACGACCATACGGTGCCCGAGGCAGCAACAGACCCTTGGAGACAAGTCGGCTGGAGGACGATGTATTGGATCTTGACGCAATTTGAGTGTTCCATGGTCATTACAAGGCCCTGAACGTTACAATTAACTATCATTTTTGCGTCGGATTCGAAAATCTAGACTCACAGGAGAACGACCATAAGGTGCCCGAGGCAGCAATAGACCCATGGAGACAAGTCGGCTGGAGGACGATGTATTGGATCGCGACGCAATTTGAGTGTTCCATCGTCATTAGGAGGCCCTGAATGTTACAATTAACTATCAGTTTTTCGTCGGATTCGAAAATCTAGACTCACAGCAGACGAACCATATGGTTCCCGAGGCAGCAATATCCCCTTGGAGACAAATCGGCTGGAGGACGATGTATTGAATCCCGACGCAATTTGAGTCTTCTATCGTCATTAGGAGGCGCTGAACGTTACAATTAACTATCATTTTTGCGTCGGATTCGATAATCTAGACTCAAAGGAGAAGGATCATATTGTGCCCGAGACAGAAATATCCCCTTGGAGACAAGTCGGCTGGAGGACGATGTATTGAATCTCGACGCAATTTGAGTGTTCCATCGTCATTAGAAGGCCCTGAAGGTTACAATTAACTATCATTTTTGCGTCGGATTCGAAAATCTAGACTCACAGGAGAACGACCATAAGGTGCCCGAGGCAGCAATAGACCCTTGGAGACAAGTCGGCTGGAGGACGATGTATTGGATCGCGACGCAATTTGAGTCTTCTATCGTCATTAGGAGGCGCTGAACGTTACAATTCACTATCATTTTTGCGTCGGATTCGAAAATCTAGACTCACAGGAGAAGGATCATATTGTGCCCGAGACAGCAATATCCCCTTGGAGACAAGTCGGCTGGAGGACAATGTATTGAATCTCGACGCAATTTGAGTGTTCCATCGTCATTAGACGGCCCTGAACGTTACAATTAACTATCATTTTTGCGTCGGATTCGAAAATCTAGACTCACAGGAGAACGACCATAAGGTGCCCGAGGCAGCAATAGACCCTTGGAGACAAGTCGGCTGGAGGCCGATGTATTGAATCTCGACGCAATTTGAGTGTTCCATCGGCATTAGGAGGCCCTGAACGTTAAAATTAACTATCATTTTTGCGTCGGATACGATAATCTAAACTCACAGGAGAACGACCATACGGTGCCCGAGGCAGCAACAGACCCTTGGAGACAAGTCGGCTGGAGGACGATGTATTGGATCTTGACGCAATTTGAGTGTTCCATCGTCATTTGCAGGCCCTGAACGTTACAATTAACTATCATTTTTGTGTCGGATACGAAAATCTAGACTCACAGGAGAACGACCATAAGGTGCCCGAGGCAGCAATAGACCCTTGGAGACAAGTCGGCTGGAGGACGATGTATTGAATCTCGACGCAATTTGAGAGTTCCATCGTCATTAGGCGGCCCTGAACGTTACAATTAACTATCATTTTGGCGTCGGATTCGTAAATCTAGACTTACAAGAGAACGACCATAATGTGCCCGAGGCAGCATTAGACCCTTGGAGACAAGTCGGCTGGAGGACGATGTATTGGATCGCGACGCAATTTGAGTGTTCCATCGTCATTAGGAGGCCCTGAATGTTACAATTAACTATCAGTTTTTCGTCGGATTCGAAAATCTAGACTCACAGCAGACGAACCATTTGGTGCCCGAGGCAGCAATATCCCCTTGGAGACAAATCGGCTGGAGGACGATGTATTGAATCCCGACGCAATTTGAGTCTTCTATCGTCATTAGGAGGCGCTGAACGTTATAATTCACTATCATTTTTGCGTCGGATTCGAAAATTCAGACTCACAGGAGAAGGACCATGTGGTGCCCGAGGCAGCGATATCCCCTTGGAGACAAGTCGGCTGGAGGCCGATGTATTGAATCTCGACGCAATTTGAGTGTTCCATCGGCATTAGGAGGCCCTGAACGTTAAAATTAACTATCATACTTGCGTCGGATTCGATAATCTAAACTCACAGGAGAACGACCATAAGGTGCCCGAGGCAGCAACAGACCCTTGGAGACAAGTCGGCTGGAGGCCGATGTATTGAATCTCGACGCAATTTGAGTGTTCCATCGGCATTAGGAGGCCCTGAACGTTACAATTAACTATCATTTTTGCGTCTTATTCGATAATCTAAACTCACAGGAGAACGACTATAAGGTGCCCGAGGCAGCAATAGACCCTTGGAGACAAGTCGGCTGGAGGCCGATGTATTGAATCTCGACGCAATTTGAGTGTTCCATCCTCATTAGAAGGCCCTGATCGTTACAATTAACTATCATTTTTGCGTCGGATTCGAAAATCTAGACTCACAGGAGAACGACCATAAGGTGCCCGAAGCAGCAATAGACCCCTGGTGGCAAGTCGGCTGGAGGCCGATGTATTGAATCTCGACGCAATTTGAGTGTTCCATCCTCATTAGAAGGCCCTGAACGTTACAATTAACTATCATTTTTGCGTCGGATACGAAAATCTAGACTCACAAGAGAACGACCATAAGGTGCTCGAATCAGCAATAGACCCTTGGAGACAAGTCGGCTGGAGGACGATGTATTGAATCTCGACGCAATTTGAGAGTTCCATCATCATTAGGCGGCCCTGAACGTTTCAATTAACTATCATTTTGGCGTCGGATTCGTAAATTTAGACTTACAAGAGAACGACCATAAAGTGCCCGCGGCAGCATTAGACCCTTGGAGACAAGTCGGCTGGAGGACGATGTATTGGATCGCGACGCAATTTGAGTCTTCTATCGTCATTAGGAGGCGCTGAACGTTACAATTCACTATCATTTTTGCGTCGGATTCGAAAATCTAGACTCACAGGAGAAGGACCATGTGGTGCACGAGGCAGCGATATCCCCTTGGAGACAAGTCGGCTGGAGGCCGATGTATTGAATCTCGACGCAATTTGAGTGTTCCATCGTCATTTGAAGGCCCTGAACGTTACAATTAACTATCATTTTTGTGTCGGATACGAAAATCTAGACTCACAGGAGAACGACCATAAGGTGCCCGAGGCGTACAATAGACCCTTGGAGACAAGTCGGCTGGAGGACGATGTATTGAATCTCGACGCAATTTGAGAGTTCCATCGTCATTAGGCGGCCCTGAACGTTACAATTAACTATCATTTTGGCGTCGGATTCGTAAATCTAGACTTACAAGAGAACGACCATAAAGTACCCGAGGCAGCATTAGACCCTTGGAGACAAGTCGGCTGGAGGACGATGTATTGGATCGCGACGCAATTTGAGTGTTCCATCGTCATTAGGAGGCCCTGAATGTTACAATTAACTATCAGTTTTTCGTCGGATTCGAAAATCTAGACTCACAGCAGACGAACCATATGGTGCCCGAGGCAGAAATATCCCCTTGGAGACAAATCGGCTGGAGGACGATGTATTGAATCCCGACGCAATTTGAGTCTTCTATCGTCATTAGGAGGCGCTGAACGTTACAATTAACTATCATTTTTGCGTCGGATTCGAAAATCTAGACTCACAGGAGAAGGATCATATTGTGCCCGAGACAGCAATATCCCCTTGGAGACAAGTCGGCTGGAGGACGATGTATTGAATCTCGACGCAAGTTGAGTGTTCCATCGTCATTAGAAGGCCCTGAACGTTACAATTAACTATCATTTTTGCGTCGGATTCGAAAATCTAGACTCACAGGATAACGACCATAAGGTGCCCGAGGCAGCAATAGACCCTCGGAGACAAGTCGGCTGGAGGACGATGTATTGGATCGCGACGCAATTTGAGTCTTCTATCGTCATTAGGAGGCGCTGAACGTTATAATTCACTATCATTTGTGCGTCGGATTCGAAAATTCAGACTCACAGGAGAAGGACCATGTGGTGCCCGAGGCAGCGATATCCCCTTGGAGACAAGTCGGCTGGAGGACGATGTAATGAATCTCGACGCAATTTGAGTGTTCCATCGGCATTAGGAGGCCCTGAACGTTAAAATTAACTATCATTCTTGCGTCGGATTCGATAATCTAAACTCACAGGAGAACGACTATAAGGTGCCCAAGGCAGCAACAGACCCTTGGAGACAAGTCGGCTGGAGGCCGATGTATTGAATCTCGACGCAATTTGAGTGTTCCATCGTCATTAGAAGGCCCTGAACGTTACAATTAAATATCATTTTTGCGTCGGATTCGAAAATCTAGACTCACAGGAGAACGACCATAAGGTGCCCGAGGCAGCAATAGACCCCTGGTGGCAAGTCGGCTGGAGGCCGATGTATTGAATCTCGACGCAATTTGAGTGTTCCATCGTCATTAGAAGGCCCTGAACGTTACAATTAACTATCATTTTTGCGTCGGATACGAAAATCTAGACTTACAAGAGAACGACCATAAGGTGCTCGAGGCAGCAATAGACCCTTGGAGACAAGTCGGCTGGAGGACGATGTATTGAATCTCGACGCAATTTGAGTGTTCCATCGTCATTAGAAGGCCCTGAACGTTACAATTAACTATCATTTTTGCGTCGGATACGAAAATCTAGACTCACAAGAGAACGACCATAAAGTGCCCGCGGCAGCATTAGACCCTTGGAGACAAGTCGGCTGGAGGACGATGTATTGGATAGCGACGCAATTTGAGTGTTCCATCGTCATTAGGAGGCCCTGAATGTTACTATTAACTATCATTTTTGCGTCGGATTCGAAAATCTAGACTCACAGGAGAAGGACCATGTGGTCATTAGGACATTAGGAGGCGCTGAACGTTACAATTAACTATCATTCTTGCGTCGGTTTCGATAATCTAGACTCACAGGAGAACGACCATAAGGTGCCCGAGGCAGCAATAGACCCTTGGCGACAAGTCGGCTGGAGGACGATGTATTGGATCGCGACGCAATTTGAGTGTTCCATCGTCATTAGAAGGCCCTGACCGTTATAATTCACTATCATTTTTGCGTCGGATTCGAAAATCTAGACTCACAGGAGAACGACCATAAGGTGCCCGAGGCAGCTATAGACCCTTGGAGACAAGTCGGCTGGAGGCCGATGTATTGAATCTCGACGCAATTTGAGTGTTCCATCGCCATTAGGAGGCCCTGAACGTTAAAATTAACTATCATTTTTGCGTCGGATTCGAAAATCTAGACTCACAGGAGAACGACCATAAGGTGCCCGAGGCAGCAATAGACCTTTGGAGACAAGTCGGCTGGAGGACGATGTATTGAATCGCGACGCAATTTGAGTCTTCTATCGTCATTAGGAGGCGCTGAACGTTACAATTCACTATCATTTTGGCGTCGGATTCGTAAATCTAGACTTACAAGAGAACGACCATAAAGTGCCCGAGGCAGCATTAGACCCTTGGAGACAAGTCGGCTGGAGGACGATGTATTGGATCGCGACGCAATTTGAGTGTTCCATCGTCATTAGGAGGCCCTGAATGTTACAATTAACTATCAGTTTTTCGTCGGATTCGAAAATCTAGACTCACAGCAGACGAACAATTTGGTGCCCGAGGCAGCAATATCCCCATGGAGACAAATCGGCTGGAGGACGATGTATTGAATCCCGACGCAATTTGAGTCTTCTATCGTCATTAGGAGGCGCTGAACGTTACAATTCACTATCATTTTTGCGTCGGATTCGAAAATCTAGACTCACTGGAGAAGGATCATATTGTGCCCGAGACAGCAATATCCCCTTGGAGACAAGTCGGCTGGAGGACGGTGTATTGAATCTCGACGCAATTTGAGTGTTCCATCGTCATTTGCAGGCCCTGAACGTTACAATTAACTATCATTTTTGTGTCGGATACGAAAATCTAGACTCACAGGAGAACGACCATAAGGTGCCCGAGGCAGCAATAGACCCTTGGAGACAAGTCGGCTGGAGGACGATGTATTGAATCTCGACGCAATTTGAGAGTTCCATCGTCATTAGGCGGCCCTGAACGTTACAATTAACTATCATTTTGGCGTCGGATTCGTAAATCTAGACTTACAAGAGAACGACCATAAAGTGCCCGAGGCAGTATTAGACCCTTGGAGACAAGTCGGCTGGAGGACGATGTATTGGATCGCGACGCAATTTGAGTGTTCCATCGTCATTAGGAGGCCCTGAATGTTACAATTAACTATCAGTTTTTCGTCGGATTCGAAAATCTAGACTCACAGCAGACGAACCATTTGGTGCCCGAGGCAGCAATATCCCCTTGGAGACAAATCGGCTGGAGGACGATGTATTGAATCCCGACGCAATTTGAGTCTTCTATCGTCATTAGGAGGCGCTGAACGTTATAATTCACTATCATTTTTGCGTCGGATTCGAAAATTCAGACTCACAGGAGAAGGACCATGTGGTGCCCGAGGCAGCGATATCCCCTTGGAGACAAGTCGGCTGGAGGCCGATGTATTGAATCTCGACGCAATTTGAGTGTTCCATCGGCATTAGGAGGCCCTGAACGTTA
Organism: Schistocerca serialis cubense; assembly: GCF_023864345.2. Taxonomy (NCBI): domain Eukaryota; kingdom Metazoa; phylum Arthropoda; class Insecta; order Orthoptera; family Acrididae; genus Schistocerca; species Schistocerca serialis. The sequence goes on along the minus strand of NW_026047645.1, from coordinate 2,725,722 downwards.
AAATTAACTATCATTCTTGCGTCGGATTCGATAATCTAAACTCACAGGAGAACGACCATAAGGTGCCCGAGGCAGCAACAGACCCTTGGAGACAAGTCGGCTGGAGGCCGATGTATTGAATCTCGACGCAATTTGAGTGTTCCATCGGCATTAGGAGCCCCTGAAAGTTACAATTAACTATCATTTTTGCGTCTGATTCGATGATCTAAACTCACAGGAGAACGACTATAAGGTGCCCGAGGCAGCAATAGACCCTTGGAGACAAGTCGGCTGGAGGCCGATGTATTGAATCTCGACGCAATTTGAGTGTTCCATCGTCATTAGAAGGCCCTGAACGTTACAATTAACTATCATTTTTTCGTCGGATTCGAAAATCTAGACTCACAGGAGAATGACCATAAGGTGCCCGAGGCAGCAATAGACCCTTGGAGACAAGTCGGCTGGAGGCCGATGTATTGAATCTCGACGCAATTTGAGTGTTCCATCGGCATTAGGAGGCCCTGAACGTTAAAATTAACTATCATTTTTGCGTCGGATTCGATAATCTAACCTCACAGGAGAACGACGATACGGTGCCCGAGGCAGCAATAGACCCTTGGAGACAAGTCGGCTGGAGGACGATGTATTGGATCTTGACGCAATTTGAGTGTTCCATCGTCATTACAAGGCCCTGAACGTTACAATTAACTATCATTTTTGCGTCGTTTTCGAAAATCTAGACTCACAGGAGAACGACCATAAGGTGCCCGAGGCAGCAATAGACCCATGGAGACAAGTCGGCTGGAGGACGATGTATTGAATCTCGACGCAATTTGAGAGTTCCATCGTCATTAGGAGGCCCTGAATGTTACAATTAACTATCAGTTTTTCGTCGGATTCGAAAATCTAGACTCACAGCAGACGAACCATATGGTGCCCGAGGCAGAAATATCCCCTTGGAGACAAATCGGCTGGAGGACGATGTATTGAATCCCGACGCAATTTGAGTCTTCTATCGTCATTAGGAGGCGCTGAACGTTACAATTAACTATCATTTTTGCGTCGGATTCGAAAATCTAGACTCACAGGAGAAGGATCATATTGTGCCCGAGACAGCAATATCCCCTTGGAGACAAGTCGGCTGGAGGACGATGTATTGAATCTCGACGCAAGTTGAGTGTTCCATCGTCATTAGAAGGCCCTGAACGTTACAGTTAACTATCATTTTTGCGTCGGATTCGAAAATCTAGACTCACAGGATAACGACCATAAGGTGCCCGAGGCAGCAATAGACCCTTGGAGACAAGTCGGCTGGAGGACGATGTATTGGATCGCGACGCAATTTGAGTCTTCTATCGTCATTAGGAGGCGCTAAACGTTATAATTCACTATCATTTTTGCGTCAGATTCGAAAATTCAGACTCACAGGAGAAGGACCATGTGGTGCCCGAGGCAGCGATATCCCCTTGGAGACAAGTCGGCTGGAGGACGATGTATTGAATCTCGACGCAATTTGAGTGTTCCATCGGCATTAGGAGGCCCTGAACGTTAAAATTAACTATCATTCTTGCGTCGGATTCGATAATCTAAACTCACAGGAGAACGACCATAAGGTGCCCAAGGCAGCAACAGACCCTTGGAGACAAGTCGGCTGGAGGCCGATGTATTGAATCTCGACGCAATTTGAGTGTTCCATCGTCATTAGAAGGCCCTGAACGTTACAATTAACTATCATTTTTGCGTCGGATTCGAAAATCTAGACTCACAGGAGAACGACCATAAGGTGCCCGAGGCAGCAATAGACCCCTGGTGGCAAGTCGGCTGGAGGCCGATGTATTGAATCTCGACGCAATTTGAGTGTTCCATCGTCATTAGAAGGCCCTGAACGTTACAATTAACTATCATTTTTGCGTCGGATACGAAAATCTAGACTCACAAGAGAACGACCATAAGGTGCTCGAGGCAGCAATAGACCCTTGGAGACAAGTCGGCTGGAGGACGATGTATTGAATCTCGACGCAATTTGAGAGTTCCATCATCATTAGGCGGCCCTGAACGTTTCAATTAACTATCATTTTGGCGTCGGATTCGTAAATCTAGACTTACAAGAGAACGACCATAAAGTGCCCGCGGCAGCATTAGACCCTTGGAGACAAGTCGGCTGGAGGACGATGTATTGGATCGCGACGCAATTTGAGTGTTCCATCGTCATTAGGAGGCCCTGAATGTTACAATTAACTATCATTTTTGCGTCGGATTCGAAAATCTAGACTCACAGGAGAAGGACCATGTGGTCATTAGGACATTAGGAGGCGCTGAACGTTACAATTAACTATCATTCTTGCGTCGGTTTCGATAATCTAGACTCACAGGAGAACGACCATAAGGTGCCCGAGGCAGCAATAGACCCTTGGCGACAAGTCGGCTGGAGGACGATGTATTGGATCGCGACGCAATTTGAGTGTTCCATCGTCATTAGAAGGCCCTGACCGTTATAATTCACTATCATTTTTGCGTCGGATTCGAAAATCTAGACTCACAGGAGAACGACCATAAGGTGCCCGAGGCAGCTATAGACCCTTGGAGACAAGTCGGCTGGAGGCCGATGTATTGAATCTCGACGCAATTTGAGTGTTCCATCGGCATTAGGAGGCCCTGAACGTTAAAATTAACTATCATTTTTGCGTCGGATTCGAAAATCTAGACTCACAGGAGAACGACCATAAGGTGCCCGAGGCAGCAATAGACCTTTGGAGACAAGTCGGCTGGAGGACGATGTATTGAATCGCGACGCAATTTGAGTCTTCTATCGTCATTAGGAGGCGCTGAACGTTACAATTCACTATCATTTTGGCGTCGGATTCGTAAATCTAGACTTACAAGAGAACGACCATAAAGTGCCCGAGGCAGCATTAGACCCTTGGAGACAAGTCGGCGGGAGGACGATGTATTGGATCGCGACGCAATTTGAGTGTTCCATCGTCATTAGGAGGCCCTGAATGTTACAATTAACTATCAGTTTTTCGTCGGATTCGAAAATCTAGACTCACAGCAGACGAACAATTTGGTGCCCGAGGCAGCAATATCCCCATGGAGACAAATCGGCTGGAGGACGATGTATTGAATCCCGACGCAATTTGAGTCTTCTATCGTCATTAGGAGGCGCTGAACGTTACAATTCACTATCATTTTTGCGTCGGATTCGAAAATCTAGACTCACTGGAGAAGGATCATATTGTGCCCGAGACAGCAATATCCCGTTGGAGACAAGTCGGCTGGAGGACGATGTATTGAATCTCGACGCAATTTGAGTGTTCCATCGTCATTTGCAGGCCCTGAACGTTACAATTAACTATCATTTTTGTGTCGGATACGAAAATCTAGACTCACAGGAGAACGACCATAAGGTGCCCGAGGCAGCAATAGACCCTTGGAGACAAGTCGGCTGGAGGACGATGTATTGAATCTCGACGCAATTTGAGAGTTCCATCGTCATTAGGCGGCCCTGAACGTTACAATTAACTATCATTTTGGCGTCGGATTCGTAAATCTAGACTTATAAGAGAACGACCATAAAGTGCCCGAGGCAGCATTAGACCCTTGGAGACAAGTCGGCTGGAGGACGATGTATTGGATCGCGACGCAATTTGAGTGTTCCATCGTCATTAGGAGGCCCTGAATGTTACAATTAACTATCAGTTTTTCGTCGGATTCGAAAATCTAGACTCACAGCAGACGAACCATTTGGTGCCCGAGGCAGCAATATCCCCTTGGAGACAAATCGGCTGGAGGACGATGTATTGAATCCCGACGCAATTTGAGTCTTCTATCGTCATTAGGAGGCGCTGAACGTTATAATTCACTATCATTTTTGCGTCGGATTCGAAAATTCAGACTCACAGGAGAAGGACCATGTGGTGCCCGAGGCAGCGGTATCCCCTTGGAGACAAGTCGGCTGGAGGCCGATGTATTGAATCTCGACGCAATTTGAGTGTTCCATCGGCACTAGGAGGCCCTGAACGTTAAAGTTAACTATCATTCTTGCGTCGGATTCGATAATCTAAACTCACAGGAGAACGACCATAAGGTGCCCGAGGCAGCAACAGACCCTTGGAGACAAGTCGGCTGGAGGCCGATGTATTGAATCTCGACGCAATTTGAGTGTTCCATCGGCATTAGGAGCCCCTGAAAGTTACAATTAACTATCATTTTTGCGTCTGATTCGATGATCTAAACTCACAGGAGAACGACTATAAGGTGCCCGAGGCAGCAATAGACCCTTGGAGACAAGTCGGCTGGAGGCCGATGTATTGAATCTCGACGCAATTTGAGTGTTCCATCGTCATTAGAAGGCCCTGAACGTTACAATTAACTATCATTTTTTCGTCGGATTCGAAAATCTAGACTCACAGGAGAACGACCATAAGGTGCCCGAGGCAGCAATAGACCCTTGGAGACAAGTCGGCTGGAGGCCGATGTATTGAATCTCGACGCAATTTGAGTGTTCCATCGGCATTAGGAGGCCCTGAACGTTAAAATTAACTATCATTTTTGCGTCGGATTCGATAATCTAACCTCACAGGAGAACGACCATACGGTGCCCGAGGCAGCAACAGACCCTTGGAGACAAGTCGGCTGGAGGACGATGTATTGGATCTTGACGCAATTTGAGTGTTCCATCGTCATTACAAGGCCCTGAACGTTACAATTAACTATCATTTTTGCGTCGTTTTCGAAAATCTAGACTCACAGGAGAACGACCATAAGGTGCCCGAGGCAGCAATAGACCCATGGAGACAAGTCGGCTGGAGGACGATGTATTGAATCTCGACGCAATTTGAGAGTTCCATCGTCATTAGGAGGCCCTGAATGTTACAATTAACTATCAGTTTTTCGTCGGATTCGAAAATCTAGACTCACAGCAGACGAACAATTTGGTGCCCGAGGCAGCAATATCCCCTTGGAGACAAATCGGCTGGAGGACGATGTATTGAATCCCGACGCAATTTGAGTCTTCTATCGTCATTAGGAGGCGCTGAACGTTACAATTCACTATCATTTTTGCGTCGGATTCGAAAATCTAGACTCACTGGAGAAGGATCATATTGTGCCCGAGACAGCAATATCCCCTTGGAGACAAGTCGGCTGGAGGCCGATGTATTGAATCTCGACGCAATTTGAGTGTTCCATCGGCATTAGGAGGCCCTGAACGTTAAAATTAACTATCATTCTTGCGTCGGATTCGATAATCTAAACTCACAGGAGAACGACCATAAGGTGCCCGAGGCAGCAACAGACCCTTGGAGACAAGTCAGCTGGAGGCCGATGTATTGAATCTCGACTCAATTTGAGTGTTCCATCGGCATTAGGAGGCCCTGAACGTTACAATTAACTATCATTTTTGCGTCGGATTCGATGATCTAAACTCACAGGAGAACGACTATAAGGTGCCCGAGGCAGCAATAGACCCTTGGAGACAAGTCGGCTGGAGGCCGATGTATTGAATCTCGACGCAATTTGAGTGTTCCATCGTCATTAGAAGGCCCTGAACGTTACAATTAACTATCATTTTTGCGTCGGATTCGAAAATCTAGACTCACAGGAGAACGACCATAAGGTGCCCGAGGCAGCAATAGACCCCAGGTGGCAAGTCGGCTGGAGGCCGATGTATTGAATCTCGACGCAATTTGAGTGTTCCATCGTCATTAGAAGGCCCTGAACGTTACAATTAACTATCATTTTTGCGTCGGATACGAAAATCTAGACTCACAAGAGAACGACCATAAGGTGCTCGAGGCAGCAATAGACCCTTGGAGACAAGTCGGCTGGAGGACGATGTATTGAATCTCGACGCAATTTGAGAGTTCCATTATCATTAGGCGGCCCTGAACGTTTCAATTAACTATCATTTTGGCGTCGGATTCGTAAATCTAGACTTACAAGAAAACGACCATAAAGTGCCCGCGGCAGCATTAGACCCTTGGAGACAAGTCGGCTGGAGGACGATGTATTGGTTCGCGACGCAATTTGAGTGTTCCATCGTCGTTAGGAGACCCTGAATGTTACAATTAACTATCATTTTTGCGTCGGATTCGAAAATCTAGACTCACAGGAGAAGGACCATGTGGTCATTAGGACATTAGGAGGCGCTGAACGTTACAATAAACTATCATTCTTGCGTCGGATTCGAAAATCTAGACTCACAGGAGAACGACCATAAGGTGCCCGAGGCAGCTATAGACCCTTGGAGACAAGTCGGCTGGAGGCCGATGTATTGAATCTCGACGCAATTTGAGTGTTCCATCGGCATTAGGAGGCCCTGTACGTTAAAATTAACTATCATTTTTGCGTCGGATTCGAAAATGTAGACTCACAGGAGAACGACCATAAGGTGCCCGAGGCAGCAATAGACCTTTGGAGACAAGTCGGCTGGAGGACGATGTATTGAATCGCGACGCAATTTGAGTCTTCTATCGTCATTAGGAGGCGCTGAACGTTACAATTCACTATCATCTTGGCGTCGGATTCGTAAATCTAGACTTACAAGAGAACGACCATAAAGTGCCCGAGGCAGCATTAGACCCTTGGAGACAAGTCGGCTGGAGGACGATGTATTGGATCGCGACGCAATTTGAGTGTTCCATCGTCATTAGGAGGCCCTGAATGTTACAATTAACTATCATTTTGGCGTCGGATTCGTAAATCTAGACTTACAAGAGAACGACCATAAAGTGCCCGAGGCAGCATTAGACCCTTGGAGACAAGTCGGCTGGAAGACGATGTATTGCATCGCGAAGTTATTTGAGTGTTCCATCGTCATTAGGAGGCCCTGAATGTTACAATTAACTATCAGTTTTTCGTCGGATTCGAAAATCTAGACCTACAGCAGACGAACCATTTGGTGCTCGATGCAGCAATATCCCCTTGGAGACAAATCGGCTGGAGGACGATGTATTGAATCCCGACGCAATTTGAGTCTTCTATCGTCATTAGGAGGCGCTGAACGTTACAATTCACTATCATTTTTGCGTCGGATTCGAAAATCTACTCTCACAGGAGAAGGATCATATTGTGCCCGAGACAGCAATATCCCCTTGGAGACAAGTCGGCTGGAGGACGATGTATTGAATCTCGACGCAATTTGAGTGTTCCATCGTCATTAGAAGGCCCTGAACGTTACAATTAACTATCATTTTTTCGTCGGATTCGAAAATCTAGACTCACAGGAGAACGACCATAAGGTGCCCGAGGCAGCAATAGACCCTTGGAGACAAGTCGGCTGGAGGCCGATGTATTGAATCTCGACGAAATTTGAGTGTTCCATCGGCATTAGGAGGCCCTGAACGTTAAAATTAACTATCATTTTTGCGTCGGATTCGATAATCTAAACTCACAGGAGAACGACCATACGGTGCCCGAGGCAGCAACAGACCCTTGGAGACAAGTCGGCTGGAGGACGATGTATTGGATCTTGACGCAATTTGAGTGTTCCATCGTCATTACAAGGCCCTGAACGTTACAATTAACTATCATTTTTGCGTCGTTTTCGAAAATCTAGACTCACAGGAGAACGACCATAAGGTGCCCGAGGCAGCAATAGACCCATGGAGACAAGTCGGCTGGAGGACGATGTATTGGATCGCGACGCAATTTGAGTCTTCTATCGTCATTAGGAGGCGCTGAACGTTACAATTCACTATCATTTTTGCGTCGGATTCGAAAATCTAGACTCACAGGAGAAGGACCATGTGGTGCACGAGGCAGCGATATCCCCTTGGAGACAAGTCGGCTGGAGGCCGATGTATTGAATCTCGACGCAATTTGAGTGTTCCATCGTCATTTGAAGGCCCTGAACGTTCAATTAACTATTATTTTTGCGTCGGTTTCGAAAATCTAGACTCACAGGAGAACGACCATAAGGTGCCCGAGGCAGCAATAGACCCTTGGCGGCAAGTCGGCTGGAGGACGATGTATTGGATCGCGACGCAATTTGAGTGTTCCATCGTCATTAGAAGGCCCTGAACGTTACAATTCACTATCATTTTTGCGTCGGATTCGAAAATCTAGACTCACAGGAGAACGACCATAAGGTGCCCGAGGCAGCTATAGACCCTTGGAGACAAGTCGGCTGGAGGCCGATGTATTGAATCTCGACGCAATTTGAGTGTTCCATCGGCATTAGGAGGCCCTGAACGTTAAAATTAACTATCATTTTTGCGTCGGATTCGAAAATCTAGACTCACAGGAGAACGACCATAAGGTGCCCGAGGCAGCAATAGACCTTTGGAGACAAGTCGGCTGGAGGACGATGTATTGAATCGCGACGCAATTTGAGTCTTCTATCGTCATTAGGAGGCGCTGAACGTTACAATTCACTATCATTTTGGCGTCGGATTCGTAAATCTAGACTTACAAGAGAACGACCATAAAGTGCCCGAGGCAGCATTAGACCCTTGGAGACAAGTCGGCTGGAGGACGATGTATTGGATCGCGACGCAATTTAAAGTGTTCCATCGTCATTAGGAGGCCCTGAATGTTACAATTAACTATCAGTTTTTCGTCGGATTCGAAAATCTAGACTCACAGCAGACGAACAATTTGGTGCCCGAGGCAGCAATATCCCCTTGGAGACAAATCGGCTGGAGGACGATGTATTGAATCCCGACGCAATTTGAGTCTTCTATCGTCATTAGGAGGCGCTGAACGTTACAATTCACTATCATTTTTGCGTCGGATTCGAAAATCTAGACTCACTGGAGAAGGATCATATTGTGCCCGAGACAGCAATATCCCCTTGGAGACAAGTCGGCTAGAGGACGATGTATTGAATCTCGACGCAATTTGAGTGTTCCATCGTCATTAGAAGGCCCGGAACGTTACAATTAACTATCATTTTTGCGTCGGATTCGAAAATCTAGACTCACAGGAGAACGACCATAAGGTGCCCGAGGCAGCTATAGACACTTGGAGACAAGTCGGCTGCAGGACGATGTATTGAATCTCGACGCAATTTGAGAGTTCCATCGTCATTAGGCGGCACTGAACGTTACAATTAACTATCATTTTGGCGTCGGATTCGTAAATCTAGACTTACAAGAGAACGACCATAAAGTGCCCGAGGCAGCAATAGACCCTTGGCGACAAGTCGGCTGGAGGGCGATCTATTGGATCGCGACGCAAAATGAGTGTTCCATCGTCATTAGGAGGCCCTGAACCTTACAATTAACTATCAGCTTCGCGTCGGATTCGAAAATCTACTCACAGGAGAAGTTCATATGGTGCTCGAGACAGCAATATACCCCTTGGAGACAAATCGGCTGGAGGACGATGTATTGAATCTCGACGCAATTTTAGTCTTCTATCGTCATTAGGAGGCGCTGAACGTTACAATTCACTATCATTTTTGCGTCGGATTCGAAAATCTAGACTCACAGGAGAAGGATCAAATTGTGCCCGAGACAGCAATATCCCCTTGGAGACAAGTCGGCTGGAGGACGATGTATTGAATCTCGACGCAATTTGAGTGTTCCATCGTCATTAGAAGGCCCTGAACGTTACAATTAAATATCATTTTTGCGTCTGATTCGAAAATCTAGACTCACAGGAGAACGACCATAAGGTGCCAAAGGCAGCAATAGACCCTTGGAGACAAGTCGGCTGGAGGACGATGTATTGGATCGCGACGCAATTTGAGTCTTCTATCGTCATTAGGAGGCGCTGAACGTTACAATTCACTATCATTTTTGCGTCGGATTCGAAAATCTAGACTCACAGGAGAAGGATCATATTGTGCCCGAGACAGCAATATCCCCTTGGAGACAAGTCGGCTGGAGGCCGATGTATTGAATCTCGACGCAATTTGAGTGTTCCATCGTCATTAGAAGGCCCTAAACGTTACAACTAACTATCATTTTTGCGTCGGATTCGAAAATCTAGACTCACAGGAGAAGGACCATGTGGTCATTAGGACATTAGGAGGCGCTGAACGTTACAATTAACTATCATTCTTGCGTCGGATTCGAAAATCTAGACTCACAGGAGAACGACCATAAGGTGCCCGAGGCAGCAATAGACCCTTGGCGACAAGTCGGCTGGAGGACGATGTATTGGATCGCGACGCAATTTGAGTGTTCCATCGTCATTAGAAGGCCCTGAACGTTACAATTCACTATCATTTTTGCGTCGGATTCGAAAATCTAGACTCACAGGAGAACGACCATAAGGTGCCCGAGGCAGCTATAGACCCTTGGAGACAAGTCGGCTGGAGGCCGATGTATTGAATCTCGACGCAATTTGAGTGTTCCATCGGCATTAGGAGGCCCTGAACGTTAAAATTAACTATCATTTTTGCGTCGGATTCGAAAATCTAGACTCACAGGAGAACGACCATAAGGTGCCCGAGGCAGCAATAGACCTTTGGAGACAAGTCGGCTGGAGGACGATGTATTGGATCGCGACGCAATTTGACTGTTCCATCGTCATTAGGAGGCCCTGAATGTTACAATTAACTATCAGTTTTTCGTCGGATTCGAAAATCTAGACTCACAGCAGACGAACAATTTGGTGCCCGAGGCAGCAATATCCCCTTGGAGACAAATCGGCTGGAGGACGATGTATTGAATCCCGACGCAATTTGAGTCTTCTATCGTCATTAGGAGGCGCTGAACGTTACAATTCACTATCATTTTTGCGTCGGATTCGAAAATCTAGACTCACTGGAGAAGGATCATATTGTGCCCGAGACAGCAATATCCCCTTGGAGACAAGTCGGCAGGAGGACGATGTGTTGAATCTCGACGCAATTTGAGTGTTCCATCGTCATTAGAAGGCCCTGAACGTTACAATTAACTATCATTTTTGCGTCGGATTCGAAAATCTAGACTCACAGCAGAACGACCATAAGGTGCCCGAGGCAGCAATAGACCCTTGCAGACAAGTCGGCTGGAGGACGATGTATTGGATCGCGACGCAATTTGAGTCTTCTATCGTCATTAGGAGGCGCTGAACGTTACAATTCATAATCATTTTTGCGTCGGATACGAAAATCTAGACACACAGGAGAACGACCATAAGGTGCCCGAGGGAGCAATAGACCCTTGGAGACAAGTCGGCTGGAGGACGATGTATTGAATCTCGACGCAATTTGAGAGTTCCATCGTCATTAGGCGGCACTGAACGTTACAATTAACTACCATTTTGGCGTCGGATTCGTAAATCTAGACTTACAAGAGAACGACCATAAAGTGCCCGAGGCAGCATTAGACCCTTGGAGACAAGTCGGCTGGAGGACGATGTATTGGATCGCGACGCAATTTGAGTGTTCCATCGTCATTAGGAGGCCCTGAATGTTACAATTAACTATCAGTTTTTCGTCGGATTCGAAAATCTAGACTCACAGCAGACGAACCATTTGGTGCCCGAGACAGCAATATCCCCTTGGAGACAAGTCGGCTGGAGGACGATGTATTGAATCTCGACGCAAAATGAGTGTTCCATCGTCATTATGAGGCCCTGAACCTTACAATTAACTATCAGTTTCGCGTCGGATTCGAAAATCTACTCACAGGAGAAGTTCATACGGTGCTCGAGACAGCAATATACCCCTTGGAGACAAATCGGCTGGAGGACGATGTATTGAATCGCGACGCAATTTGAGTGTTCCATCGTCATTAGAAGGCCCTGAACGTTACAATTAACTATTATTTTTGCGTCGGATTCGAAAATCTAGACTCACAGGAGAACGACCATAAGGTGCCCGAGGCAGCAATAGACCCTTGGCGACAAGTCGGCTGGAGGACGATGTATTGGATCGCGACGCAATTTGAGTGTTCCATCGTCATTAGAAGGCCCTGAACGTTACAATTCACTATCATTTTTGCGTCGGATTCGAAAATCTAGACTCACTGGAGAAGGATCATATTGTGCCCGAGACAGCAATATCCCCTTGGAGACAAGTCGGCTGGAGGACGATGTATTGAATCTCGACGCAATTTGAGTGTTCCATCGTCATTAGAAGGCCCGGAACGTTACAATTAACTATCATTTTTGCGTCGGATTCGAAAATCTAGACTCACAGGAGAACGACCATAAGGTGCCCGAGGCAGCTATACACACTTGGAGACAAGTCGGCTGCAGGACGATGTATTGAATCTCGACGCAATTTGAGAGTTCCATCGTCATTAGGCGGCACTGAACGTTACAATTAACTATCATTTTGGCGTCGGATTCGTAAATCTAGACTTACAAGAGAACGACCATAAAGTGCCCGAGGCAGCATTAGACCCTTGGAGACAAGTCGGCTGGAGGACGATGTATTGGATCGCGACGCAATTTGAGTGTTCCATCGTCATTAGGAGGCCCTGAATGTTACAATTAACTATCAGTTTTTCGTCGGATTCGAAAATCTAGACTCACAGCAGACGAACCATTTGGTGCCCGAGACAGCAATATCCCCTTGGAGACAAGTCGGCTGGAGGACGATGTATTGAATCTCGACGCAATTTGAGTGTTCCATCGTCATTAGAAGGCCCTGAACGTTACAATTAACTATCATTTTTGCGTCGGATTCGAAAATCTAGACTCACAGGAGAACGACCATAAGGTGCCCGAGGCAGCAATAGACCCTTGGCGACAAGTCGGCTGGAGGGCGATCTATTGGATCGCGACGCAAAATGAGTGTTCCATCGTCATTAGGAGGCCCTGAACCTTACAATTAACTATCAGTTTCGCGTCGGATTCGAAAATCTACTCACAGGAGAAGTTCATATGGTGCTCGAGACAGCAATATACCCCTTGGAGACAAATCGGCTGGAGGACGATGTATTGAATCTCGACGCAATTTTAGTCTTCTATCGTCATTAGGAGGCGCTGAACGTTACAATTCACTATCATTTTTGCGTCGGATTCGAAAATCTAGACTCACAGGAGAAGGATCAAATTGTGCCCGAGACAGCAATATCCCCTTGGAGACAAGTCGGCTGGAGGACGATGTATTGAATCTCGACGCAATTTGAGTGTTCCATCGTCATTAGAAGGCCCTGAACGTTACAATTAAATATCATTTTTGCGTCGGATTCGAAAATCTAGACTCACAGGAGAACGACCATAAGGTGCCAAAGGCAGCAATAGACCCTTGGAGACAAGTCGGCTGGAGGACGATGTATTGGATCGCGACGCAATTTGAGTCTTCTATCGTCATTAGGAGGCGCTGAACGTTACAATTCACTATCATTTTTGCGTCGGATTCGAAAATCTAGACTCACAGGAGAAGGATCATATTGTGCCCGAGACAGCAATATCCCCTTGGAGACAAGTCGGCTGGAGGCCGATGTATTGAATCTCGACGCAATTTGAGTGTTCCATCGTCATTAGAAGGCCCTAAACGTTACAATTAACTATCATTTTTGCGTCGGATTCGAAAATCTAGACTCACAGGAGAAGGACCATGTGGTCATTAGGACATTAGGAGGCGCTGAACGTTACAATTAACTATCATTCTTGCGTCGGATTCGAAAATCTAGACTCACAGGAGAACGACCATAAGGTGCCCGAGGCAGCTATAGACCCTTGGAGACAAGTCGGCTGGAGGCCGATGTATTGAATCTCGACGCAATTTGAGTGTTCCATCGGCATTAGGAGGCCCTGAACGTTAAAATTAACTATCATTTTTGCGTCGGATTCGAAAATCTAGACTCACAGGAGAACGACCATAAGGTGCCCGAGGCAGCAATAGACCTTTGGAGACAAGTCGGCTGGAGGACGATGTATTGGATCGCGACGCAATTTGACTGTTCCATCGTCATTAGGAGGCCCTGAATGTTACAATTAACTATCAGTTTTTCGTCGGATTCGAAAATCTAGACTCACAGCAGACGAACAATTTGGTGCCCGAGGCAGCAATATCCCCTTGGAGACAAATCGGCTGGAGGACGATGTATTGAATCCCGACGCAATTTGAGTCTTCTATCGTCATTAGGAGGCGCTGAACGTTACAATTCACTATCATTTTTGCGTCGGATTCGAAAATCTAGACTCACTGGAGCAGGATCATATTGTGCCCGAGACAGCAATATCCCCTTGGAGACAAGTCGGCAGGAGGACGATGTATTGAATCTCGACGCAATTTGAGTGTTCCATCGTCATTAGAAGGCCCTGAACGTTACAATTAACTATCATTTTTGCGTCGGATTCGAAAATCTAGACTCACAGCAGAACGACCATAAGGTGCCCGAGGCAGCAATAGACCCTTGCAGACAAGTCGGCTGGAGGACGATGTATTGGATCGCGACGCAATTTGAGTCTTCTATCGTCATTAGGAGGCGCTGAACGTTACAATTCATAATCATTTTTGCGTCGGATACGAAAATCTAGACACACAGGAGAACGACCATAAGGTGCCCGAGGGAGCAATAGACCCTTGGAGACAAGTCGGCTGGAGGACGATGTATTGAATCTCGACGCAATTTGAGAGTTCCATCGTCATTAGGCGGCACTGAACGTTACAATTAACTACCATTTTGGCGTCGGATTCGTAAATCTAGACTTACAAGAGAACGACCATAAAGTGCCCGAGGCAGCATTAGACCCTTGGAGACAAGTCGGCTGGAGGACGATGTATTGGATCGCGACGCAATTTGAGTGTTCCATCGTCATTAGGAGGCCCTGAATGTTACAATTAACTATCAGTTTTTCGTCGGATTCGAAAATCTAGACTCACAGCAGACGAACCATTTGGTGCCCGAGACAGCAATATCCCCTTGGAGACAAGTCGGCTGGAGGACGATGTATTGAATCTCGACGCAAAATGAGTGTTCCATCGTCATTATGAGGCCCTGAACCTTACAATTAACTATCAGTTTCGCGTCGGATTCGAAAATCTACTCACAGGAGAAGTTCATACGGTGCTCGAGACAGCAATATACCCCTTGGAGACAAATCGGCTGGAGGACGATGTATTGAATCTCGACGCAATTTGAGTCTTCCATCGTCATTAGGAGGCGCTGAACGTTACAATTCACTATCATTTTTGCGTCGGATTCGAAAATCTAGACTCACAGGAGAAGGATCAAATTGTGCCCGAGACCGCAATATCCCCTTGGAGACAAGTCGGCTGGAGGACGATGTATTGAATCTCGACGCAATTTGAGTGTTCCATCGTCATTAGAAGGCCCTGAACGTTAGAATTAACTATCATTTTTGCGTCGGATTCGAAAATCTAGACTCACAGGAGAACGACCATAAGGTGCCCGAGGCACCAATAGACCCTTGGAGACAAGTCGGCTGGAGGACGTTGTATTGGATCGCGACGCAATTTGAGTCTTCTATCGTCATTAGGAGGCGCTGAACGTTACAATTCACTATCATTTTTGCGTTGGATTCGAAAATCTAGACTCACAGGAGAAGGATCATATTGTGCCCGAGACAGCAATATCCCCTTGGAGACAAGTCGGCTGGAGGCCGATGTATTGAATCTCAACGCAATTTGAGTGTTCCATCGTCATTAGAAGGCCCTGTACGTTACAATTAACTATCATTTTTGCGTCGGATTCGAAAATCTAGACTCACAGGAGAACGACCATAAGGTGCCCGAGGCAGCAATAGACCCTTGGCGACAAGTGGGCTGGAGGACGATGTATTGGATCGCGACGCAATTTGAGTCTTCTATCGTCATTAGGATGCGCTGAACGTTACAATTCACTATCAATTTTGCGTCGGATTCGAAAATCTAGACTCACAGGAGAAGGACCATAAAGTGCCCGAGGCAGCAATAGACCCTTGGAGACAAGTCGGCTGGAGGACGATGTAATGGATCGCGACGCAATTTGAGTCTTCAATCGTCATTAGGAGGCGCTGAACGTTATAATTCACTATCATTTTTGCGTCGGATTCGAAAATTCAGACTCACAGGAGAAGGATCATATTGTGCCCGAGACAGCAATATCCCCTTGGAGACAAGTCGGCTGGAGGACGATGTATTGAATCTCGACGCAAGTTGAGTGTTCCATCGTCATTAGAAGGCCCTGAACGTTACAATTAACTATCATTTTTGCGTCGGATTCGAAAATCTAGACTCACAGGAGAACGACCATAAGGTGCCCGAGGCAGCAATAGACCCTTGGAGACAAGTCGGCTGGAGGACGATGTATTGGATCGCGACGCAATTTGAGTCTTCTATCGTCATTAGGAGGCGCTGAACGTTATAATTCACTATCATTTTTGCGTCGGATTCGAAAATTCAGACTCACAGGAGAAGGACCATCTGGTGCCCGAGGCAGCGATATCCCCTTGGAGACAAGTCGGCTGGAGGCCGATGTATTGAATCTCGACGCAATTTGAGTGTTCCATCGGCATTAGGAGGCCCTGAACATTAAAATTAACTATCATTCTTGCGTCGGATTCGATAATCTAAACTCACAGGAGAACGACCATAAGGTGCCCAAGGCAGCAACAGACCCTTGGAGACAAGTCGGTTGGAGGCCGATGTATTGAATCTCGACGCAATTTGAGTGTTCCATCGTCATTAGAAGGCCCTGAACGTTACAATTAACTATCATTTTTGCGTCGGATTCGAAAATCTAGACTCACAGGAGAACGACCATAAGGTGCCCGAGGCAGCAATAGACCCCTGGTGGCAAGTCGGCTGGAGGCCGATGTATTGAATCTCGACGCAATTTGAGTGTTCCATCGTCATTAGAAGGCCCTGAACGTTACAATTAACTATCATTTTTGCGTCGGATACGAAAATCTAGACTCACAAGAGAACGACCATAAGGTGCTCGAGGCAGCAATAGACCCTTGGAGACAAGTCGGCTGGAGGACGATGTATTGAATCTCGACGCAATTTTAGAGTTCCATCATCATTAGGCGTTCCTGAACGTTTCAATTAACTATCATTTTTGCGTCGGATACGTAAATCTAGACTTACAAGAGAACGACCATAAAGTGCCCGCGGCAGCATTAGACCCTTGGAGACAAGTCGGCTGGAGGACGATGTATTGGATCGCGACGCAATTTGAGTGTTCCATCGTCATTAGGAGGCCCTGAATGTTACAATTAACTATCATTTTTGCGTCGGATTCGAAAATCTAGACTCACAGGAGAAGGACCATGTGGTCATTAGGACATTAGGAGGCGCTGAACGTTACAATTAACTATCATTCTTGCGTCGGATTCGAAAATCTAGACTCACAGGAGAACGACCATAAGGTGCCCGAGGCAGCAATAGACCCTTGGCGACAAGTCGGCTGGAGGACGATGTATTGGATCGCGACGCAATTTGAGTGTTCCATCGTCATTAGAAGGCCCTGAACGTTACAATTCACTATCATTTTTGCGTCGGATTCGAAAATCTAGACTCACAGGAGAACGACCATAAGGTGCCCGAGGCAGCTATAGACCCTTGGAGACAAGTCGGCTGGAGGCCGATGTATTGAATCTCGACGCAATTTGAGTGTTCCATCGGCATTAGGAGGCCCTGAACGTTAAAATTAACTATCATTTTTGCGTCGGATTCGAAAATCTAGACTCACAGGAGAACGACCATAAGGTGCCCGAGGCAGCAATAGACCTTTGGAGACAAGTCGGCTGGAGGACGATGTATTGAATCGCGACGCAATTTGAGTCCTCTATCGTCATTAGGAGGCGCTGAACGTTACAATTCACTATCATTTTGGCGTCGGATTCGTAAATCTAGACTTACAAGAGAACGAACATGAAGTGCCCGAGGCAGCATTAGACCCTTGGAGACAAGGCGGCTGGAGGACGATGTATTGGATAGCGACGCAATTTGAGTGTTCCATCGTCATTAGGAGGCCCTGAATGTTACAATTAACTATCAGTTTTTCGTCGGATTCGAAAATCTAGACTCACAGCAGACGAACCATTTGGTGCCCGAGACAGCAATATCCCCTTGGAGACAAGTCGGCTGGAGGACGATGTATTGAATCTCGACGCAATTTGAGTGTTCCATCGTCATTAGAAGGCCCTGAACGTTACAATTAACTATCATTTTTGCGTCGGATTCGAAAATCTAGACTCATAGGAGAACGACCATAAGGTGCACGAGGCAGCAATAGACCCTTGGCGACAAGTCGGCTGGAGGGCGATCTATTGCATCGCGACGCAAAATGAGTGTTCCATCGTCATTAGGAGACCCTGAACCTTACAATTAACTATCAGTTTCGCGTCGGATTCGAAAATCTACTCACAGGAGAAGTTCAAACGGTGCTCGAGACAGCAATATACCCCTTGGAGACAAATCGGCTGGAGGACGATGTATTGAATCTCGACGCAATTTGAGTCTTCTATCGTCATTAGGAGGTGCTGAACGTTACAATTCACTATCATTTTTGCGTCTTATTCGAAAATCTAGACTCACAGGAGAAGGATCAAATTGTGCCCGAGACAGCAATATCCCCTTGGAGACAAGTCGGCTGGAGGACGATGTATTGTATCTCGACGCAATTTGAGTGTTCCATCGTCATTAGAGGGCCCTGAACGTTACAATTAACTATCATTTTTGCGTCGGATTCGAAAATCTAGACTCACAGGAGAACGACCATAAGGTGCCCGAGGCAGCAATAGACCCTTGGCGACAAGTCGGCTGGCGGACGATGTATTGAATCTCGACGCAATTTGAGAGTTCCATCGTCATTAGGCGGACCTGAACGTTACAATTAATTATCATTTTCGCGTCGGATTCGTAAATCTAGACTTACAAGAGAACGACCATAAAGTGCCCGAGGCAGCATTAGACCCTTGGAGACAAGTCGGCTGGAGGACGATGTATTGGATCGCGACGCAATTTGAGTGTTCCATCGTCACCAGGAGGCCCTGAATGTTACAATTAACTATCAGTTTTTCGTCGGAATCGAAAATCTAGACTCACAGCAGACGAACCATTTGGTGCCCGAGGCAGCAATATCCCCTTGGAGACAAATCGACTGGAGGACGATGTATTGAATCCCGACCCAATTTGAGTCTTCTATCGTCATTAGGAGGCGCTGAACGTTACAATTCACTATCATTTTTGCGTCGGATTCGAAAATCTAGACTCACAGGAGAAGGATCATATTGTGCCCGAGACAGCAATATCCCCTTGGAGACAAGTCGGCTGGAGGACAATGTATTGAATCTCGACGCAATTTGACTGTCCCATCGTCATTAGGAGGCCCTAAACGTCACAATTGACTATCATTTTTGCGGTGGATTCGGTAATCTAAACTCACAGGGGAACGACCATACGGTGCCCGAGGCAGCTATTGACCCTTGGAGACAAGTCGGTTGGAGGACGATGCATTGGATCGCGACGCAAAATGAGTGTTCCATCGTCATTAGGAGGCCCTGAACCTTACAATTAACTATCAGTTTCGCGTCGGATTCGAAAATCTACTCACAGGAGAACGACCATAAGGTGCCCGAGGCAGCAATAGACCCTTGGAGACAAGTCGGCTGGAGGACGATGTATTGAATCCCGACGCAATTTGAGACTTCTATCGTCATTAGGAGGCGCTGAACGTTACAATTAACTATCATTTTTGCGTCGGATTCGAAAATCTAGACTCACAGGAGAAGGACCACGTGGTGCCCGAGGCAGCGATATCCCCTTGGAGACAAGTCGGCTGGAGGACGATGTATTGAATCTCGACGCAATTTGAGTCTTCTATCGTCATTAGGAGGCGCTGAACGTTACAATTCACTATCATTTTTGCGTCGGATTCGAAAATCTAGACTCACAGGAGAAGGATCATATTGTGCCGGAGACAGCAATATCCCCTTGGAGACAAGTCGGCTGGAGGACGATGTATTGAATCTCGACGCAATTTGAGTGTTCCATCGTCATTAGAAGGCCCTGAACGTTACAATTAACTATCAGTTTTTCGTCGGATTCGAAAATCTACTCACAGGAGAAGTTCATACGGTGCTCGAGACAGCAATATACCCCTTGGAGACAAATCGGCTGGAGGACGATGTATTGAATCTCGACGCAATTTGAGTCTTCTATCGTCATTAGGAGGCGCTGAACGTTACAATTCACTATCATTTTTGCGTCGGATTCGAAAATCTAGACTCACAGGAGAACGACCATAAGGTGCCCGAGGCAGCGATATCCACTTGGAGGCAAGTCTGCTGGAGGCCGATGTATTGAATCTCGACGCAATTTGAGAGTTCCATCGTCATTAGGCGGCACTGAACGTTACAATTAACTATCGTTTTGGCGTCGGATTCGTAAATCTAGACTTACAAGAGAACGACCATAAAGTGCCCGAGGCAGCATTAGACCCTTGGAGACAAGTCGGCTGGAGGACGATGTATTGGATCGCGACGCAATTTGAGTGTTCCATCGTCATTAGGAGGCCCTGAATGTTACAATTAACTATCAGTTTTTCGTCGGATTCGAAAATCTAGACTGACAGCAGACGAACCATTTGGTGCCCCAGGCACCAATATCCCCTTGGAGACAAATCGGCTGGAGGACGATGTATTGAATCCCGACGCAATTTGAGTCTTCTATCGTCATTAGGAGGAGCTGAACGTTACAATTCACTATAATTTTTGCGTCGGATTCGAAAATCTAGACTCACAGGAGAACGACCATAAGGTGCCCGAGGCAGCAATAGACCCTTGGAGACAAGTCGGCTGGATGCCGATGTATTGAATCTCGACGCAATTTGAGTGTTCCATCGGCATTAGGAGGCCCTGAACGTTAAAATTAACTATCATTCTTGCGTCGGATTCGATAATCTAAACTCACAGGAGAACGACCATAAGGTGCCCGAGGCTGCAACAGACCCTTGGAGACAAGTCGGCTGGAGGCCGATGTATTGAATCTCGACGCAATTTGAGTGTTCCATCGGCATTAGGAGGCCCTGAACGTTACAATTAACATTCATTTTTGCGTCGAATTCGATAATCTAAACTCAGAGGAGAACGACCATAAGGTGCCCGAGGCAGCAATAGACCCTTGGAGACAAGTCGGCTGGAGGCCGATGTATTGAATCTCGACGCAATTTGAGTGTTCCATCGTCATTAGAAGGCCCTGAACGTTACAATTAAGTATCATTTTTGCGTCGGATTGGATAATCTAGACTCACAGGAGAACGACCATAAGGTGCCCGAGGCAGCAATAGACCCTTGGAGACAAGTCGGCTGGAGGACGATGTATTGAATCTCGACGCAATTTGAGAGTTCCATCGTCATTAGGCGGCCCTGAACGTTACAATTAACTATCATTTTGGCGTCGGATTCGTAAATCTAGACTTACAAGAGAACGACCATAAATTGCCCGAGGCAGCAATAGACCCTTGGCGACAAGTCGGCTGGAGGACGATGTATTGGATCGCGACGCAATTTGAGTGTTCCATCGTCATTAGGAGGCCCTGAATGTTACAATTAACTATCAGTTTTTCGTCGGATTCGAAAATCTAGACTCACAGCAGACGAACCATTTGGTGCCCGAGGCAGCAATATCCCCTTGGAGACAAATCGGCTGGAGGACGATGTATTGAATGCCGACGCAATTTGAGTCTTCTATCGTCATTAGGAGGCGCTGAACGTTACAATTCACTATCATTTTTGCATCGGATTCGAAAATCTAGACACACAGGAGAAGGATCATATTGTGCCCGAGACAGCAGTATCCCCTTGGAGACAAGTCGGCTGGAGGACGATGTATTGAATCTCGACTCAATTTGAGTGTCCCATCGTCATTAGGAGGCCCTAAACGTTACAATTAAGTATCATTTTTGCGTCGGATTCGATAATCTAAACTCACAGGGGAACGACCATACGGTGCCCGAGGCAGCTATTGACCCTTGGAGACAAGTCGGTTGGAGGACGATGTATTGGATCGCGACGCAAAATGAGTGTTCCATCGTCATTAGGAGGCCCTGAATGTTACAATTAACTGTCAGTTTTTCGTCGGATTCGAAAATCTAAACTCACAGGAGAACGACCATAAGGTGCCCGAGGCAGCAACAGACCCTTGGAGACAAGTCGTCGGGAGGCCGATGTATTGAATCTCGACGCAATTTGAGTGTTCCATCGGCATTAGGTGGCCCTGAACGTTACAATTAACTATCATTTTTGCGTCGGGTTCGAAAATCTAGACTCACAGGAGAACGACCATAAGGTGCCCGAGGCAGCAATAGAACCATGGAGACAAGTCGGCTGGAGGACGATGTATTGAATCTCGACGCAATTTGAGAGTTCCATCGTCATTAGGCGGCCCTGAACGTTACAATTAACTATCATTTTTGCGTCGGATTCGAAGACCTAGACTTACAAGAGAACGACCATAAAGTGCCCGAGGCAGCATTAGATCCTTGGAGACAAGTCGGCTGGAGGCCGATGTATTGAATCTCGACGCAATTTGAGTGTTCCATCGGCATTAGGAGGCCCTGAACGTTAAAATTAACTATCATTTTTGCGTGGGATTCGATAATCTAAACTCACAGGAGAACGACCATACGGTGCCCGAGGCAGCAACAGACCCTTGGAGACAAGTCGGCTGGAGGACGATGTATTAAATCTCGACGCAATTTGAGTGTTCCATCGTCATTACAAGGCCCTGAACGTTACAATTAACTATCATTTTGTGCGTCGGATTCGAAAATCTAGACTCACAGGAGAACGACCATAAGGTGCCCGATGCAGCAATAAACCCTTGGAGACAAGTCGGCTGGAGGACGATGTATTGGATCGCGACGCAATTTGAGTGTTCCATCGTCATTAGGAGGCCCTGAATGTTACAATTAACTATCAGTTTTTCGTCGGATTCGAAAATCTAGACTCACAGCAGACGTACCATTTGGTGCCCGAGGCAGCAATATCCCCTTGGAGACAAATCGGCTGGAGGACGATGTATTGAATCCCGACGCAATTTGAGTCTTCTATCGTCATTAGGAGGCGCTGAACGTTACAATTCACTATCATTTTTGCGTCGGATTCGAAAATCTAGACTCACAGGAGAACGACCATAAGGTGCCCGATGCAGCAATAGACCGTTGGAGACAAGTCGGCTTTAGGACGATGTATTGAATCTCGACGCAATTTGAGTGTCCCATCGTCATTAGGAGGCCCTAAACGTTACAATTAAGTATCATTTTTGCGTCGGATTCGATAATCTAAACTCACAGGGGAACGACCATACGGTGCCCGAGGCAGCAATTGACCCTTGTAGACAAGTCGGTTGGAGGACGATGTATTGGATCACGACGCAAAATGAGTGTTCCATCGTCATTAGGAGGCCCTGAATGTTACAATTAACTATCAGTTTTTCGTCGGATTCGAAAATCTAAACTCACAGGAGAACGACCATAAGGTGCCCGAGGCAGCAATAGACCGTTGGAGACAAGTCGGCTGGAGGCCGATGTATTGAATCTCGACGCAATTTGTGAGTTCCATCGTCATTACAAGGCCCTGAACCTTACAATTAACTATCAGTTTCGCGTCGGATTCGAAAATCTACTCACAGGAGAAGTTCATACGGTGCTCGAGACAAATCGGCTGGAGGACGATGTATTGAATCTCGACGCAATTTGAGTCTTCTATCGTCATTAGGAGGCGCTGAACGTTACTATTCACTATCATTTTTGCGTCGGATTCGAAATTTAGACCCACAGGAGAAGGATCATATGGTGCCCGAGGCAGCGACAGACCCTTGGAGACAAGTCGGCTGGAGGCCGATGTATTGAATATCGACGCAATTTGAGTGTTCCGTCGTCATTAGGAGGCCCTAAACGTTACAATTAACTATAATTTTTGCGTCGGATTCGATAATCTAAACTCACAGGAGAACGACCATAAGGTGCCCGAGGCAGCATTAGACCGTTGGAGACAAGTCGGCTGGAGGACGATGTATTGAATCTCCACGCAATTTGAGTGTCCCATCGTCATTACAAGGCCCTAAACGTTACAATTAACTATCAGTTTTGCGTCGGATTCGATAATCTAAACTCACAGGAGAACGACCATAAGGTGCCCGAGGCAGCAACAGACCCTTGGAGACAAGTCGGCTGGAGGCCGATGTATTGAATCTCGACTTAATTTGAGAGTTCCATCATCTTTAGGAGGCCCTGAACGTTATAATTAACTATCATTTTTGCGTCGGATTCGAAAATCTAAACTCACAGGAGAACGACCATAAGGTGCCCGAGGCAGCAATAGACCCTTGGAGACAAGTCGGCTGGAGGCCGATGTATTGAATCTCGACGCAATTTGAGTGTTCCATCGTCATTACAAGGCCCTGAACGTTACAATTAACTATCATTTTTGCGTCGGATTCGAAAATCTAGACTCACAGGAGAACGACCATTAGGTGCCCGAGGCAGCAATAGACCCTTGGAGACAAGTCGGCTGGAGGCCGATGTATGGAATCTCGACGCAATTTGAGTGTTCCATCGGCATTAGGAGGCCCTGAACGTTACAATTAACTATCATTTTTGCGTCGGATTCGATAATCTAAACTCACAGGGGAACGACCATACGGTGCCCGAGGCAGCTATTGACCCTTGGAGACAAGTCGGCTGGAGGCCGATGTATGGAATCTCGACGCAATTTGAGTGTTCCATCGGCATTAGGAGGCCCTGAACGTTACAATTAACTATCATTTTTGCGTCGGATTCGAAAATCTAGACTTACAAGAGAACGACTATAAGGTGCCCGAGGCAGCATTACACCCTTTGAGACAAGTCGGCTGGAGGACGATGTATTGAATCTCGACGCAATTTGAGAGATCTATCGTCATCAGGAGGCGCTGAACGTTACTATTCACTATCATTTTTGAGTCGGATTCGATAATCTAAACTCACAGGAGAACGACCATACGGTGCCCGAGGCAGCAACAGACCCTTGGAGACAAGTCGGCTGGAGGCCGGTGTATTGAATATCGACGCAATTTGAGTGATCCTTCGTCATTAGGAGGCCCTAAACGTTACAATTAACTATCATTTTTGCGTCGGATTCGATAATCTAAACTCACAGGAAAACGACCATAAGGTGCCCGAGGCAGCATTAGTCCCTTGGAGACAAGTCGGCTGGAGGACGATGTATTGAATCTCGACGAAATTTGAGTGTCCCATCGTCATTACAAGGCCCTAAACGTTACAATTAACTATCATTTTTGCGTCGGATTCGATAATCTAAACTCACAGGAGAACGACCATAAGGTGCCCGAGGCAGCAATAGACCCTTGGAGACAAGTCGGCTGGAGGCCGATGTATTGAATCTCGACGCAATTTGAGGGTTCCATCGGCATTAGGAGGCCCTGAACGATATAATTAACGATCATTTTTGCGTCGGATTCGATAATCTAAACTCACAGGAGAACGACCATAAGGTGCCCGAGGCAGCAATAGACCCTTGGAGACAAGTCGGCTGGAGGCCGATGTATTGAATCTCGACGAAATTTGAGTGTTCCATCGGCATTAGGAGGCCCTGAACGTTACAATTAACTATCATTTTTGCGTCGGATTCGATAATATAAACTCACTGGAGAACGACCATAAGCTGCCCGAGGCAGCAACAGACCCTTGGAGACAAGTCGGCTGGAGGACGATGTATTGAATCTCGACGCAATTTGAGGGTTTCATTGTCATTACAAGGCCCTGAACGTTACAATTAACTATCATTTTTGCGTCGGATTCGAAAATCTAGACTCACAGGAGAACGACCATAAGGTGCCGAGGCAGCAATAGACCCTTGGAGACAAGTCGGCTGGAGGACGATGTATTGAATCTCGACGCAATTTGAGAGTTCCATCGTCATTAGGCGGCCCTGAACGTTACAATTAACTATCATTTTTGCGTCGGATTCGAAAATCTAGACTTACAAGAGAACGACCATAAAGTGCCCGTGGCAGCATTGGATCCTTGGAGACAAGTCGGCTGGAGGACGATGTATTGGATCGCGACGCAATTTGAGTGTTCTATCGTCGTTAGGAGGCCCTGAATGTTACAATTAACTATCAGTTTTTCGTCGGATTCGAAAATCTGGACTCACAGCAGATGAAACATTTGGTGCCCGAGGCAGACATATCCCCTTGGAGACAAATCGGCTGGAGGACGATGTATTGAATCCCGACGCAATTTGAGAGATATATCGTCATCAGGAGGCGCTGAACGTTACTATTCACTATCATTTTTGCGTCGGATTCTAAAATCTAGACTCACAGGAGAAAGATCATATGGTGCCCGAGGCAGCAACAGACCCTTGGAGACAGGTCGGCTGGAGGACGATGTATTGAATCTCGACGCAATTTGAGGGTTTCATTGTCATTACAAGGCCCTGAACGTTACAATTAACTATCATTTTTGCGTCGGATTCGAAAATCTAGACTCACAGGAGAACGACCATAAGGTGCCCGAGGCAGCAATAGACCCTTGGAGACAAGTCGCGTGGAGGACGATGTATTGGATCGCGACGCAATTTGAGTCTTCTATCGTCATTAGGAGGCCCTGAATGTTACAATTAACTATCAGTTTTTCGTCGGATTCGAAAATCTAGACTCAGAGGAGAACGACCATAAGGTGCCCGAGGCAGCATCACCCTTGGAGACAAGTCGGCGGGAGGCCGATGTATTGAATCTCGACGCAATTTGAGTGTTCCATCGTCGTTACATGGCCCTGAACGTTACAATTAACTATTATTTTTGCGTCGGATTCGAAAATCTAGACGCACAGGAAAACGACCATAAGGTGCCCGAGGCAGCATTAGACCCTTGGAGACAAGTCGGCTGGAGGACGATGTATTGAATCTCGACGCAATTTGAGTGTCCCATCGTCATTACAAGGCCCTAAACGTTACAATTAACTATCATTTTTGCGTCGGATTCGATAATCTAAACTCACAGGAGAACGACCATAAGCTGCCCGAGGCAGCAACAGACCCGTGGAGACAAGTCGGCTGGAGGACGATGTAATGAATCTCGACGCAATTTGAGTGTTCCATCGTCATTACAAGGCCCCGAACGATACAATTAACTATCATTTTTGCGTCGGATTCGAAAATCTAGACTCACAGGAGAACGACCATAAGGTGCACGAGGCAGCAATAGACCCTTGGAGACAAGTCGGCTGCAGGCCGATGTATTGAATCTCGACACAATATGAGTGTTCCATCGGCATTAGGAGGCCCTGAACGTTACAATTAACTATCATTTTTGCGTCGGATTCGATAATCTAAACTCACAGGAGAACGACCATAAGGTGCCCGAGGCAGCAATTGACCCTTGGAGACAAGTCGGCTGGAGGCCGATGTATTGAATCTCGACGCAATTTGAGTGTTCCATCGTCATTACAAGGCCCTGAAAGTTACAATTAACTATCATTTTTGCGTCGGATTCGAAAATCTAGACTCACAGGAGAACGACCATAAGGTGCCCGAGGCAACAATAGACCCTTAGAGACAAGTCGGCTGGAGGCCGATGTATTGAATCTCGACGCAATTTGAGTGTTCCATCGGCATTAGGAGGCCCTGAACGTTACAATTAACTATCATTTTTGCGTCGGGTTCGAAAATCTAGACTCACAGGAGAACGACAATTAGGTGCCCGAGGCAGCAATAGACCCTTGGAGACAAGTCGGCTGGAGGCCGATGTATTGAATCTCGACACAATTTGAGTGTTTCATCGGCATTAGGAGGCCCTGAATGTTATAATTAACTATCATTTTTGCGTCGGATTCGAAAATCAAGACTCACAGGAGAACGACCATAAGGTGCCCGAGGCAGCAATAGACCCTTGGAGACAAGTCGGCTGGAGGCCGATGTATTGAATCTCGACACAATTTGAGTGTTTCATCGGCATTAGGAGGCCCTGAATGTTATAATTAACTATCATTTTTGCGTCGGATTCGATAATCTAAACTCACAGGAGAACGACCATAAGGTGCCCGAGGCAGCAATAGACCCTTGGAGACAAATCGGCTGGAGGCCGATGTATTGAATCTCGACGCAATTTGAGTGTTCCATCGTCATTACAAGGCCCTGAACGTTACAATTAACTATCATTTTTGCGTCGGATTCGATAATATAAACTCACTGGAGAACGACCATAAGCTGCCCGAGGCAGCAACAGACCCATGGAGACAAGATGGCTGGAGGACGATGTATTGAATCTCGACGCAATTTGAGGGTGTCATTGTCATTACAAGGCCCTGAACGTTACAATTAACTATCATTTTTGCGTCGGATTCGGAAATCTAGACTCACAGGAGAACGACCATAAGGTGCCCGAGGCAGCAATAGACCCTTGGAGACAAGTCGGGTGGAGGAGGATGTATTGGATCGCGACGCAATTTGAGTCTTCTATCGTCATTAGGAGGCCCTGAATGTTACAATTAACTATCAGTTTTTCGTCGGATTCGAAAATCTAGACTCAGAGGAGAACGACCATAAGGTGCCCGAGGCAGCATCACCCTTGGAGACAAGTCGGCGGGAGGCCGATGTATTGAATCTCGACGCAATTTGAGTGTTCCATCGTCGTTACATGGCCCTGAACGTTACAATTAACTATTATTTTTGCGTCGGATTCGAAAATCTAGACGCACAGGAGAACGACCATAAGGTGCCCGAGGCAGCAATATACCCTTGGAGACAAGTCGGCTGGAGGCCGATGTATTCAATCTCGACGCAATTTGAGTGTTCCATCGGCATTAGGAGGCCCTGAACGTTACAATTAACTATCATTTTTGCGTCGGGTTCGAAAATCTAGACTCACAGGAGAACGACGATAAGGTGCCGAGGCAGCAATAGACCCTTGGAGACAAGTCGGCTGGAGGACGATGTATTGAATCTCGACGCAATTTGAGAGTTCCATCGTCATTAGGCGGCCCTGAACGTTACAATTAACTATCATTTTTGCGTCGGATTCGAAAATCTAGACTTACAAGAGAACGACCATAAAGTGCCCGTGGCAGCATTGGATCCTTGGAGACAAGTCGGCTGGACGACGATGTATTGGATCGCGACGCAATTTGAGTGTTCTATCGTCATTAGGAGGCCCTGAATGTTACAATTAACTATCAGTTTTTCGTCGGATTCGAAAATCTGGACTCACAGCAGATGAAACATTTGGTGCCCGAGGCAGCAATATCCCCTTGGAGACAAATCGGCTGGAGGTCGATGTATTGAATCCCGACGCAATTTGAGAGATCTATCGTCATCAGGAGGCGCTGAACGTTACTATTCACTATCATTTTTGCGTCGGATTCTAAAATCTAGACTCACAGGAGAAAGATCATATGGTGCCCGAGGCAGCAACAGACCCTTGGAGACAATGTCGGCTGGAGGCCGATGTATTGAATATCGACGCAATTTGAGTGTTCCATCGTCATTAGGAGGCCCTAAACGTTACAATTAACTATCTTTTTTGCGTCGGATTCGATAATCTAAACTCACAGGAAAACGACCATAAGGTGCCCGAGGCAGCATTAGACCCTTGGAGACAAGTCGGCTGGAGGACGATGTATTGAATCTCGACGCAATTTGAGTGTCCCATCGTCATTACAAGGCCCTAAACGTTACAATTAACTATCATTTTTGCGTCGGATTCGATAATCTAAACTCACAGGAGAACGACCATAAGGTGCCAGAGGCAGCGTCACCCTTGGAGACAAGTCGGCGGGAGGCCGATGTATTGAATCTCGACGCAATTTGAGTTTTCCATCGTCGTTACATGGCCCTGAACGTTACAATTAACTATCATTTTTGCGTCGGATTCGAAAATCTAGACTCACAGGAGAACGACCATAAGGTGCCCGAGGCAGCAATAGACCCTTGGAGACAAGTCGGCTGGTGGCCGATGTATTGAATCTCGACGCAATTTGAGTGTTCCATCGGCATTAGGAGGCCCTGAACGTTACAATTAACTATCATTCTTGCGTCGGATTCGATAATCTAAACTCACAGGAGAACGACCATAAGGTGCCCGAGGCAGCAATAGACCCATGGAGACACGTCGGCTGGAGGCCGATGTATTGAATATCGACGCAATTTGAGTGTTCCATCGTCATGACAAGGCCCTGATCGTTACAATTAACTATCATTTTTGCGTCGGATTCGAAAATCAAGACTCACAGGAGAACGACCATAAGGTGCCGGAGGCAGCAATAGACCCTTGGAGACAAGTCGGCTGGAGGCCGATGTATTGAATCTCGACACAATTTGAGTGTTTCATCGGCATTAGGAGGCCCTGAACGTTATGATTAACTATCATTTTTGCGTCGGAATCGATAATCTAAACTCACAGGGGAACGACCATACGGTGTCCGAGGCAGCTATTGACCCTTGGAGACAAGTCGGTTGGAGGACGATGTATTGGATCGCGACGCAAAATGAGTATCCCATCGTCATTAGAAGGCCCTGAACGTTACAATTAACTATCATTTATGCGTCGGATTCGAAAATCTACTCACAGGAGAAGTTCATACGGTGCTCGAGACAGCAATATCCCCTTCGAGACAAGTCCGCTGGAGGCCGATGTATTGAATCTCGACGCAATTTGAGAGTTCCATCGGCATTAGGGGGCCATGAACGTTACAATTAACTATCATTTTTGCGTCGGGTTCGAAAAACTAGACTAACAAGAGAACGACCATAAGGTGCCCGAGGCAGCATTAGACCCTTGGAGACAAGTCGGCTGGAGGACGATGTATTGAATCTCGACTCAATTTGAGAGTTCTATCGTCATCAGGAGGCGCTGAACGTTACTATTCACTATCATTTTTGCGTCGGATTCGAAAATCTAGACTCACAGGAGAACGACCATAAGGTGCCCGAGGCAGCATTAGACCCTTGGAGAAAAGTCGGCTGGAGGACGATGTATTGAATCTCGTCGCAATTTGAGTGTCCCATCGTCATTACAAGGCCCTAAACGTTACAATTACAATTAACAATCTCGACGCAATTTGAGTGTTCCATCGTCATTACAAGGCCCTGAAAGTTACAATTAACTATCATTTTTGCGTCGGATTCGAAAATCTAGACTCACAGGAGAACGACCATAAGGTGCCCGAGGCAGCAATAGACCCTTGGAGACAAGTCGGCTGCAGGACGATGTATTGGATCTCGACGCAATGTGAGTCTTCTATCGTCATTAGGAGGCGCTGAACGTTACAATTCACTATCATTTTTGCGTCGGATTCGAAAATCTAGACTCACAGGAGAAGGACCATGTGGTCCCCGAGGCAGCGATATCCCCTTGGAGACAAGTCGGCTGGAGGCCGATGTATTGAATCTCGACGCAATTTGAGTGTTCCATCGTCATTAGAAGGCCCTGAACGTTACAATTAACTATCATTTTTGCGTCGGATACGAAAATCTAGACTCACAGGAGAACGACCATAAGGTGCCCGAGACAGCAATTGACCCTTGGAGACAAGTCGGCTGGAGGACGATGTATTGAATCTCGACGCAATTTGAGAGTTCCATCGTGATTAGGCGGCCCTGAACGTTAAAATTAACTATCATTTTTGCGTCGGATTCGAAAATCTACTCACAGGAGAAGTTCATACGGTGCTCGAGACATCAATATCCCCTTGGAGACAATTCCGCTGGAGGCCGATGTATTGAATCTCGAAACAATTTGAGTGTTCCATCGGCATTAGGAGGCCCTGAACGTTACAATTAACTATCATTTTTGCGTCGGATTCGATAATCTAAACTCACAGGAGAACGACCATAAGG
The DNA here is from genome assembly GCF_023864345.2 of Schistocerca serialis cubense. Lineage (NCBI taxonomy): Eukaryota > Metazoa > Arthropoda > Insecta > Orthoptera > Acrididae > Schistocerca > Schistocerca serialis. The sequence goes on along the minus strand of NW_026047645.1, from coordinate 2,694,063 downwards.
TGCCCGAGGCAGCAATAGACCCTTGGAGACAAGTCGGCTGGAGGCCGATGAATTGAATCTCGACGCAATTTGAGTGTTCCATCGTCATTACAAGGCCCTGAACGTTACAATTAACTATCATTTTTGCGTCTGATTCGAAAATCTAGACTCACAGGAGAACGACCATAAGTTGCCCGAGGCAGCAATAGACCCTTGGAGACAAGTCGGCTGGAGGATGATGTATTGAATCTCGACGCAATTTGAGAGTTCCATCGTCATTAGGCGGCCCTGAACGTTACAATTAACTATCATTTTTGCGATGGATTCGAAACTCTAGACTTACAAGAGAACGACCATAAAGTGCCCGAGGCAGCATTAGATCCTTGGAGACAAGTCGGCTGGAGGACGATGTATTGGATCGCGACGCAATTTGAGTCTTCTATCGTCATTAGGAGGCGCTGAACGTTACAATAAACTATCATTTATGCGTCGGATTCGAAAATCTAGACTCACAGGAGAAGGACCATGTGGTACCCGAGGCAGCGATTTCCCCTTGGAGACAAGTCGGCTGGAGGCCGATGTATTGGATCGCGACGCAATTTGAGTCTTCTACCGTCATTAGGAGGCGCTGAACGTTACAATTCACTATCATTTTTGCGTCGGATACGAAAATCTAAACTCACAGGGGAACGACCATACAGTGCCCGAAGCAGCTATTGACCCTTGGAGACAAGTCGGTTGGAGGACGATGTATTGGATCGCGACGCAAAACGAGTGTTCCATTGTCATTACAAGGCCCTGAACGTTACAATTAACTATCATTTTTGCGTCGGATTCGAAAATCTAGAATCACAGGAGAACGACCATAAGGTGCCCGAGGCAGCAATAGACCCTTGGAGACAAGTCGGCTGGAGGACAATGTATTGAATCTCGACGCAATTTGAGTGTTCCATCGTCATTACAAGGCCCTGAACGTTACAATTAACTATCATTTTTGCGTCGGATTCGAAAATCTAGACTCACAGGAGAAAGATCATATTGTGCCCGAGACAGCAATATCCCCTTGGAGACAAGTCGGCTGGAGGACGATGTATTGAATCTCGATGCAATTTGAGTGTTCCATCGTCATTAGAAAGCCCTGAACGTTACAATTAACTATCATTTTTGCGTCGGATACAAAAATCTAGACTCACAGGAGAACGACCATAAGGTGCCCGAGGCAGCAATAGACCCTTGGAGACAAGTCGGCTGGAGGACGATGAATTGGATCGCGACGCAATTTGAGTCTTCTATCGTCATTAGGAGGCGCTGAACGTTACAATTCACTATCATTTTTGCGTCGGATTCGAAAATCTAGACTCACAGGAGAAGGACCATGTGGTGCCCGAGGCAGCGATATCCCCTTGGAGACAAGTCGGCTGGAGGCTGATGCAATGAATCTCGACGCAATTTGAGTATTCCATCGTCATTAGAAGGCCCTGAACGTTACAATTAACTATCACTTTTGCGTCGGATACGAAAATCTAGACTCACAGGAGAACGACCATAAGGTGCCCGAGGCAGCAATAGACACTTGGAGACAAGTCGGCTGGAGGACGATGTATTGAATCTCGACACAATTTGAGAGTTCCATCGTCATTAGGCGGCCCTGATCGTTACAATTAACTATCATTTTGGCGTCGGATTCGTAAATCTAGGCTTACAAGAGAACGACCATAAAGTGCCCGAGGCAGCATTAGACCCTTGCAGACAAGTCGGTTGGAGGACGATGTATTGGATCGCGACGCAAAATGAGTGTTCCATCGTCATTAGGAGGCCCTGAATGTTACAATTAACTATCAGTTTTTCGTCGGATTCGAAAATCTAAACTCACAGGAGAACGACCATAAGGTGCCCGAGGCAGCAATAGACCGTTGGAGACAAGTCGGCTGGAGGCCGATGTATTGAATCTCGACGCAATTTGAGTGTTCCATCGTCATTACAAGGCCCTGAACTATACAATTAACTATCAGTTTCGCGTCGGATTCGAAAATCTACTCACAGGAGAAGTTCATACGGTGCTCGAGACAGCAATATACCCCTTGGAGACAAATCGGCTGGAGGACGATGTATTAAATCTCGACGCAATTTGAGTCTTCTATCGTCATTAGGAGGCGCTGAACGTTACAATTCACTATCATTTTGCGTCGGATTCGAAAATCTAGACTCACAGGAGAAATATCATATTGTGCCCGAGACAGCAATATCCCCTTGGAGACAAGTGGGCTGGAGGACGATGTATTGAATCTCGACGGAATTTGAGTGTTCCATCGTCATTAGAAGGCCCTGAACGTTACAATTAACTATCATTTTTGCGTCGGATTCGATAATCTAAACTCACAGGAGAACGACCATACGGTGCCCGAGGCAGCAACAGACCCTTGGAGACAAGTCGGCTGGAGGACGATGTATTGAATCTCGACGCAATTTGAGTGTTCCAACGTCATTACAAGGCCCTGAACGTTACAATTAACTATCATTTTTGCGTCGGATTCGAAAATCTAGACTCACAGGAGAAATATCATATTGTGCCCGAGACAGCAATATCCCCTTGGAGACAAGTGGGCTGGAGGACGATGTATTGAATCTCGACGCAATTTGAGTGTTCCATCGTCATTACAAGGCCCTGAACCTTACAATTAACTATCAGTTTCGCGTCGGATTCGAAAATCTACTCACAGGAGAAGTTCATACGGTGCTCGAGACAGCAATATCCCCTTGGAGACAACTCCGCTGGAGGCCGATGTATTGAATCTCGACGCAATTTGAGTGTTCCATCGTCATTACAAGGCCCTGAAGCTTAATATTAACTATCAGTTTCGCGTCGGATTCGAAAATCTACTCACAGGAGAAGTTCATACGGTGCTCGAGACAGCATTATCCCCTTGGAGACAATTCCGCTGGAGGCCGATGTATTGAATCTCGACGCAATTTGAGAGATCCATCGGCATTAGGAGGCCATGAACGTTACAATTAACTATCATTTTGGCGACGGATTCGTAAATCTAGACTTACAAGAGAACGACCATAAAGTGCCCGAGGCAGCATTAGACCCTAGGAGACAAGTCGGCTGGAGGACGATGTATTGGATCGCGACGCAATTTGAGTGTTCCATCGTCATTAGGAGGCCCTGAATGTTACAATTAACTATCAGTTTTTCGTCGGATTCGAAAATCTAGACTCACAGCAGACGAACCATTTGGTGCCCGAGGCAGCAATATCCCCTTGAGACAAATCGGCTGGAGGACGATGTATTGAATCTCGACGCAGTTTGAGAGCTCCATCGTCATTAGGCGGCCTTGAACGTTACAATTAACTATCATTTTTGCGTCGGATTCGCAAATCTAGACTCACAGGAGAAGGATCATATTGTGCCCGAGACAGCAATATCCCCTTGGAGACAAATCGGCTGGAGGACGATGTATTCAATCTCGACGCAATTTGAGTGTCCCATCGTCATTAGGAGGCCCTAAACGTTACAATTAACTATCATTTTTGCGTCGGATTCGATAATCTAATCTCACAGGGGAAAGACCATACGGTGCCCGAGGCAGCAACAGACTCTTGGAGACAAATCGGCTGGAGGACGATGTATTGAATCTCGACGCAATTTGAGTGTTCCATCGGCATTAGGAGGCCTTGAACGTTACAATTAACTATCATTTTTGCGTCGGATTCGAAAATCTAGACTCACAGGAGAACGACCACAAGGTGCCCGAGGCAGCATTAGACCCTTGGAGACAAGTCGGCTGGAGGACGATGTATTGAATCTCGACGCAATTTGAGTGTCCCATCGTCATTACACGGCCCTAAACGTTACAATTAACTATCATTTTTTCGTCGGATTCGATAATCTAAACTCACAGGAGAACGACCATAAGATGCCCGAGGCAGCAACAGACCCTTGGAGGCAAGTCGGCGGGAGGCCGATGTATTGAATCTCGACGCAATTTGAGTGTTCCATCGTCATTACAAGGCCCTGAACGTTACAATTAACTATCATTTTTGCGTCGGATACGAAAATCTAGACTCACAGGAGAACGACCATAAGGTGCCCGAGGCAGCAATAGACCCTTGGAGACAAGTCGGCTGGAGGACGATGTATTGAATCTCGACGCAATTTGAGAGTTCCATCGTCATTAGGCGGCCCTGAACGTTACAATTAACTATCATTTTTGCGTCGGATTCGTAAATCTAGACTTACAAGAGAACGACCATAAAGTGCCCGAGGCAGCATTAGACCCTTGGAGACAAGTCGGCTGGAGGACGATGTATTGGATCGCGACGCAATTTGAGTGTTCTATCGTCATTAGGAGGCCCTGAATGTTACAATTAGCTATCAGTTTTTCGCCGGATTCGAAAATCTAGACTCACAGCAGACGAAACATTTGGTGCCCGAGGCAGCAATATCCCCTTGGAGACAAATCGGCTGGAGGACGATGTATTGAATCCCGACGCAATTTGAGTCTTCTATCGTCATTAGGAGGCGCTGAACGTTACAATTCACTATCATTTTTGCGTCGGATTCGAAAATCTAGACTCACAGGAGAAGGATCAATGTGCCCGAGACTGCAATATCCCCTTTGAGACAAGTCGGCTGGAGGACGATGTATTGAATCTCGACGCAATTTGAGTGTCACATCGTCATTAGGAGGCCCTAAACGTTACAATTAACTATCATTTTTGCGTCGGATTCGATAATCTAAACTCACAGGGGAACGACCATACGGTGCCCGAGGCAGCTATTGACCCATGGAGACAAGTCGGTTGGAGGACGATGTATTGGATCGCGACGCAAAATGAGTGTTCCATCGTCATTACAAGGCCCTGAACCTTACAATTAACTATCAGTTTCGCGCCGGATTCGAAAATCTACTCACAGGAGAAGTTCATACGGTGCTCGAGACAGCAATATACCCCTTGGAGACAAATCGGCTGGAGGACGATGTATTGAATCTCGACGCAATTTGAGTGTTCCATTTACATTAGGATGCCCTGAACGTTACAATTAACTATCATTTTTGCGTCGGGTTCGAAAATCTAGACTCACAAGAGAACGACCATAAGGTGCCCGAGGCAGCAATAGACCCTTGGAGACAAGTCGGCTGGAGGACGATGTATTGAATCTCGACGCAATTTGAGTGTTCCATCGTCATTACAAGGCCCTGAACGTTACAATTAACTATCATTTTTGCGTCGGATTCGAAAATCTAGACTCACAGGAGAACGACCATAAGGTGCCCGAGGCAGCAATAGACCCTTGGAGACAAGTCGGCTGGAGGCCGATGCATTGAATCTCGACGCAATTTGAGTGTTCCATCGGCATTAGGAGGCCCTGAACGTTAGAATTAACGATCATTTTTGCGTCGGATTCGATACTCTAGACTCACAGGAGAACGACCATACGGTGCCCGAGGCAGCAACAGATCCTTGGAGACAAGTCGGCTGGAGGTCGATGTATTGAATCTCGACGCAATTTGAGTGTTCCATCGTCATTACAAGGCCCTGAACGTTACAATTAACTATCATTTTTGCGTCGGATTCGAAAATCTAGACTCACAGGAGAAAGATCATATTGTGCCCGAGACAGCAATATCCCCTTGGAGACAAGTCGGCTGGAGGACGATGTATTGGATCGCGACGCAATTTGAGTGTTCCTTCGTCATTAGGAGGCCCTGAATGTTACTATTAACTATCAGTTTTTCGTCGGATTCGAAAATCTAGACTCACAGCAGACGAACCATTTGGTGCCCGAGGCAGCAATATCCCCTTGGAGACAAATCGGCTGGAGGACGATGTATTGAAGCCCGACGCAATTTGAGTCTTCTATCGTCATTAGGAGGCGCTGAACGTTACAATTCACTATCATTTTTGCGTCGGATTCGAAAATCTAGACTCACAGGAGAAGGATCATATTGTGCCCGAGACAGCAATATCCCCTTGGAGACAAGTCGGCTGGAGGACGATGTATTGGATCGCGACGCTAATTGAGTGTTCCATCGTCATTAGGAGGCCCTGAATGTTACAATTAACTATCAGTTTTTCGTCGGATTCGAAAATCTAAACTCACAGGAGAACGACCATAAGGTGCCCGAGGCAGCAATAGACCGTTGGAGACAAGTCGGCTGGAGGCCGATGTATTGAATCTCGACGCAATTTGAGTGTTCCATCGTCATTACAAGGCCCTGAACCTTACAATTAACTATCAGTTTCACGTCGGATTCGAAAATCTACTCACAGGAGAAGTTCATACGGTGCTCGAGACAGCAATATACCCCTTGGAGACAAATCGGCTGGAGGACGATGTATTGAATCTCGACGCAATTTGAGTGTTCCATCGTCATTAGAAGGCCCTGAACGTTACAATTAACTATGATTTTTGCGTCGGATTCGAAAATCTAGACTCACAGGAGAACGACCATAAGGTGCCCGAGGCAGCAATTGACCCTTGGAGACAAGTCGGCTGGAGGCCGATGTATTGAATCTCGACGCAATTTGAGTGTTCCATCGGCATTAGGAAGCCCTAAACGTTAAAATTAACTATCAATTTTGCGTCGGATTCGAAAATCTACTCACAGGAGAAGTTCATACGGTGCTCGAGACAGCAATATCCCCTTGGAGACAATTCCGCTGGAGGCCGATGTATTGAATCTCGACGCAATTTATGAGTTCTATCGTCATCAGGAGGCGCTCGACGTTACTATTCACTATCATTTTTGCGTCGGATGCGAAAAACTAGACTTACAGGAGAAGGATCGTATGGTGCCCGAGGCAGCAACAGACCCTTGGAGACAAGTCTCCTGGAGGCCGATGTATTGAATATCGACGCAATTTGAGTGTTCCATCGTCATTAGGAGGCCCTAAACGTTACAATTAACTATAATTTTTGCGTCGGATTCGATAATCTAAACTCACAGGAGAACGACCATAAGGTGCCCGAGGCAGCAATAGACCCTTGGAGACAAGTCGGCTGGAGGCCGATGTATTGAATCTAGACGCAATTTGAGTGTTCCATCGTCATTACAAGGCCCTGAACGTTACAATTAACTATCATTTTTGCGTCGGATTCGAAAATCTAGACTCACAGGAGAAAGATCATATTGTGCCCGAGACAGCAATATCCCCTTGGAGACAAGTCGGCTGGAGGACGATGTATTGGATCGCGACGCAATTTGAGTGTTCCATCGTCATTAGGAGGCCCTGAATGTTACAATTAACTATCAGTTTTTCGTCGGATTCGAAAATCTAGACTCACAGCAGACGAACTATTTGGTGCCCGAGGCAGCAATATCCCCTTGGAGACAAATCGGCTGGAGGACGATGTATTGAAGCCCGACGCAATTTGAGTCTTCTATCGTCATTAGGAGGCGCTGAACGTTACAATTCACTATCATTTTTGCGTCGGATTCGAAAATCTAGACTCACAGGAGAAGGATCATATTGTGCCCGAGACAGCAATATCCCCTTGGAGACAAGTCGGCTGGAGGACGATGTATTGAATCTCGACGCAATTTGAGTGTCCGATCGTCATTAGGAGGCCCTAAACGTTACAATTAACTATCATTTTTGCGTCGGTTTCGATAATCTAAACTCACAGGGGAACGACCATACGGTGCCCGAGGCAGCTATTGACCCTTGGAGACAAGTCGGTTGGAGGACGATGTATTGGATCGCGACGCAAATTGAGTGTTCCATCGTCATTAGGAGGCCCTGAATGTTACAATTAACTATCAGTTTTTCGTCGGATTCGAAAATCTAAACTCACAAGAGAACGACCATAAGGTGCCCGAGGCAGCAATAGACCGTTGGAGACAAGTCGGCTGGAGGCCGATCTATTGAATCTCGACGCAATTTGAGTGTTCCATCGTCATTACAAGGCCCTGAACCTTACAATTAACTATCAGTTTCGCGTCGGATTCGAAAATCTACTCACAGGAGAAGTTCATACGGTGCTCGAGACAGCAATATCCCCTTGGAGACAATTCCGCTGGAGGCCGATGTATTGAATCTCGACGCAATTTGAGAGTTCTATCGTCATCAGGAGGCGCTGAACGTTACTATTCACTATCATTTTTGCGTCGGATTCGAAAATCTAGACTTACAGGAGAAGGATCGTACGGTGCCCGAGGCAGCAACAGACCCTTGGAGACAAGTGTCCTGGAGGCCGATGTATTGAATATCGACGCAATTTGAGTGTTCCATCGGCATTAGGAGGCCCTGAACGTTACAATTAACTATCATTTTTGCGTCGGGTTCGAAAATCTAGACTCACAGGAGAACGACCGTAAGGTGCCCGAGGCAGTAATAGACCCTTGGAGACAAGTCGGCTGGAGGACGATGTATTGAATCTCGACGCCATTTGAGAGTTCCATCGTCATTAGGCGGCCCTGAACGTTACAATTAACTATCATTTTTGCGTCGGATTCGAAAATCTAGACTTACAAGAGAACGACCATAAAGTGCCCGAGGCAGCATTAGATCCTTGGAGACAAGTCGGCTGGAGGACGATGTATTGGATCGCGACGCAATTTGAGTGTTCCATCGTCATTAGGAGGCCCTGAATGTTACAATTAACTATCATTTTTGGTCGGATTCGAAAATCTAGACTCACAGGAGAAAGATCATATTGTGCCCGAGACAGCAATATCCCCTTGGTGACAAGTCGGCTGGAGGACGATGTATTGAATCTCGACGCAATTTGAGTGTTCCATCGTCATTAGAAGGCCCTGAACGTTACAATTAACTATGATTTTTGAGTCGGATTCGAAAATCTAGACTCACAAGAGAACGACCATAAGGTGCCCGAGGCAGCATTAGACCCTTGGAGTCAAGTCGGCTGGAGGACGATGTAATGAATCTCGACGCAATTTGAGAGTTCTATCGTCATCAGGAGGCGCTGAACGTTACTATTCACTATCATTTTTGCGTCGGATTCGAAAATTTAGACTCACAGCAGAACGACCATAAAGTGCCCGAGGCAGCAATAGACCCTTGGAGACAAGTCGGCTGGAGGACGATGTATTGAATCTCGACGCCATTTGAGAGTTCCATCGTCATTAGGCGGCCCTGAACGTTACAATTAACTATCATTTTTGCGTCGGATTCGAAAATCTAGACTTACAACAGAACGACCATAAAGTGCCCGAGGCAGCATTAGATCCTTGGAGACAAGTCGGCTGGAGGCCGATGTATTGAATCTCGACGCAATTTGAGTGTTCCATCGGCATTAGGAGGCCCTGAACGTTAAAATTAACGATCATTTTTGCGTCGGATTCGATAATCTAAACTCACAGGAGAACGACCATACGGTGCCCGAGGCAGCAACAAACCCTTGCAGACAAGTCGGCTGGAGGACGATGTATTGAATCTCGACGCAATTTGAGTGTTCCATCGTCATTACAAGGCCCTGAACGTTACAATTAACTATCATTTTTGCGTCGGATTCGAAAATCAAGACTCACAGGAGAAAGATCATATTGTGCCCGAGACAGCAATATCCCCTTGGTGACAAGTCGGCTGGAGGCCGATGTATTGAATCTCGACGCAATTTGAGTGTTCCATCGGCATTAGGAAGCCCTGAACATTAAAATTAACTATCATTTTTGCGTCGGATTCGAAAATCTACTCACAGGAGAAGTTCATACGGTGCTCGAGACAGCAATATCCCCTTGGAGACAATTCCGCTGGAGGCCGATGTATTGAATCTCGACGGAATTTGAGAGTTCCATCGGCATTAGGAGGCCATGAACGTTACAATTAACTATCATTTTTTGCGTCGGATTCTAAAATCTAGACTTACAGGAGAAGGATCATATGGTGCCCGAGGCAGCAACAGACCCTTGGAGACAAGTCGGCTGGAGGCCGATGTCTTGAATATCGACGCAATTTGAGTGTTCCATCGTCATTAGGAGGCCCTAAACGTTACAATTAACTATAATTTTTTGTCGGATTCGATAATCTAAACTCACAGGAGAACGACCATAAGGTGCCCGAGGCAGCATTAGACCCTTGGAGACAAGTCGGCTGGAGGACGATGTATTGAATCTCGACGCAATTTGAGTGTCCCATCGTCATTACAAGGCCCTAAACGTTACAATTAACTATCATTTTTGCGTCGGATTCGATAATCTAAACTCACAGGAGAACGACCATAAGGTGCCCGAGGCAGCAACAGACCCTTGGAGACAAGTCGGCGGGAGGCCGATGTATTGAATCTCGACGCAATTTGAGTGTTCCATCGTCATTACAAGGCCCTGAACGTTACAATTAACTATCATTTTAGCGTCTGATTCGAAAATCTAGACTAACAGGACAACGACCATAAGGTGCCCGACTCAGCAATAGACCCTTGGAGACAAGTCGGCTGGAGGACGATGTATTGAATCTCGACGCCATTTGAGAGTTCCATCGTCATTAGGCGGCCCTGAACGTTACAATTAACTATCATTTTTGCGTCGGATTCGAAAATCTAGACTTATAACTGAACGACCATAAAGTGCCCGAGGCAGCATTAGATCCTTGGAGACAAGTCGGCTGGAGGCCGATGTATTGAATCTCGACGCAATTTGAGTGTTCCATCGGCATTAGGAGGCCCTGAACGTTAAAATTAACGATCATTTTTGCGTCGGATTCGATAATCTAAACTCACAGGAGAACGACCATACGGTGCCCGAGGCAGCAACAAACACCTGCAGACAAGTCGGCTGGAGGACGATGTATTGAATCTCGACGCAATTTGAGTGTTCCATCGTCATTACAAGGCCCTGAACGTTACAATTAACTATCATTTTTGCGTCGGATTCGAAAATCTAGACTCACAGGAGAAAGATCATATTGTGCCCGAGACAGCAATATCCCCTTGGTGACAAGTCGGCTGGAGGCCGATGTATTGAATCTCGACGCAATTTGAGTGTTCCATCGGCATTAGAAAGCCCTGAACATTAAAATTAACTATCATTTTTGCGTCGGATTCGAAAATCTACTCACAGGAGAAGTTCATACGGTGCTCGAGACAGCAATATCCCCTTGGAGACAATTCCGCTGGAGGCCGATGTATTGAATCTCGACGCAATTTGAGAGTTCCATCGGCATTAGGAGGCCATGAACGTTACAATTAACTATCATTTTTTGCGTCGGATTCTAAAATCTAGACTTACAGGAGAAGGATCATATGGTGCCCGAGGCAGCAACAGACCCTTGGAGACAAGTCGGCTGGAGGCCGATGTCTTGAATATCGACGCAATTTGAGTGTTCCATCGTCATTAGGAGGCCCTAAACGTTACAATTAACTATAATTTTTTGTCGGATTCGATAATCTAAACTCACAGGAGAACGACCATAAGGTGCCCGAGGCAGCATTAGACCCTTGGAGACAAGTCGGCGGGAGGCCGATGTATTGAATCTCGACGCAATTTGATTGTTCCATCGTCATTACAAGGCCCTGAACGTTACAATTAACTATCATTTTAGCGTCGGATTCGAAAATCTAGACTAACAGGACAACGACCATAAGGTGCCCGAGGCAGCAATAGACCCCTGGAGACAAGTCGGCTGGAGGCCGATGTATTGAATCTGGACGCAATTTGAGTGTTCCATCGGCATTAGGAGGCACTGAACGTTATAATTAACTATCATTTTTGCGTCGGATTCGATAATCTAAACTCACAGAAGAACGACCATAAGGTGCCCGAGGTAGCAATAGACCCTTGGAGACAAGTCGGCTGGAGGCCGATGTATTGAATCTCGACGCAATTTGAGTGTTCCATCGTCATTACAAGGCCCTGAACGTTACAATTAACTATCATTTTTGCTTCGGATTCGAAAATCTAGACTCACAGGAGAACGACCAAAAGGTGCCCGAGGCAGCAATAGACCCTTGGAGACAAGTCGGCTGGAGGCCGATGTATTGAATCTCGACGCAATTTGAGTGTTCCATCGTCATTACAAGGCCCTGAACGTTACAACTAACTATCATTTTTGCGTCGGGTTCGAAAATTTAGACACACAGCAGAACGACCATAAGGTGCCCGAGGCAGCAATAGACCCTTGGAGACAAGTCGGCTGGAGGACGATGTATTGAATCTCGACGCAATTTGAGAGGTCCATCGTCATTAGGCGGCCCTGAACGTTACAATTAACTATCATTTTTGCGTCGGATTCGAAAATCTAGACTTACAAGAGAACGACCATAAAGTGCCCGAAGCAGCATTAGATCCTTAGGGACAAGTCGGCTGGAGGACGATGTATTGGATCGCGACGCAATTTTAGTGTTCCATCGTCATTAGGAGGCCCTGAATGTTACAATTAACTATCATTTTTGCGTCGGATTCGAAAATCTAAACTCACAGGAGAACGACCATAAAGGTGCCCGAGGCAGCAATAGACCCTTGGAGACAAGTCGGTTGGAGGCCGATGTATTGAATCTCGACGCAATTGGAGTGTTCCATCGGCATTAGGAGGCCCTGAACGTTAAAATTAACTATCATTTTTGCGTCGGATTCGATAATCTAAACACACAAGAGAACGACCATAAGGTGCCCGAGGCAGCATTAGACCCTTGGAGTCAAGTCGGCTGGAGGACGATGTAATGAATCTCGACGCAATTTGAGAGTTCTATCGTCATCAGGAGGCGCTGAACGTTACTATTCACTATCATTTTTGCGTCGGATTCGAAAATCTAGACTTACAGGAGAAGGATCATATGCTGCCCGAGGCAGCAACAGACCCTTGGAGACAAGTCGGCTGGAGGACGATGTATAGAATCTCGACGCAATTTGAGTGTCCCATCGTCATTAGGAGGCCCTAAACGTTACAATTAACTATCATTTTTGCGTCGGATTCGATAATCTAAACTCACAGGGGAAAGACCATGCGGTGCCCGAGGCAGCTATTGACCCTTGGAGACAAGTCGGCTGGAGGACGATGTATTGAATCTCGACGCCATTTGAGAGTTCCATCGTCATTAGGCGGCCCTGAACGTTACAATTAAGTATCATTTTTGCGTCGGATTCGAAAATCTAGACTTACAACAGAACGACCATAAAGTGCCCGAGGCAGCATTAGATCCTTGGAGACAAGTCGGCTGGAGGCCGATGTATTGAATCTCGACGCAATTTGAGTGTTCCATCGGCATTAGGAGGCCCTGAACGTTAAAATTAACGATCATTTTTGCGTCGGATTCGATAATCTAAACTCACAGGAGAACGACCATACGGTGCCCGAGGCAGCAACAAACCCTTGCAGACAAGTCGGCTGGAGGACGATGTATTGAATCTCGACGCAATTTGAGTGTTCCATCGTCATTACAAGGCCCTGAACGTTACAATTAACTATCATTTTTGCGTCGGATTCGAAAATCTAGACTCACAGGAGAAAGATCATATTGTGCCCGAGACAGCAATATCCCCTTGGTGACAAGTCGGCTGGAGGCCGATGTATTGAATCTCGACGCAATTTGAGTGTTCCATCGGCATTAGAAAGCCCTGAACGTTAAAATTAACTATCATTTTTGCGTCGGATTCGAAAATCTACTCACAGGAGAAGTTCATACGGTGCTCGAGACAGCAATATCCCCTTGGAGACAATTCCGCTGGAGGCCGATGTATTGAATCTCGACGCAATTTGAGAGTTCCATCGGCATTAGGAGGCCATGAACGTTACAATTAACTATCATTTTTTGCGTCGGATTCTAAAATCTAGACTTACAGGAGAAGGATCATATGGTGCCCGAGGCAGCAACAGACCCTTGGAGACAAGTCGGCTGGAGGACGATGTATTGAATCTCGACGCAATTTGAGTGTCCCATCGTCATTACAAGGCCCTAAACGTTACAATTAACTATCATTTTTGCGTCGGATTCGATAATCTAAACTCACAGGAGAACGACCATAAGGTGCCCGAGGCAGCAACAGACCCTTGGAGACAAGTCGGCGGGAGGCCGATGTATTGAATCTCGACGCAATTTGAGTGTTCCATCGTCATTACAAGGCCGTGAACGTTACAATTAACTATCATTTTTGCGTCCGATTCGAAAATCTAGACTTACAGGAGAACGCCCGAGGCAGCAATAGACCCTTGGAGACAAGTCGGCTGGAGGACGATGTATTGGATCGCGACGCAATTTGAGTCTTCTATCGTCATTAGGAGGCGCTGAACGTTACAATTCACTATCATTTGTGCTAGGATTCGAAAATCTAGACTCACAGGAGAAGGACCATGTGGTGCCCGAGGCAGCGATATCCCCTTGGAGACAAGTCGGCTGGAGGCCGATGTATTGAATCTCGACGCAATTTGAGTGTTCCATCGTCATTAGAAGGCCCTGAACGTTACAATTAACTATCATTTTTGCTTCGGATACGAAAATCTAGACTCACAGGAGAACGACCATAAGGTGCCCGAGGCAGCAATAGACCCTTGGAGACAAGTCGGCTGGAGGACGATGTATTGAATCTCGACGCAATTTGAGAGTTCCATCGTCATTAGGCGGCCCTGAACGTTACAATTAACTATCATTTTGGCGTCGGATTCGTAAATCTAGACTTACAAGAGAACGATCATAAAGTGCCCGAGGCAGCATTAGACCCTTGGAGGCAAGTCGGCTGGAGGACGATGTATTGGATCGCGACGCAATTTGAGTGTTCCATCGTCATTAGGAGGCCCTGAATGTTACAATTAACTATCAGTTTTTCGTCGGATTCGAAAATCTAGACTCACAGCACACGAACCATTTGGTGCCCGAGGCAGCAATATTCCCTTGAGACAAATCGGCTGGAGGACGATGTATTGAATCCCGACGCAATTTGAGTCTTCTATCGTCGTTAGGAGGCGCTGAACGTTACAATTCACTATCATTTTTGCGTCGGATTCGAAAATCTAGACTCACAGGAGAAGGATCATATTGTGCCCGAGACAGCAATATCCCCTTGTAGACAAGTCGGCTGGAGGACGATGTATTGAATCTCGACGCAATTTGAGTGTTCCATCGGCATTAGGAGGCCCTGAACGTTACAGTTAACTATCATTTTTGCGTCGGGTTCGAAAATCTAGACTCACAGGAGAACGACCATAAGGTGCCCGAGGCAGCAATAGACCCTTGGAGACAAGTCGGCTGGAGGACGATGTATTGGATCGCGACGCAATTTGAGTGTTCCATCGTCATTAGGAGGCCCTGAATGTTACAATTAACTATCATTTTTGGTCGGATTCGAAAATCTAGACTCACAGGAGAACGACCATAAGGTGCCCGAGGCAGCAATAGGCCCTTGGAGGCAAGTCGGCTGGAGGCCGATGTATTGAATCTCGACGCAATTTGAGTGTTCCATCGGCATTAGTATGCCCTGAACGTTAAAATTAACGATCAGTTTTGCGTCGGATTCGATAATCTAAACTCACAGGAGAACGACCATACGGTGCCCGAGGCAGCAACAGACCCTTGGAGACGAAGTCGGCTGGAGGACGATGTATTGAATCTCGACGCAATTTGAGTGTTCCATCGTCATTACAAGGCCCTGAACGTTACAATTAACTATCATTTTTGCGTCGGATTCGAAAATCTAGACTCACAGGAGAAAGATCATATTGTGCCCGAGACAGCAATATCCCCTTGGTGACAAGTCGGCTGGAGGACGATGTAATGAATCTCGACGCAATTTGAGAGTTCTATCGTCATCAGGAGGCGCTGAACGTTACTATTCACTATCATTTTTGCGTCGGATTCGAAAATCTAGACTTACAGGAGAAGGATCATATGCTGCCCGAGGCAGCAACAGACCCTTGGAGACAAGTCGGCTGGAGGACGATGTATAGAATCTCGACGCAATTTGAGTGTCCCATCGTCATTAGGAGGCCCTAAACGTTACAATTAACTATCATTTTTGCGTCGGATTCGATAATCTAAACTCACAGGGGAAAGACCATGCGGTGCCCGAGGCAGCTATTGACCCTTGGAGACAAGTCGGCTGGAGGACGATGTATTGAATCTCGACGCCATTTGAGAGTTCCATCGTCATTAGGCGGCCCTGAACGTTACAATTAAGTATCATTTTTGCGTCGGATTCGAAAATCTAGACTTACAACAGAACGACCATAAAGTGCCCGAGGCAGCATTAGATCCTTGGAGACAAGTCGGCTGGAGGCCGATGTATTGAATCTCGACGCAATTTGAGTGTTCCATCGGCATTAGGAGGCCCTGAACGTTAAAATTAACGATCATTTTTGCGTCGGATTCGATAATCTAAACTCACAGGAGAACGACCATACGGTGCCCGAGGCAGCAACAAACCCTTGCAGACAAGTCGGCTGGAGGACGATGTATTGAATCTCGACGCAATTTGAGTGTTCCATCGTCATTACAAGGCCCTGAACGTTACAATTAACTATCATTTTTGCGTCGGATTCGAAAATCTAGACTCACAGGAGAAAGATCATATTGTGCCCGAGACAGCAATATCCCCTTGGTGACAAGTCGGCTGGAGGCCGATGTATTGAATCTCGACGCAATTTGAGTGTTCCATCGGCATTAGAAAGCCCTGAACGTTAAAATTAACTATCATTTTTGCGTCGGATTCGAAAATCTACTCACAGGAGAAGTTCATACGGTGCTCGAGACAGCAATATCCCCTTGGAGACAATTCCGCTGGAGGCCGATGTATTGAATCTCGACGCAATTTGAGAGTTCCATCGGCATTAGGAGGCCATGAACGTTACAATTAACTATCATTTTTTGCGTCGGATTCTAAAATCTAGACTTACAGGAGAAGGATCATATGGTGCCCGAGGCAGCAACAGACCCTTGGAGACAAGTCGGCTGGAGGACGATGTATTGAATCTCGACGCAATTTGAGTGTCCCATCGTCATTACAAGGCCCTAAACGTTACAATTAACTATCATTTTTGCGTCGGATTCGATAATCTAAACTCACAGGAGAACGACCATAAGGTGCCCGAGGCAGCAACAGACCCTTGGAGACAAGTCGGCGGGAGGCCGATGTATTGAATCTCGACGCAATTTGAGTGTTCCATCGTCATTACAAGGCCGTGAACGTTACAATTAACTATCATTTTTGCGTCCGATTCGAAAATCTAGACTTACAGGAGAACGCCCGAGGCAGCAATAGACCCTTGGAGACAAGTCGGCTGGAGGACGATGTATTGGATCGCGACGCAATTTGAGTCTTCTATCGTCATTAGGAGGCGCTGAACGTTACAATTCACTATCATTTGTGCTAGGATTCGAAAATCTAGACTCACAGGAGAAGGACCATGTGGTGCCCGAGGCAGCGATATCCCCTTGGAGACAAGTCGGCTGGAGGCCGATGTATTGAATCTCGACGCAATTTGAGTGTTCCATCGTCATTAGAAGGCCCTGAACGTTACAATTAACTATCATTTTTGCGTCGGATACGAAAATCTAGACTCACAGGAGAACGACCATAAGGTGCCCGAGGCAGCAATAGACCCTTGGAGACAAGTCGGCTGGAGGACGATGTATTGAATCTCGACGCAATTTGAGAGTTCCATCGTCATTAGGCGGCCCTGAACGTTACAATTAACTATCATTTTGGCGTCGGATTCGTAAATCTAGACTTACAAGAGAACGATCATAAAGTGCCCGAGGCAGCATTAGACCCTTGGAGGCAAGTCGGCTGGAGGACGATGTATTGGATCGCGACGCAATTTGAGTGTTCCATCGTCATTAGGAGGCCCTGAATGTTACAATTAACTATCAGTTTTTCGTCGGATTCGAAAATCTAGACTCACAGCACACGAACCATTTGGTGCCCGAGGCAGCAATATTCCCTTGAGACAAATCGGCTGGAGGACGATGTATTGAATCCCGACGCAATTTGAGTCTTCTATCGTCGTTAGGAGGCGCTGAACGTTACAATTCACTATCATTTTTGCGTCGGATTCGAAAATCTAGACTCACAGGAGAAGGATCATATTGTGCCCGAGACAGCAATATCCCCTTGTAGACAAGTCGGCTGGAGGACGATGTATTGAATCTCGACGCAATTTGAGTGTTCCATCGGCATTAGGAGGCCCTGAACGTTACAGTTAACTATCATTTTTGCGTCGGGTTCGAAAATCTAGACTCACAGGAGAACGACCATAAGGTGCCCGAGGCAGCAATAGACCCTTGGAGACAAGTCGGCTGGAGGACGATGTATTGGATCGCGACGCAATTTGAGTGTTCCATCGTCATTAGGAGGCCCTGAATGTTACAATTAACTATCATTTTTGGTCGGATTCGAAAATCTAGACTCACAGGAGAACGACCATAAGGTGCCCGAGGCAGCAATAGGCCCTTGGAGGCAAGTCGGCTGGAGGCCGATGTATTGAATCTCGACGCAATTTGAGTGTTCCATCGGCATTAGTATGCCCTGAACGTTAAAATTAACGATCAGTTTTGCGTCGGATTCGATAATCTAAACTCACAGGAGAACGACCATACGGTGCCCGAGGCAGCAACAGACCCTTGGAGACGAAGTCGGCTGGAGGACGATGTATTGAATCTCGACGCAATTTGAGTGTTCCATCGTCATTACAAGGCCCTGAACGTTACAATTAACTATCATTTTTGCGTCGGATTCGAAAATCTAGACTCACAGGAGAAAGATCATATTGTGCCCGAGACAGCAATATCCCCTTGGTGACAAGTCGGCTGGAGGACTATGTATTGAATCTCGACGCAATTTGAGTGTTCCATCGTCATTAGAAGGCCCTGAACGTTACAATTAACTATCATTTTTGCGTCGGGTTCGAAAATCTAGACTCACAGGAGAACGACCATAAGGTGCCCGAGGCAGCAATAGACCCTTGGAGACAAGTCGGCTGGAGGACGATGTAATGAATCTCGACGCAATTTGAGAATTCCATAGTCATTAGGCGGCCCTGAACGTTACAATTAACTATCATTTTTGCGTCGGATTCGAAAATCTAGACTTACAAGAGAACGACCATAAAGTGCCCGAGGCAGCATTAGATCCTTGGAGACAAGTCGGCTGGAGGAAGATGTATTGGATCGCGACGCAATTTGAGTGTTCCATCGTCATTACAAGGCCCTGAACGTTACAATTAACCATCATTTTTGCGTCGGATTCGAAAATCTAGACTCACAGGAGAACGACCATAAGGTGCCCGAGGCAGCAATAGACCCTTGGAGACAAGTCGGCTGGAGGACGATGTATTGGATCGCGACGCAATTTGAGTCCTCTATCGTCATTAGGAGGCGCTGAACGTTACAATTCACTATCATTTGTGCTAGGATTCGAAAATCTAGACTCACAGGAGAACGACCATAAGGTGCCCGAGGCAGC
Organism: Schistocerca serialis cubense; assembly: GCF_023864345.2. Lineage (NCBI taxonomy): Eukaryota > Metazoa > Arthropoda > Insecta > Orthoptera > Acrididae > Schistocerca > Schistocerca serialis. The sequence goes on along the minus strand of NW_026047645.1, from coordinate 2,674,729 downwards.
AATAGACCCTTGGAGACAAGTCGGCTGGAGGCCGATGTATTGAATCTCGACGCAATTTGAGTGTTCCATCGGCATTAGGAGGCCCTGAACGTTACAATTAACTATCATTTTTGCGTCGGGTTCGAAAATCTAGACTCACAGGAGAACGACCATGAGGTGCCCGAGGCAGCAATTGACCCTTCGGGACAAGTCGGCTGGAGGACGATGTATTGAATCTCGACGCCATTTGAGAGTTCCATCGTCATTAGGCGGCCCTGAACGTTACAATTAACTATCATTTTTGCGTCGGATTCGAAAATCTAGACTTACAAGAGAACGACCATAAAGTGCACGAGGCAGTATTAGATCCTTGGAGACAAGTCGGCTGGAGGACGATGTATTGGATCTCGACGCAATTTGAGTGTTCAATCGGCATTAGGAGGACCTGAACGTTAAAATTAACGATCATTTTTGCGTCGGATTCGATAATCTAAACTCACAGGAGAACGACCATACGGTGCCCGAGGCAGCAACAGACCCTTGGAGACAAGTCGGCTGGAGGACGATGTATTGAATCTCGACGCAATTTGAGTGTTCCATCGTCATTAGAAGGCCCTGAACGTTACAATTAACTATCATTTTTGCGTCGGATTCGAAAATCTAGACTCACAGGAGAACGACCATAAGGTGCCCGAGGCAGCAATAGACCCTTGGAGACAAGTCGGCTGGAGGACGATGTATTGAATCTCGACGCAATTTGAGAGTTCCATCGTCATTAGGCGGCACTGAACGTTACAATTAACTATAATTTTGGCGTCGGATTCGTAAATCTAGACTTACAAGAGAACGACCATAAAGTGCCCGATGCAGCATTAGACCCTTGGAGACAAGTCGGCTGGAGGACGATGTATTGGATCGCGACCCAATTTGAGTGTTCCATCGTCATTAGGAGGCCCTGAATGTTACAATTAACTATCAGTTTTTCGTCGGATTCGAAAATCTAGACTCACAGCAGACGAACCATTTGGTGCCCGAGGCAGCAATATCCCCTTGGAGACAAATCGGCTGGGGGACGATGTATTGAATCCCGACGCAATTTGAGTCTTCTATCGTCATTAGGAGGCGCTGAACGTTACAATTCACTATCATTTTTGCGTCCGATTCGAAAATCTAGACTCACAGGAGAAGGATCATATTGTGCCCGAGACATCAATATCCCCTTGGAGACAAGTCGGCTGGAGGACGATGTATTGAATCTCAACGCAATTTGAGAGTTCCATCGTCATTAAGCGGCCCTGAACGTTACAATTAACTATCATTTTGGCGTCGGATTCGAAAATCTAGACTTACAGGAGAACGACCATAAGGTGCCCGAGGCAGCAATAGACCCTTGGAGACAAGTCGGCTGGAGGCCGATGTATTGAATCTCGACGCAATTTGAGTGTTCCATCGTCTTTAGGAGTCCCTAAACGTTACAATTAACTATCATTTTTGCGTCGAATTCGATAATCTAGACTCACAGGAGAACGACCATAAGGTGCCCGAGGCAGCAATAGACCCTTGGAGACAAGTCGGCTGGAGGACGATGTATTGGATCGCGACGCAATTTGAGTGTTCCATCGTCATTAGGAGGTCCTGAACCTTACAATTAACCATATGTTTCGCGTCGGATTCGAAAATCTACTCACAGGAGAAATTCATACGGTGCTCGAGACAGCAATATACCCCTTGGAGACAAATCGGCTGGAGAACGATGTATTGAATCTCGACGCAATTTGAGTCTTCTATCGTCATTAGGAGGCGCTGAACGTTACAATTCACTATCATTTTTGCGTTGGATTCGAAAATCTAGACTCACAGGAAAAGGATCATATTGTGCCCGAGACAGCAATATCCCCTTGGAGACAAGTCGGCTGCAGGACGATGTGTTGAATCTCGACGCAATTTGAGTGTCCCATCGTCATTAGGAGGCCCTAAACGTTACAATTAACTATCATTTTTGCGTCGGATTCGATAATCTAAACTCACAGGGGAACGACCATACGGTGCCCGAGGCAGCAATAGACCGTTGGAGACAAGTCGGCTGGAGGCCGATGTATTGAATCTCGACGCAATTTGAGTGTTCCATCGTCATTACAAGGCCCCGAACCTTACAATTAACTATCAGTTTCGCGTCGGATTCGAAAATCTACTCACAGGAGAAGTTCATACGGTGCTCGAGACAGCAATATACCCCTTGGAGACAAATCGGCTGGAGGACGATGTTTTGAATCTCGACGCAATGTGAGTCTTCTATCGTCATTAGGAGGCCCGGAACGTTACAATTCACTATCATTTTTGCGTCGGATTCGAAAATCTAGACTCACAGGAGAAGGATCATATTGTGCCCGAGACAGCAATATCCCCCTGGAGACAAGTCGGCTGGAGGACGATGTATTGAATCTCGACGCAATTTGAGAGTTCTATCGTCATCAGGAGGCGCTGAACGTTACTATTCTCTATCATTTTTGCGTCGGATTCGAAAATCTAGACACACAGGAGAAGGATCATATGGTGCCCGAGGCAGCAACAGACCCTTGTAGACAAGTCGGCTGGAGGCCGATATATTGAATATCGACGCAATTTGAATGTTCCATCGTCATTAGGAGGCCCTAAACGTTACAATTAACTATCATTTTTGCGTCGGATTCGATAATCTAAACTCACAGGAGAACGACCATAAGGTGCCCGAGGCAGCATTAGACCCTTGGAGACAAGTCAGGTGGAGGACGATGTATTGAATCTCGACGCTATTTGAGTGCCCCATCGCCATTACATGGCCCTAAACGTTACAATTAACTATCATTTTTGCGTCGGATTCGATAATCTAAACTCACAGGAGAACGACCATAAGGTGGCCAAGACAGCAACAGACCCTTGGAGACAAGTCGGCTGGAGGCCGATGTATTGAATCTCGACGCAATTTGAGTGTTCCATCGTCGTTACAAGGCCCTGAACGTTACAATTAACTATCATTTTTGCGTCGGATTCGAAAATCTAGACTCACAGGAGAACGACCATAAGGTCCCCGAGGCAGCATTAGACCCTTGGAGACAAGTCGGCTGGAGGCCGATGCATTGAATCTCGACGCAGTTTGAGTGTTCCATCGGCAATAGGAGGCCCTGAACGTTACAATTAACTATCATTTTTGCGTAGGATTCGATAATCTAAACTCACAGGAGAACGACCATAAGGTGCCCGAGGCAGCAACAGACCCTTGGAGACAAGTCGGCTGGAGGACGATGTATTGAATCTCGACGCAATTTGAGTGTTCCTTCGTCATTACAAGGCCCTGAACGTTACAATTAACTATCATTTTAGCGTCGGATTCGAAAATCTACTCACAGGAGAAGTTCATACGGTTCTCGAGACAGCAATATACCCCTTGGAGACGAATCGACTGGAGGCCGATGTATTGCATAGCGACGCAATTTGAGTGTTCCATCGTCTTTAGGAGTCCCTGAACGTTACAATTAACTATCATTTTTGCGTCGGATTCGATAATCTTGAATCACAGGAGAACGACCATAAGGTGCCCGAGGCAGCAACAGACCCTTGGAGACAAGTCGGCTGGAGGCCGATGTATTGAATATCGACGCAATTTGAGTGTTCCATCGTCATTACAAGGCCCTAAACGTAACAATTAACTATCATTTTTGCGTCGGATTCGATAATCTAAACTCACAGGAGAACGACCATAAGGTGCCCGAGGCAGCATTAGACCCTTGGAGACAAGTCGGCTGGAGGACGATGTATTGAATCTCGACGCAATTTGAGAGATCTATCGTCATCAGGAGGCGCTGAACGTTACTATTCACTAACATTTTTGCGTCGGATTCGAAAATCTAGACTCACAGGAGAAGGATCATATGGTGCCCGAGGCAGCAACAGACCCTTGGAGACAAATCGGCTGGAGGCCGATGTATTGAATTTCGACGCAATTTGAGTGTTCCATCGTCATTAGGAGGCCCTAAACGTTACAATTAACTATCATTTTTGCGTCGGATTCGATAATCTAAACTCACAGGAGAACGACCATTAGGTGCCCGAGGCAGCAATAGACCGTTGGAGACAATTCGGCTGGAGGCCGATGTATTGAATCTCGACGCAATTTGAGTGTTCCATCGTCATTACAAGGCCTTGAACGTTACAATTAACTATCATTTTTGCGTCGGCTTCGATAATCTAAAATCACAGGAGAACGACCATAAGGTGCCCGAGGCAGCAACAGACCCTTGGAGACAAGTCGGCTGGAGGCCGATGTATTGAATCTCGACGCAATTTGAGTGTTCCATCGTCATTACAAAGTCCTAAACGTTACAATTATCTACCATTTTTGCGTCGGATTCGAAATTCTAGACTCACAGGACAACGACCATAAGGTGCCCGAGGCAGCAATAGACCCTTGGAGGCAAGTCGGCTGGAGGACGATGTATTGAATCTCGACGCAATTTGAGAGTTCCATCGTCATTAGGCGGCCCTGAACGTTACAATTATCAAACATTTTTGCGTCGGATTCGAAAATCTAGACTTACAAGAGGACGACCATAAAGTGCCCGAGGCAGCATTCGTCACTTGGAGACAAGTCGGCTGGAGGACGATGTATTGGATCGCGACGCAATTTGAGTGTTCCAATCGTCATTAGGAGGCCCTGAATGTTACAATTAACTATCAGATTTTCGTCGAATTCGAAAATCTAGACTCACAGCAGACGAATCATTTGGTGCCCGAGGCAGCAATATCCCCTTGGAGACAAATCGGCTGGAGGACGATGTATAGAATCTTGACGCAATTTGAGTGTCCCATCGTCATTAGAAGGCCGTGAACGTTACAATTAACTATCATTTATGCGTCGGATTCGAAAATCTACTCACAGGAGAAGTTCAAACGGTGCTCGAGACAGCAATATCCCCTTGGAGACAAGTCCGCTGGAGGACGATGTATTGAATCTCGACGCAATTTGAGAGTTCCATCGGCATTAGGAGGCCCTGAACGTTACAATTAACTATCATTTTTGCGTCGGATTCGAAAATCTAGAGTTACAAGAGAACGACCATAAGGTGCCCGAGGCAGCAACAGACCCTTGGAGACAAGTAGGCTGGAGGCCGATGTATTGAATCTCGACGCAATTTGAGTGTTCCATCGTCATTACAAGGCCCTAAACGTTACAATTTACTATCATTTTTACGTCGGATTCGATAATCTAGACTCACAGGAGAACGACCATAAGGTGCCCAAGGCAGCAATAGACCCTTGGAGACAAGTCGGCTGGAGGCCGATGTATTGAATCTCGACGCAATTTGAGTGTTCCATTGTCATTACAAGGCCCTGAACGTTACAATTAACTATCATTTTTGCGTCGGATTCTAAAATGTTGACTCACAGGGGAACGACCATACGGTGCCCGAGGCAGCAATAGACCCTTGGAGACAAGTCGGCTGGAGGCCGATGTATTGAATCTCGACGCAATTTGAGACTTCTATCGTCATCAGGAGGCGCTGAACGTTACTATTCACTATCATTTTTGCGTCGGATTCGAAAATCTAGACTCACAGGAGAAGGATCATATGGTGCCCGAGACAGCAATATCCCCTTGGAGACAAGTCCGCTGGATGCCGATGTATTGAATCTCGACGCAATTTGAGTGTTCCATCGTCATTAGGAGGCCCTGAATCTTACAATTAACTATCAGTTTTGCGTCGGATTCGAAAATGTTGACTCACAGGGGAACGACCATACGGTGCCCGAGGCAGCTATTGACCCTTGGAGACAAGTCGGTTGGAGGACGATGTATTGGATCGCGACGCAAAGTGAGTGTTCCATCGTCATTAGGAGGCCCTGAATGTTACAATTAACTATCAGTTTTTCGTCGGATTCGAAAATCTAAACTCACAGGAGAACGACCATAAGGTGCCCGAGGCAGCAATAGACCCATGGAGACAAGTCGGCTGGAGGCCGATGTATTGAATCTCGACGCAATTTGAGTGTTCCATCGGCAATAGGAGGCCCTGAACGTTACAATTAACTATCATTTTTGCGTCGGATTCGATAATCTAAACTCACAGGAGAATGACCATAAGGTGCCCGAGGCAGCATTAGACCCTTGGAGACAAGTCCGCTGGAGGACGATGTATTGAATCTCGACGCAATTTGAGAGTTCTATCGTCATCAGGAGGCGCTGAACATTTACTATTCACTAACATTTTTGCGTCGGATTCGAAAATCTAGACTCACAGGAGAAGGATCATATGGTGCCCGAGGCAGCAACAGACCCTTGGAGACAAATCGGCTGGAGGCCGATGTATTGAATTTCGACGCAATTTGAGTGTTCCATCGTCATTAGGAGGCCCTAAACGTTACAATTAACTATCATTTTTGCGTCGGATTCGATAATCTAAACTCACAGGAGAACGACCATAAGGTGCCCGAGGCAGCATTAGACCTTTGGAGACAAGTCGGCTGGAGGACGATGTATTGAATCTCGACGCAATTTGAGTGCCCCATCGTCATTACAAGGCCCTAAACGTTACAATTAACTATCATTTTTGCGTCGGATTCGATAATCTAAACTCACAGGAGAACGACCATAAGGTGCCCGAGGCAGCAACAGATCCTTGGAAACAAGTCGGCTGGAGGCCGATGTATTAAATGTCGACGCAATTTGAGTGTTCCATCGTCATTACAAGGCCCTGAACGTTGCAATTAACTATCATTTTTGCGTTGGATTCGAAAATCTAGACTCACAGGAGAACGACCATTAGGTCCCCGAGGCAGCAATAGACCCTTGGAGACAAGTCGGCTGGAGGACGATGTAATGGATCGCGACGCAATTTGAGTCTTCTATCGTCATTAGGAGGCGCTGAACGTTACAATTCACTATCATTTTTGCGTCGGATTCGAAAATCTAGACTCACAGGAGAAGGACCATGTGGTGCCCGAGGCAGCGATATCCCCTTGGAGACAAGTCGGCTGTAGGCCGATGTATTGAATCTCGTCGCAATTTGAGTGCTCCATCGTCATTAGAGGGCCCTGAACGTTACAATTAACTATCATTTTTGCGTCGGATTCGATAATCTAAACTCACAGGGGAACGACCATACGGTGCCCGAGGCAGCTATTGACCCTTGGAGACAAGTCGGTTGGAGGACGATGTATTGGATCGCGACGCAAAATGAGTGTTCCATCGTCATTAGGAGGCCCTGAGTGTTACAATTAACTATCAGTTTTTCGTCGGATTCGAAAATCTAAACTCACAGGAGAACGACCATAAGGTGCCCGAGGCAGCAATAGATCGTTGGAGACAATTCGGCTGGAGGCCGATGTATTGAATCTCGACGCAATTTGAGTGTTCCATCGTCATTACAAGGCCCTGAACCTTACAATTAACTATCAGTTTCGCGTCGGATTCGAAAATCTACTCACAGGAGAAGTTCATACGGTGCTCGAGACAGCAATATACCCCTTGGAGACAAATCGGCTGGAGGACGATGTATTGAATCTCAACGCAATTTGAGTCTTCTATCGTCATTAGGAGGCCCTGAACGTTACAATTCACTATCATTTTTGCGTCGGATTCGAAAATCTAGACTCACAGGAGAAGGATCATATGGTGCCCGAGGCAGCAACAAACCCTTGGAGACAAGTCGGCTGGAGGCCGATGTATTGAATATCGACGCAATTTGAATGTTCCATCGTCATTAGGAGGCCCTAAACGTTACAATTAACTATCATTTTTGCGTCGGATTCGATAATCTAAACTCACAGGAGAACGACCATAAGGTGCCCGAGGCAGCATTAGACCCTTGGAGACAAGTCGGCTGGAGGACGATGTATTGAATCTCGACGCAATTTGAGTGCCCCATCGCCATTACATGGCCCTAAACGTTACAATTAACTATCATTTTTGCGTCGGATTCGATAATCTAAACTCACAGGAGAACGACCATAAGGTGGCCAAGACAGCAACAGACCCTTGGAGACAAGTCGGCTGGAGGCCGATGTATTGAATCTCGACGCAATTTGAGTGTTCCATCGTCATTACAAGGCCCTGAACGTTACAATTAACTATCATTTTTGCGTCGGCTTCGATAATCTAAAATCACAGGAGAACGACCATAAGGTGCCCGAGGCTGCAACAGACCCTTGGAGACAAGTCGGCTGGAGGCCGATGTATTGAATCTCGACGCAATTTGAGTGTTCCATCGTCATTACAAAGTCCTAAACGTTACAATTATCTACCATTTTTGCGTCGGATTCGAAATTCTAGACTCACAGGACAACGACCATAAGGTGCCCGAGGCAGCAATAGACCCTTGGAGGCAAGTCGGCTGGAGGACGATGTATTGAATCTCGACGCAATTTGAGAGTTCCATCGTCATTAGGCGGCCCTGAACGTTACAATTATCAAACATTTTTGCGTCGGATTCGAAAATCTAGACTTACAAGCGAACGACCATAAAGTGCCCGAGGCAGCATTCGTCCCTTGGAGACAAGTCGGCCGGAGGACGATGTATTGGATCGCGACGCAATTTGAGTGTTCCAATCGTCATTAGGAGGCCCTGAATGTTACAATTAACTATCAGATTTTCGTCGAATTCGAAAATCTAGACTCACAGCAGACGAATCATTTGGTGCCCGAGGCAGCAATATCCCCTTGGAGACAAATCGGCTGGAGGACGATGTATAGAATCTCGACGCAATTTGAGTGTCCCATCGTCATTAGAAGGCCGTGAACGTTACAATTAACTATCATTTATGCGTCGGATTCGAAAATCTACTCACAGGAGAAGTTCAAACGGTGCTCGAGACAGCAACATCCCCTTGGAGACAAGTCCGCTGGAGGCCGATGTATTGAATCTCGACGCAATTTGAGAGTTCCATCGGCATTAGGAGGCCCTGAACGTTACAATTAACTATCATTTTTGCGTCGGATTCGAAAATCTAGAGTTACAAGAGAACGACCATAAGGTGCCCGAGGCAGCAACAGACCCTTGGAGACAAGTAGGCTGGAGGCCGATGTATTGAATCTCGACGCAATTTGAGTGTTCCATCGTCATTACAAGGCCCTAAACGTTACAATTTACTATCATTTTTACGTCGGATTCGATAATCTAGACTCACAGGAGAACGACTATAAGGTGCCCGAGGCAGCAATAGACCCTTGGAGACAAGTCGGCTGGAGGCCGATGTATTGAATCTCGACGCAATTTGAGTGTTTCATTGTCATTACAAGGCCCTGAACGTTACAATTAACTATCATTTTGCGTCGGATTCTAAAATGTTGACTCACAGGGGAACGACCATACGGTGCCCGAGGCAGCAATAGACCCTTGGAGACAAGTCGGCCGGAGGCCGATGTATTGAATCTCGACGCAATTTGAGACTTCTATCGTCATCAGGAGGCGCTGAACGTTACTATTCACTATCATTTTTGCGTCGGATTCGAAAATCTAGACTCACAGGAGAAGGATCATATGGTGCCCGAGACAGCAATATCCCCTTGGAGACAAGTCCGCTGGATGCCGATGTATTGAATCTCGACGCAATTTGAGTGTTCCATCGTCATTAGGAGGCCCTGAATCTTGCAATTAACTATGAGTTTCGCGTCGGATTCGAAAATCTAGACTCACAGGAGACGGACCACATGGAGCCCGAGGCAGCAATATCCCCTTGGAGACAAGTCCGCTGGAGGCCGATGTATTGAATCTCGACGCAATTTGAGTGTTCCATCGTCATTAGGAGGCCATGAATCTTACAATTAACAATCAGTTTTGCGTCGGATTCGAAAATGTTGACTCACAGGGGAACGACCATACGGTGCCCGAGGCAGCTATTGACCCTTGGAGACAAGTCGGTTGGAGGACGATGTATTGGATCGCGACGCAAAATGAGTGTTCCATCGTCATTAGGAGGCCCTGAATGTTACAATTAACTATCAGTTTTTCGTCGGATTCGAAAATCTAAACTCACAGGAGAACGACCATAAGGTGCCCGAGGCAGCAATAGACCCATGGAGACAAGTCGGCTGGAGGCCGATGTATTGAATCTCGACGCAATTTGAGTGTTCCATCGGCAATAGGAGGCCCTGAACGTTACAATTAACTATCATTTTTGCGTCGCATTCGATAATCTAAACTCACAGGAGAACGACCATAAGGTGCCCGAGGCAGCAACAGACCCTTGGAGACAAGTCGGCTGGAGGACTATGTATTGAATCTCGACGCAATTTGAGTGTTCCTTCGTCATTACAAGGCCCTGAACGTTACAATTAACTATCATTTTAGCGTCGGATTCGAAAATCTACTCACAGGAGAAGTTCATACGGTTCTCGAGACAGCAATATACCCCTTGGAGACGAATCGACTGGAGGCCGATGTATTGCACAGCGACGCAATTTGAGTGTTCCATCGTCTTTAGGAGTCCCTGAACGTTACAATTAACTATCATTTTTGCGTCGGATTCGATAATCTTAAATCACAGGAGAACGACCATAAGGTGCCCGAGGCAGCAACAGACCCTTGGAGACAAGTCGGCTGGAGGCCGATGTATTGAATATCGACGCAATTTGAGTGTTCCATCGTCATTACAAGGCCCTAAACGTAACAATTAACTATCATTTTTGCGTCGGATTCGATAATCTAAACTCACAGGAGAACGACCATAAGGTGCCCGAGGCAGCATTAGACCCTTGGAGACAAGTCGGCTGGAGGACGATGTATTGAATCTCGACGCAATTTGAGAGTTCTATCGTCATCAGGAGGCGCTGAACGTTACTATTCACTAACATTTTTGCGTCGGATTCGAAAATCTAGACTCACAGGAGAAGGATCATATGGAGCCCGAGGCAGCAACAGACCCTTGGAGACAAATCGGCTGGAGGCCGATGTATTGAATTTCGACGCAATTTGAGTGTTCCATCGTCATTAGGAGGCCCTAAACGTTACAATTAACTATCATTTTTGCGTCGGATTCGATAATCTAAACTCACAGGAGAACGACCATAAGGTGCCCGAGGCAGCATTAGACCTTTGGAGACAAGTCGGCTGGAGGACGATGTATTGAATCTCGACGCAATTTGAGTGCCCCATCGTCATTACAAGGCCCTAAACGTTACAATTAACTATCATTTTTGCGTCGGATTCGATAATCTAAACTCACAGGAGAACGACCATAAGGTGCCCGAGGCAGCAACAGATCCTTGGAGACAAGTCGGCTGGAGGCCGATGTATTAAATGTCGACGCAATTTGAGTGTTCCATCGTCATTACAAGGCCCTGAACGTTGCAATTAACTATCATTTTTGCGTTGGATTCGAAAATCTAGACTCACAGGAGAACGACCATTAGGTCCCCGAGGCAGCAATAGACCCTTGGAGACAAGTCGGCTGGAGGACGATGTATTGGATCGCGACGCAATTTGAGTCTTCTATCGTCATTAGGAGGCGCTGAACGTTACAATTCACTATCATTTTTGCGTCGGATTCGAAAATCTAGACTCACAGGAGAAGGACCACGTGGTGCCCGAGGCAGCGATATCCCCTTGGAGACAAGTCGGCTATAGGCCGATGTATTGAATCTCGTCGCAATTTGAGTGCTCCATCGTCATTAGAGGGCCCTGAACGTTACAATTAACTATCATTTTTGTGTCGGATTCGATAATCTAAACTCACAGGGGAACGACCATACGGTGCCCGAGGCAGCTATTGACCCTTGGAGACAAGTCGGTTGGAGGACGATGTATTGGATCGCGACGCAAAATGAGTGTTCCATCGTCATTAGGAGGCCCTGAGTGTTACAATTAACTATCAGTTTTTCGTCGGATTCGAAAATCTAAACTCACAGGAGAACGACCATAAGGTGCCCGAGGCAGCAATAGACCGTTGGAGACAATTTGGCTGGAGGCCGAAGTATTGAATCTCGACGCAATTTGAGTGTTCCATCGTCATTACAAGGCCCTGAACCTTACAATTAACTATCAGTTTCGCGTCGGATTCGAAAATCTACTCACAGGAGAAGTTCATACGGTGCTCGAGACAGCAATATACCCCTTGGAGACAAATCGGCTGGAGGACGATGTATTGAATCTCAACGCAATTTGAGTCTTCTATCGTCATTAGGAGGCCCTGAACGTTACAATTCACTATCATTTTTGCGTCGGATTCGATAATCTAAACTCACAGGAGAACGACCATAAGGTGCCCGAGGCAGCATTAGACCCTTGGAGACAAGTCGGCTGGAGGACGATGTATTGAATCTCGACGCAATTTGAGTGCCCCATCGCCATTACATGGCCCTAAACGTTACAATTAACTATCATTTTTGCGTCGGATTCGATAATCTAAACTCACAGGAGAACGACCATAAGGTGGCCAAGACAGCAACAGACCCTTGGAGACAAGTCGGCTGGAGGCCGATGTATTGAATCTCGACGCAATTTGAGTGTTCCATCGTCATTACAAGGCCCTGAACGTTACAATTAACTATCATTTTTGCGTCGGCTTCGATAATCTAAAATCACAGGAGAACGACCATAAGGTGCCCGAGGCAGCAACAGACCCTTGGAGACAAGTCGGCTGGAGGCCGATGTATTGAATCTCGACGCAATTTGAGTGTTCCATCGTCATTACAAAGTCCTAAACGTTACAATTATCTACCATTTTTGCGTCGGATTCGAAATTCTAGACTCACAGGACAATGACCATAAGGTGCCCGAGGCAGCAATAGACCCTTGGAGGCAAGTCGGCTGGAGGACGATGTATTGAATCTCGACGCAATTTGAGAGTTCCATCGTCATTGGGCGGCCCTGAACGTTACAATTATCAAACATTTTTGCGTCGGATTCGAAAATCTAGACTTACAAGAGAACGACCATAAAGTGCCCGAGGCAGCATTCGTCCCTTGGAGACAAGTCGGCTGGAGGACGATGTATTGGATCGCGACGCAATTTGAGTGTTCCAGTCGTCATTAGGAGGCCCTGAATGTTACAATTAACTATCAGTTTTTCGTCGGATTCGAAAATCTAGACTCACAGCAGACGAATCATTTGGTGCCCGAGGCAGCAATATCCCCTTGGAGACAAATCGGCTGGAGGACGATGTATAGAATCTCGACGCAATTTGAGTGTCCCATCGTCATTAGAAGGCCGTGAACGTTACAATTAACTATCATTTATGCGTCGGATTCGAAAATCTACTCACAGGAGAAGTTCAAACGGTGCTCGAGACAGCAATATCCCCTTGGAGACAAGTCCGCTGGAGGCCGATGTATTGAATCTCGACGCAATTTGAGAGTTCCATCGGCATTAGGAGGCCCTGAACGTTACAATTAACTATCATTTTTGCGTCGGATTCGAAAATCTAGAGTTACAAGAGAACGACCATAAGGTGCCCGAGGCAGCAACAGACCCTTGGAGACAAGTAGGCTGGAGGCCGATGTATTGAATCTCGACGCAATTTGAGTGTTCCATCGTCATTACAAGGCCCTAAACGTTACAATTTACTATCATTTTTACGTCGGATTCGATAATCTAGACTCACAGGAGAACGACCATAAGGTGCCCGAGGCAGCAATAGACCCTTGGAGACAAGTCGGCTGGAGGCCGATGTATTGAATCTCGACGCAATTTGAGTGTTCCATTGTCATTACAAGGCCCTGAACGTTACAATTAACTATCATTTTTGCGTCGGATTCTAAAATGTTGACTCACAGGGGAACGACCATACGGTACCCGAGGCAGCAATAGACCCTTGGAGACAAGTCGGCTGGAGGCCGATGTATTGAATCTCGACGCAATTTGAGAGTTCCATCGGCATTAGGAGGCCATGAACGTTACTATTCACTATCATTTTTGCGTCGGATTCGAAAATCTAGACTCACAGGAGAAGGATCATATGGTGCCTGAGACAGCAATATCCCCTTGGAGACAAGTCCGCTGGATGCCGATGTATTGAATCTCGACGCAATTTGAGTGTTCCATCGTCATTAGGAGGCCCTGAAACTTGCAATTAACTATCAGTTTCGCGTCGGATTCGAAAATCTAGACTCACAGGAGACGGACCACATGGAGCCCGAGGCAGCAATATCCCCTTGGAGACAAGTCCGCTGGAGGCCGATGTATTGAATCTCGACGCAATTTGAGTGTTCCTTCGTCATTAGGAGGCCCTGAATCTTACAATTAACTATCAGTTTTGCGTCGGATTCGAAAATGTTGACTCACAGGGGAACGACCATACGGTGCCCGAGGCAGCTATTGACCCTTGGAGACAAGTCGGTTGGAGGACGATGTATTGTATCGCGACGCATAATGAGTGTTCCATCGTCATTAGGAGGCCCTGAATGTTACAATTAACTATCAGTTTTTCGTCGGATTCGAAAATCTAAACTCACAGGAGAACGACCATAAGGTGCCCGAGGCAGCAATAGACCCATGGAGACAAGTCGGCTGGAGGCCGATGTATTGAATCTCGACGCAATTTGAGTGTTCCATCGGCATTAGGAGGCCCTGAACGTTAAAATTCACTATCATTTTTGCGTCGGATTCGATAAACTAAACTCACAGGAGAACGACCATAAGGTGCCCGAGGCAGCAACAGACCCTTGAAGACTAGTCGGCTGGAGGCCGATGTATTGAATTTCGACGCAATTTGAGTGTTCCATCGTCATTAGAAGGCCCTGAACTTTACAATTAACTATCTTTTTTGCGTCGGATTCGAAAATCTAGACTCACAGGAGAACGACCATAAGGTGCCCGAGGCAGCAATAGACCCATGGAGACAAGTCGGCTGGAGGCCGATGTATTGAATCTCGACGCAATTTGAGTGTTCCATCGGCATTAGGAGGCCCTGAACGTTAAAATTAACTATCATTTTTGCGTCGGATTCGATAATCTAAACTCACAGGAGAACGACCATAAGGTGCCCGAGGCAGCAACAGACCCTTGGAGACTAGTCGGCTGGAGGCCGATGTATTGAATCTCGACGCAATTTGAGTGTTCCATCGGCATTAGGAGGCCCTGAACGTTACAATTAACTATCATTTTTGCGTCGGATTCGATAATCTAAACTCACAGGAGAACGACCATAAGGTGCCCGAGGCAGCAACAGACCCTTGGAGACAAGTCGGCTGGAGGACGATGTATTTCACCTCGACGCAATTTGAGTGTTCCATCGTCATTACAAGGCCCTGAACGTTTCAATTAACTATCACTTTTGCGTCGGATTTGAATATCTAGACTCACAGGAGAACGACCATAAGGTGCCCGAGGCAGCAATAGACCCATGGAGACAAGTCGGCTGGAGGACGATGTATTGGATCGCGACGCAATTTGAGTCTTCTATCGTCATTAGGAGGCTCTGAACGTTACAATTCACTATCAGTTTTTCGTCGGATTCGAAAATCTAGACTCACAGTAGACGAACCATTTGGTGCCCGAGGCAGCAATATCCCCTTGGAGACAAGTCGGCTGGAGGACGATGTATTGAATCTCGACGCAATTTGAGTTTCCCATCGTCATTAGGAGGCCCTGAACGTTAAAATTAACTATCATTTTTGCGTCGGATTCGATAATCTAAACTCACAGGGGAACGACAATACGGTGCCCGAGGCAGCTATTGACCCTTGGAGACAAATCGGCTGGAGGACGATGATTTGAATCTCGACGCATTTTGAGTCTTCTATCGTCATTAGGAGGCGCTGAACGTTACAATTCACTATCATTTTTGGGTCGGATTCGAAAATCTAGACTCACAGGAGAAGGATCATATTGTGAACGAGACAGCAATATCCCCTTGGAGACAAGTCGGCTGGAGAACGATGTATTGAATCTCGACGCAATTTGAGTGTACTATCGTCATTAGGAGGCCCTAAACATTACAATTAACTATCATTTTTGCGTCGGATTCGATAATCTAAACTCACAGGATAACGACCATACGGTGCCCGAGGCAGCTATTGACCCTTGGAGACAAGTCGGTTTGAGGACGATGTATTGGAACGCGACGCAAAATGAGTGTTCCATCGTCATTAGGAGGCCCTGAATGTTACAATTAACTATCAGATTTTCGTCGGATTCGAAAATCTAAACTCACAGGAGAACGACGATAAGGTGCCCGAGGCAGCAATAGACCGTTGGAGACAAGTCGGCTGGAGGCCGATGTATTGAATCTTGACGCAATTTGATTGTCCCATCGTCATTAGAAGGCCCTGAACGTTACAATTAACTATCATTCATGCGTCGGATTCGAAAATCTACTCATAGGAGAAGTTCATACGGTGCTCGAAACAGCAATATCCCCTTGGAGATAAGTCCGCGGGAGGCCGATGTATTGAATCTCGACGCAATTTGAGAGTTCCATCGGCATTAGGAGGCCCTGAACGTTACAATTAACTATCATTTTTGCGTCGGATTCGAAAATCTAGACTTACAAGAGAACGACCATAAGGTGCCCGAGGCAGCGTCAGACCCTTGGAGACAAGTCGGCTGGAGGACGTTGTATTGAATCTCGACGCAATTTGAGAGTTCTATCGTATTCAGGAGGCGCTGAATGTTACTATTCACTATCATTTTTGCGTCGGATTCGAAAATCTAGACTCACAGGAGAAGGATCTATGGTGCCCGATGCAGCAACAGACCCTTGGAGACAAGTCGGCTGGAGGCCGATGTATTGAATATCGACGCAATTTGAGTGTTCCGTCGTCATTAAGAGGCCCTAAACGTTACAATTAACTATCATTTATGCTTCGGATTCGATAATCTAAACTCACAGGAGAACGACCATAAGGTGCCCGAGGCAGCATTAGACCCTTGGAGACAAGTCGGCTGGAGGACGATGTATTGAATCTCGACGCAATTTGAGTGTCCCATCGTCATTACAAGGCCCTAAATGTTACAATTAACTATCATTTTTGCGTCGGATTCGATAATCACAGGAGAACGACCATTAGGTGCCCGAGGCAGCAACAGACCCTTGGAGACAAGTCGGCTGGAGGCCGATGTATTGAATATCGACGCAATTTGAGTGTTCCATAGTCATTAGGAGGCCCTAAACGTTACAATTAACTATCATTTTTGCGTCGGATTCGATAATCTAAACTCACAGGAGAACGACCATAAGGTGCCCGAGGCAGCAACAGACCCTTGGAGACACGTCGGCTGGAGGACGATGTATTGAATCTCGACGCAATTTGAGAGTTCTATCGTCATCAGGAGGCGCTGAACGTTACTATTCACTATCATTTTTGCGTCGGATTCGAAAATCTAGACTCACAGGAGAAGGATCATATGGTGCCCGAGACAGCAATATCCCCTTGGAGACAAGTCGGCTGGAGGCCGATGTATTGAATCTCGACGCAATTAGAGTGTTCCATCGTCATTAGGAGGCCCTGAACCTTACAATTAACTATCAGTTTCGCGTCGGATTCGAAAATCTAGACTCACAGGAGACGGACCACATGGAGCCCGAGGAAGCAATATCCCCTTGTAGACAAGTCGGCTGGAGGAAGATGTATTGACTCTCGACGCAATTTCAGTTTTCCATCGTCATTAAGAGGCCCTGAGCATTACATTTAACTATCATTTATGCGTCGGATTCGTTAATCTAAACTCACAGGAGAACGACCATAAGGTGCCCGAGGCAGCAACAGACCCATGGAGACAAGTCGGCTGGAGGCCGATGTATTGAATCTCGACGCAATTTGAGTGTTCCATCGGCATTAGGAGGCCCTGAACGTTAAAATTAACTATCATTTTTGCGTCGGATTCGATAATCTAAACTCACAGGAGATCGACCATAAGGTGCCCGAGGCAGCAACAGACCCTTGGAGACTGGTCGGCTGGAGGCCGATGTATTGAATCTCGACGCAATTTGAGTGTTCCATCGGCATTAGGAGGCCCTGAACGTTACAATTAACTATCATTTTTGCGTCGGATTCGATAATCTAAACTCACAGGAGAACGACCATAAGGTGCCCGAGGCGGCAACAGACCCTTGGAGACAAGTCGGCTGGAGGACGATGTATTGAATCTCGACGCAATTTGAGTGTTCCATCGGCATTAGGAGGCCCTGAACGTTAAAATTAACTATCATTTTTGCGTCGGATTCGATAATCTAAACTCACAGGAGATCGACCATAAGGTGCCCGAGGCAGCAACAGACCCTTGGAGACTGGTCGGCTGGAGGCCGATGTATTGAATCTCGACGCAATTTGAGTGTTCCATCGGCATTAGGAGGCCCCGAACGTTACAATTAACTATCATTTTTGCGTCGGATTCGATAATCTAAACTCACAGGAGAACGACCATAAGGTGCCCGAGGCGGCAACAGACCCTTGGAGACAAGTCGGCTGGAGGACGATGTATTGAATCTCGACGCAATTTGAGTGTTCCATCGTCATTACAAGGCCCTGAACGTTACAATTAACTATCATATTTGCGTCGGATTCGAGTATCTAGACTCACAGGAGAACGACCATAATGTGCCCGAGGCAGCAATAGACCCATGGAGACAAGTCGGCTGGAGGCCGATGTATTGAATCTCGACGCAATTTGAGTGTTCCATCGGCATTAGGAGGCCCTGAACGTTAAAATTAACTATCATTTTTGCGTCGGATTCGATAATCTAAACTCACAGGAGATCGACCATAAGGTGCCCGAGGCAGCAACAGACCCTTGGAGACTGGTCGGCTGGAGGCCGATGTATTGAATCTCGACGCAATTTGAGTGTTCCATCGGCATTAGGAGGCCCTGAACGTTACAATTAACTATCATTTTTGCGTCGGATTCGATAATCTAAACTCACAGGAGAACGACCATAAGGTGCCCGAGGCGGCAACAGACCCTTGGAGACAAGTCGGCTGGAGGACGATGTATTGAATCTCGACGCAATTTGAGTGTTCCATCGTCATTACAAGGCCCTGAACGTTACAATTAACTATCATATTTGCGTCGGATTCGAGTATCTAGACTCACAGGAGAACGAACATAAGGTGCCCGAGGCAGCAATAGACCCTTGGAGACAAGTCGGCTGGAGGACGATGTATTGGATCGCGACGCAATTTGAGTCTTCTAACGTCATTAGGAGGCGCTGAACGTTACAATTCACTATCAGTTTTTCGTCGGATTCGATAATCTAAACTCACAGGAGAACGACCATAAGGTGCCCGAGGCAGCAATAGACCCTTGGAGACAAGACGGCTGGAGGCCGATGTATTGAATTTCGACGCAATTTGAGTGTTCCATCGGCATTTGGAGGCCCTGAACGTTAAAATTAACTATCATTTTTGCGTCGGATTCGATAATCTAAACTCACAGGAGAACGACCATGAGGTGCCCGAGGCAGCAACAGACCCTTGGAGACAAGTCGGCTGGAAGCCGATGTATTGAATCTCGACGCAATTTGAGTGTTCCATCGGCATTAGGAGGCCCTGAACGTTACAATTAACTATCATTTTTGCGTCGGATTCGTTAATCTAAACTCACAGGAGAACGACCGTAAGGTGCCCGAGGCAGCAACAGACCCTTGGAGACAAGTCGGCTGGAGGCCGATGTATTGAATCTCGACGCAATTTGAGTGTTCCATCGTCATTACAAGGCCCTGAACGTTACAATTAACTATCATTTTTGCGTCGGATTCGATAATCTAAACTCACAGCAGAACGACCATAAGGTGCCCGAGGCGGCAACAGACCCTTGGAGACAAGTCGGCTGGAGGACGATGTATTGAATCTCGACGCAATTTGAGTGTTCCATCGTCATTACAAGGCCCTGAACGTTACAATTAACTATCATATTTGCGTCGGATTCGAGTATCTAGACTCACAGGAGAACGACCATAATGTGCCCGAGGCAGCAATAGACCCATGGAGACAAGTCGGCTGGAGGCCGATGTATTGAATCTCGACGCAATTTGAGTGTTCCATCGGCATTAGGAGGCCCTGAACGTTAAAATTAACTATCATTTTTGCGTCGGATTCGATAATCTAAACTCACAGGAGATCGACCATAAGGTGCCCGAGGCAGCAACAGACCCTTGGAGACTGGTCGGCTGGAGGCCGATGTATTGAATCTCGACGCAATTTGAGTGTTCCATCGGCATTAGGAGGCCCTGAACGTTACAATTAACTATCATTTTTGCGTCGGATTCGATAATCTAAACTCACAGGAGAACGACCATAAGGTGCCCGAGGCGGCAACAGACCCTTGGAGACAAGTCGGCTGGAGGACGATGTATTGAATCTCGACGCAATTTGAGTGTTCCATCGTCATTACAAGGCCCTGAACGTTACAATTAACTATCATATTTGCGTCGGATTCGAGTATCTAGACTCACAGGAGAACGAACATAAGGTGCCCGAGACAGCAATAGACCCTTGGAGACAAGTCGGCTGGAGGACGATGTATTGGATCGCGACGCAATTTGAGTCTTCTAACGTCATTAGGAGGCGCTGAACGTTACAATTCACTATCAGTTTTTCGTCGGATTCGATAATCTAAACTCACAGGAGAACGACCATAAGGTGCCCGAGGCAGCAATAGACCCTTGGAGACAAGACGGCTGGAGGCCGATGTATTGAATTTCGACGCAATTTGAGTGTTCCATCGGCATTTGGAGGCCCTGAACGTTAAAATTAACTATCATTTTTGCGTCGGATTCGATAATCTAAACTCACAGGAGAACGACCATGAGGTGCCCGAGGCAGCAACAGACCCTTGGAGACAAGTCGGCTGGAAGCCGATGTATTGAATCTCGACGCAATTTGAGTGTTCCATCGGCATTAGGAGGCCCTGAACGTTACAATTAACTATCATTTTTGCGTCGGATTCGTTAATCTAAACTCACAGGAGAACGACCATAAGGTGCCCGAGGCAGCAACAGACCCTTGGAGACAAGTCGGCTGGAGGCCGATGTATTGAATCTCGACGCAATTTGAGTGTTCCATCGTCATTACAAGGCCCTGAACGTTACAATTAACTATCATTTTTGCGTCGGATTCGATAATCTAAACTCACAGGAGAACGACCATAAGGTGCCCGAGGCGGCAACAGACCCTTGGAGACAAGTCGGCTGGAGGACGATGTATTGAATCTCGACGCAATTTGAGTGTTCCATCGTCATTACAAGGCCCTGAACGTTACAATTAACTATCATATTTGCGTCGGATTCGAGTATCTAGACTCACAGGAGAACGACCATAATGTGCCCGAGGCAGCAATAGACCCATGGAGACAAGTCGGCTGGAGGCCGATGTATTGAATCTCGACGCAATTTGAGTGTTCCATCGGCATTAGGAGGCCCTGAACGTTAAAATTAACTATCATTTTTGCGTCGGATTCGATAATCTAAACTCACAGGAGATCGACCATAAGGTGCCCGAGGCAGCAACAGACCCTTGGAGACTGGTCGGCTGGAGGCCGATGTATTGAATCTCGACGCAATTTGAGTGTTCCATCGGCATTAGGAGGCCCTGAACGTTACAATTAACTATCATTTTTGCGTCGGATTCGATAATCTAAACTCACAGGAGAACGACCATAAGGTGCCCGAGGCGGCAACAGACCCTTGGAGACAAGTCGGCTGGAGGACGATGTATTGAATCTCGACGCAATTTGAGTGTTCCATCGTCATTACAAGGCCCTGAACGTTACAATTAACTATCATTTTTGCGTCGGATTCTAAAATGTTGATTCACAGGGGAACGACCATACGGTGCCCGAGGCAACTATTGACCCTTGGAGACAAGTCGGTTGGAGGACGATGTATTGGATCGCGACGCAATTTGAGTCTTCTATCGTCATTAGGAGGCGCTGAACGTTACAATTCACTATCAGTTTTTCGTCGGATTTGAAAATCTAGACTCACAGTAGAGAACCATTTGGTGCCCGAGGCAGGAATATCCCCTCGGAGACAAATCGGCTTTAGGACGATGTATTGAATCCCGACGCCATTTGAGTCTGCTACTGTCATTAGGAGGCGCTGCACGTTACAATTCACTATCATTTTTGCGTCGGATTCGAAAATCTAGACTCACAGGAGAAGGATCATATTGTGCCCGAGACAGCAATATCCCCTTGGAGACAAGTCGGCTGGAGGACGATGTATTGAATCTCGACGCAATTTGAGTGTCCCATCGTCATTAGGAGGCCCTAAACGTTACAATTAACTATCATTTTTGCGTCGGATTCGATAATCTAAACTCACAGGGGAACGACCATACGGTGCCCGAGGCAGCTATTGACCCCTGGAGACAAGTCGGTTGGAGGACGATGTATCGGATCGCGACGCAAAATGAGTGTTCCATCGTCATTAGGAGGCCCTGAATGTTACAATTAACTATCAGTTTTTCGTCGGATTCGAAAATCTAAACTCACAGGAGAACGATCATAAGGTGCTCGAGGCAGCAATAGACCGTTGGAGAGAAGTCGGCTGGAGGCCGATATATTGAATCTCGACGCAATTTGAGTGTTCCATCGTCATTACAAGGCCCTGAACCTTACAATTAACTATCAGTTTCGCGTCGGATTCGAAAATCTACTCACAGGAGAAGTTCAGACGGTGCTCGAGACAGCAATATACCCCTTGGAGACAAATCGGCTGGAGGACGATGTATTGAATCTCGACGCAATTTGAGTCTTCTATCGTCAGTAGGAGGCCCTGAACGTTACAATTAACCATCATTTTTGGGTCGGATTCGAAAATCTAGACTCACAGGAGCACGACCATAAGGTGCCCGAGGCAGCAATAGTCCCATGGAGACTAGTCGGCTGGAGGCCGATGTATTGAATCTCTACGCAATTTGAGTGTTGCATCGGCATTGGGAGGCCCTGAACGTTAAAATTAACTATCATTTTTGCGTCGGATTCGATAATCTAAACTCACAGGAGAACGACCATAAGGTGCCCGAGGCATCAACAGACTCTTGAAGACAAGTCGGCTGGAGGCCGATGTATTGAATCTCGACGCCATTTGAGTGTTCCATCGGCATTAGGAGGCCCTGAACGTTACAATTAACTATCATTTTTGCGTCGGATTCGATAATCTAAACTCACAGGAGATCGACCATAAGGTGCCCGAGGCAGCAATAGACCCTTGGAGACAAGTCGGCTGGAGGCCGATGTATTGAATCTCGACGCAATTTGAGTGTTCCATCGGCATTAGGAGGCCCTGAACGTTAAAATTAATTATCATTTTTGCGTCGGATTCGATAATCTAAACTCACAGGAGAACGACCATAAGGTGCCCGAGGCAGCAACAGACCCTTGGAGACAAGTCGGCTGGAGGCCGATGTATTGAATCTCGACGCAATTTGAGTGTTCCATCGTCATTACAAGGCCCTGAACGTTACAATTAACTATCATTTTTGCGTCGGATTCTAAAATGTTGACTCACAGGGGAACGACCACACGGTGCCCGAGGCAGCAATAGACACTTGGAGACAAGTCGGCTGGAGGCCGATGTATTGAATCTCGACGCAATTTGAGAGTTCTATCGTCATCAGGAGGCGCTGAACGTTACTATTCACTATCATTTTTGCATCGGATTCGAAAATCTAGACTCACAGGAGCAGGATCATATGGTGCCCGAGACAGCAATATCCCCTTGGAGACAAGTCGGCTGGAGGCCGATGTATTGAATCTCGACGCAATTTGAGAGTACTAACGTCATCAGGAGGCGCTGAACGTTACTATTCACTATCATTTTTGCGTCGGATTCGAAAATCTAGACTCACAGGAGAAGGATCATATGGTGCCCGAGACAGCAATATCCCCTTGGAGACAAGTCCGCTGGAGGCCGATGTATTGAATCTCGACGCAATTAGAGTGTTCCATCGTCATTAGGAGGCCCTGAACGTTAAAATTAACTATCATTTTTGCGTCGGATTCGATAATCTAAACTCACAGGAGAACGACCATAAGGTGCCCGAGGCAGCAACAGACCCTTGGAGACAAGTCGGCTGGAGGCCGATGTATTGAATCTCGACGCAATTTGAGTGTTCCATCGGCATTAGGAGGCCCTGAACGTTACAATTAACTATCATTTTTGCGTCCGATTCGATAATCTAAACTCACAGGAGAACGACCATAAGGTGCCCGAGGCAGCAACAGACCCTTGGAGACAAGTCGGCTGGAGGCCGATGTATTGCATCTCGACGCAATTTGAGTGTTCCATCGTCATTACAAGGCCCTGAACGTTACAATTAACTATCATTTTTGCGTCGGATTCGAATATCTAGACTCACAGGAGAACGACCATAAGGTGCCCGAGGCAGCAATAGACCCTTGGAGACAAGTCGGCTGGAGGCCGATGTATTGAATCTCGACGCAATTTGAGTGTTCGATCGCCATTACAAGGCCCTGAACGTTACAATTAACTATCATTTTTGCGTCGGATTCTAAAATGTTGACTCACAGGGGAACGACCATACGGTGCCCGAGGCAGCTATTGACCCTTGAAGACAAGTCGGTTGGAGGACGATGTATTGGATCGCGACGCAAAATGAGTGTTCCATCGTCATTAGGAGGCCCTGAAAGTTACAATTAACTATCAGTTTTTCGTCGGATTCGAAAATCTAAACTCACGGGAGAACGACCATAAGGTGCCCGAGTCAGCAATAGACCCTTGGAGACAAGTCGGCTAGAGGCCGATGTATTGAATCTCGACGCAATTTGAGTGTTCCATCGGCATTAGGAGGCCCTGAACGTTACAATTAACTATCATTTTTGCGTCCGATTCGATAATCTAAACTCACAGGAGACCGACCATAAGGTGCCCGAGGCAGCAATAGACCCTTGGAGACAAGTCGGCTGGAGGCCGATGTATTGAATTTCGACGCAATTTGAGTGTTCCATCGTCATTAGAAGGCCCTGAACGTTACAATTAAAAATCATTTTTCGGTCGAATTCGAAAATCTAGACTCACAGGAGAACGACCATAAGGTGCCCGAGGCAGCAATAGTCCCTAGGAGACAAGTCGGCTGGAGGCCGATGTATTGAATCTCGACGCAATTTGAGTGTTCCATCGTCATTAAGAGGCCCTGAGCATTACATTTAACTATCAGTTTTGCGTCGGATTCGAAAATGTTGACTCACAGGGGAACGACCATACGGTGCCCGAGGCAGCTATTGACCCTTGGAGACAAGTCGGCTGGAGGCCGATGTATTGAATCTCGACGCAATTTGAGAGTTCTATCGTCATCAGGAGGCGCTGAACGTTACTATTCACTATCATTTTTGCGTCGGATTCGAAAATCTAGACTCACAGGAGAAGGATCATATGGTGCCCGAGACAGCAATATCCCCTTGGAGACAAGTCCGCTGGAGGCCGATGTATTGAATCTCGACGCAATTAGAGTGTTCCATCGCCATTAGGAGGCCCTGAACGTTAAAATTAACTATCATTTTTGCGTCGGATTCGATAATCTAAACTCACAGGAGAACGACCATACGGTGCCCGAAGCAGCAACAGCCCATTGGAGACAAGTCGGCTGGAGGATGATGAATTGAATCTCGACGCAATTTGAGTGTTCCATCGCCATTACAAGGCCCTGAACGTTACAATTAACTATCATTTTGGCGTCGGATTCGTAAATCTAGACTTACAAGAGAACGACCATAAAGTGCCCGAGGCAGCATTAGACCCTTGGAGGCAAGTCGGCTGGAGGACGATGTATTGGATCGCGACGGAATTTGAGTGTTCCATCGTCATTAGGAGGCCCTGAACGTTACAATTAACTATCATTTTGGCGTCGGATTCGTAAATCTAGACTTACAAGAGAACGACCATAAGGTGCCCGAGGCAGCAATAGACCCTTGGAGACAAGTCGGCTGGAGGCCGATGTATTGAATTTCGACGCAATTTGAGTGTTCCATCGTCATTAGAAGGCCCTGAACGTTACAATTAACCATCATTTTTGCGTCGAATTGGAAAATCTAGACTCACAGGAGAACGACCATAAGGTGCCCGAGGCAGCAATAGTCCCTTGGAGACAAGTCGGCTGGAGGCCGATGTATTGAATCTCGACGCAATTTGAGTGTTCCATCGGCATTAGGAGGCCCTGAACGTTAAAATTAACTATCATTTTTGCGTCGGATTCGATAATCTAAACGCACAGGAGAACGACCATAAGGTGCCCGAGGCAGCAACAGACCCTTGGAGACAAGTCGGCTGGAGGCCGATGTATTGAATCTCGACGCAATTTGAGATTTCTATCGTCATCAGGAGGCGCTGAACGTTACTATTCACTATCATTTTTGCGTCGGATTCGAAATCTAGACTCACAGGAGAAGGATCATATGGTGCCCGAGACAGCAATATCCCCTTGGAGACAAGTCGGCTGGAGGAAGATGTATTGACTCACGACGCAATTTCAGTGTTCCATCGTCATTAAGAGGCCCTGAGCATTACATTTAACTATCAGTTTTGCGTCGGATTCGAAAATCTTGACTCACAGGGGAACGACCATACGGTGCCCGAGGCAGCTATTGACCCTTGGAGACAAGTCGGCTGGAGAACGATGTGTTGAAACTCGACGCAATTTGAGAGTTCCATTGTCATTAGGCAGCCCTGAACGTTACAATTAACTATCATTTTGGCGTCGGATTCGTAAATCTAGACTTACAAGAGAACGACCATAAAGTGCCCGAGGCAGCATTAGACCCTTGGAGTCAAGTCGGCTGGAGGACGATGTATTGGATCGCGACGGAATTTGAGTGTTCCATCGTCATTAGGAGGCCCTGAATGTTACAATTAACTATCAGTTTTTCGTCGGATTCGAAAATCTAAACTCACGGGAGTACGACCATAAGGTGCCCGAGTCAGCAATAGACCCTTGGAGACAAGGCGGCTAGAGGCCGATGTATTGAATCTCGACGCAATTTGAGTGTTCCATCGGCATTAGGAGGCCCTGAACGTTACAAATAACTATCATTTTTGCGTCCGATTCGATAATCTAAACTCACAGGAGAACGACCATAAGGTGCCCGAGTCAGCAATAGACCCTTGGAGACAAGTCGGCTGGAGGCCGATGTATTGAATTTCGACGCAATTTGAGTGTCCCATCGTCATTTGGAGGCCCTAAACGTTACAATTAACTATCATTTTTGCGTCGGATTCGATAATCTAAACTCACAGGGGAACGACCATACGGTGCCCGAGGCAGCTATTGACCCCTGGAGACAAGTCGGTTGGAGGACGATGTATTGGATCGCGACGTAAAATGAGTGTTCCATCGCCATTAGGAGGCCCTGAATGTTACAATTAACTATCAGTTTTTCGTCGGATTCGAAAATCAAAACTCACAGGAGAACGATCATAAGGTGCCCGAGGCAGCAATAGACCGTTGGAGAGAAGTCGGCTGGAGGCCGATATATTGAATCTCGACGCAATTTGAGTGTTCCATCGTCATTACAAGGCCCTGAACCTTACAATTAACTATCAGTTTCGCGTCGGATTCGAAAATCTACTCACAGGAGAAGTTCATACGGTGCTCGAGACAGCAATATACCCCTTGGAGACAAATCGGCTGGAGGACGATGTATTGAATCTCGACGATATTTGAGTGTCCCATCGTCATTACAAGGCCCTAAACGTTACAATTAACTATCATTTTTGCGTCGGATTCGATAATCTAAACTCACAGGAGAACGACCATAAGGTGCCCGAGGCAGCAATAGACCCTTGGAGACAAGTCGGCTGGAGGCCGATGTATTGAATCTCGACGCAATTTGAGTGTTCCATCGTCATTAGAAGTCCCTGAACGTTAAAATTAACTATCATTTTTGCGTCGGATTCGATAATCTAAACTCACAGGAGAACGACCATAAGGTGCCCGAGGCAGCAACAGACCCTTGGAGACAAGTCGGCTGGAGGCCGATGTATTGAATCTCGACGCAATTTGAGTGTTCCATCGGCATTAGGAGGCCCTGAACGTTAAAATTAACTATCATTTTTGCGTCGGATTCGATAATCTAAACTCACAGGAGAACGACCATAAGGTGCCCGAGGCAGCAACAGACCCTTGGAGACAAGTCGGCTGGAGGCCGATGTATTGAATCTCGAAGCAATTTGAGTGTCCCATCGTCATTAGGAGGCCCTAAACGTTACAATTAACTATCATTTTTGTGTCGGATTCGAATATCTAGACTCACAGGAGAACGACCATAAGGTGCCCGAGGCAGCAATATACCCTTGGAGACAAGTTGGCTGGAGGACGATGTATTGGATCGCGACGCAATTTGAGTCTTCTATCGTCATTAGGAGGCGCTGAACGTTACAATCCACTATCATTTTTCGGTCGGATTCGAAAATCTAGACTCACAGGAGAAGGATCATATTGTGCCCGAGACAGCAATATCCCCTTGGAGACAAGTCGGCTGGAGGACGATGTATTGAATCTCGACGCAATTTGAGTGTCCCATCGTCATTACAAGGCCCTAAACGTTACAATTAACTATCATTTTTGCGTCGGATTCGATAATCTAAACTCACAGGAGAACGACCATAAGGTGCCCGAGGCAGCAACAAACCCTTGGAGACAAGTCGGCTGGA
Source organism: Schistocerca serialis cubense (assembly GCF_023864345.2). Taxonomy (NCBI): domain Eukaryota; kingdom Metazoa; phylum Arthropoda; class Insecta; order Orthoptera; family Acrididae; genus Schistocerca; species Schistocerca serialis. The sequence goes on along the minus strand of NW_026047645.1, from coordinate 2,646,175 downwards.
GGCCGATGTATTGAATCTCGACGCAATTTGAGTGTTCCATCGTCATTACAAGGCCTTGAACGTTACAATTAACTATCATTTTTGCGTCGGATTCTAAAATGTTGACTCACAGGGGAACGACCATACGGTGCCGGAGGCAGCTATTGACCCTTGGAGACAAGTCGGTTGGAGGACGATGTATTGGATCGCGACGCAATTTGAGTCTTCTATCGTCATTAGGAGGCGCTGAACGTTACAATTCACTATCAGTTTTTCGTCGGATTAGAAAATCTAGACTCACAGCAGACGAACCATTTGGTGCCCGACCCAGAAATATCCCCTCGGAGACAAATCGGCTTTAGGACGATGTATTGAATCCCGACGCCATTTGAGTCTTCTACTGTCATTAGGAGGCGCTGCACGTTACAATTCACTATCATTTTTGCGTCGGATTCGAAAATCTAGACTCACAGGAGAAGGATCATATTGTGCCCGAGACAGCAATATCCTCTTGGAGACAAGTCGGCTGGAGGACGATGTATTGAATCTCGACGCAATTTGAGTGTCCCATCGTCATTAGGAGGCCCTAAACGTTACAATTAACTATCATTTTTGCGTCGGATTCGATAATCTAAACTCACAGGGGAACGACCATACGGTGCCCGAGGCAGCTATTGACCCCTGGAGACAAGTCGGTTGGAGGACGATGTATTGGATCGCGACGCAAAATGAGTGTTCCATCGTCATTAGGAGGCCCTGAATGTTACAATTAACTATCAGTTTTTCGTCGGATTCGAAAATCTAAACTCACAGGAGAACGATCATAAGGTGCCCGAGGCAGCAATAGACCGTTGGAGAGAAGTCGGCTGGAGGCCGATATATTGAATCTCGACGCAATTTGAGTGTTCCATCGTCATTACAAGGCCCTGAACCTTACAATTAACTATCAGTTTCGCGTCGGATTCGAAAATCTACTCACAGGAGAAGTTCATACGGTGCTCGAGACAGCAATATACCCCTTGGAGACAAATCGGCTGGAGGACGATGTATTGAATCTCGACGCAATTTGAGTCTTCTATCGTCAGTAGGAGGCGCTGAACGTTACAATTCACTATCATTTTTTGGTCAGATTCGAAAATCTAGACTCACAGGGGAAGGATCATATTGTGCTCGAGACAGCAATATCCCCTTGGAGACAAGTCGGCTGGAGCACGATGTATTGAATCTCGACGCAATTTGAGTGTCCCATCGTCATTACAAGGCCCTAAACGTTACAATTAACTATCATTTTTGCGTCGGATTCGATAATCCAAACTCACAGGAGAACGACCATAAGGTGCCCGAGGCAGCAACAGACCCTTGGAGACAAGTCGGCTGGAGGCCGATGTATTGAATCTCGACGCAATTTGAGTGTTCCATCGTCATTACAAGGCCCTGAACGTTACAATTAACTATCATTTTTGCGTCGGATTCGAAAATCTAGACTCACAGAAGAACGACCATAAGGTGCCCGAGGCAGCATTAGACCCTTGGTGACAAGTCGGCTGGAGGCCGATGTATTGAATCTCGACGCAATTTGAGTGTTCCATCGTCATTAGAAGGCCCTGAACGTTACAATTAACCATCATTTTTGCGTCGAATTCGAAAATCTAGACTCACAGGAGAACGACCATAAGGTGCCCGAGGCAGCAATAGTCCCTTGGAGACAAGTCGGCTGGAGGCCGATGTATTGAATCTCGACGCAATTTGAGAGTTCTATCGTCATCAGGAGGCGCTGAACTTTACTATTCACTATCATTTTTGCGTCTGATTCGAAAATCTAGACTCACAGGAGAAGGATCATATGGTGCCCGAGACAGCAATATCCCCTTGGAGACAAGTCCGCTGGAGGCCGATGTATTGAATCTCGACGCAATTAGAGTGTTCCATCGTCATTAGGAGGCCCTGAACCTTACAATTAACTATCAGTTTCGCGTCGGATTCGAAAATCTAGACTCACAGGAGACGGACCACATGGAGCCCGAGGCAGCAATATCCCCTTGTAGACAAGTCGGCTGGAGGAAGATGTATTGACTCACTACGCAATTTCAGTGTTCCATCGTCATTAAGAGGCCCTGAGCATTACATTTAACTATCAGTTTTGCGTCGGATTCGAAAATGTTGACTCACAGGGGAACGACCATACGGTGCCCGAGGCAGCAACAGACCCTTGGAGACAAGTCGGCTGGAGGCCGATGTATTGAATCTCGACGCAATTTGAGTGTTCCATCGTCATTACAAGGCCCTGAACGTTACAATTAACTATCATTTTTGCGTCGGATTCGAAAATCTAGACTCACAGGAGAACGACCATAAGGTGCCCGAGGCAGCAATAGACCCTTGGTGACAAGTCGGCTGGAGGCCGATGTATTGAATCTCGACGCAATTTGAGTGTTCCATCGTCATTAGAAGGCCCTGAACGTTACAATTAACCATCATTTTTGCGTCGAATTCGAAAATCTAGACTCACAGGAGAACGACCATAAGGTGCCCGAGGCAGCAATAGTCCCTTGGAGACAAGTCGGCTGGAGGCCGATGTATTGAATCTCGACGCAATTTGAGAGTTCTATCGTCATCAGGAGGCGCTGAACTTTACTATTCACTATCATTTTTGCGTCGGATTCGAAAATCTAGACTCACAGGAGAGGGAGCATATGGTGCCCGAGACAGCAATATCCCCTTGGAGACAAGTCCGCTGGAGGCCGATGTATTGAATCTCGACGCAATTAGAGTGTTCCATCGTCATTAGGAGGCCCTGAACGTCAAAATTAACTATCATTTTTGCGTCTGATTCGATAATCTAAACTCACAGGAGAACGACCATAAGGTGCCCGAGGCAGCAATAGACCCTTGGAGACAAGTCGGCTAGAGGACGATGTATTGAATCTCGACGCAATTTGAGAGTTCCACTGTCATTAGGCGGCCCTGAACGTTACAATTAACTATCATTTTGGCGTCGGATTCGTAAATCTAGACTTACAAGAGAACGACCATAAAGTGCCCGAGGCAGCATTAGACCCTTGGAGTCAAGTCGGCTGGAGGACGATGTATTGGATCGCGACGGAATTTGAGTGTTCCATCGTCATTAGGACTCCCTGAATGTTACAATTAACTATCAGTTTTTTGTCGGATTCGAAAATCTAAACTCACGGGAGAACGAAAATAAGGTGCCCGAGTCAGCAATAGACCCTTGGAGAAAAGTCGGCTAGAGGCCGATGTATTGAACCTCGACGCAATTTGAGTGTTCCATCGGCATTAGGAGGCCCTTAACGTTACAATTCACTATCATTTTTGCGTCCGATTGGATAATCTAAACTCACAGGAGAACGACCATAAGGTGCCCGAGGCAGCAACAGACTCTTGGAGACAAGTCGGCTGGAGGCCGATGTATTGAATCTCGACGCAATTTGAGTGTTGCATCGGCATTAGGACGCCCTGAACGTTAAAATTAACTATCATTTTAGCGTCGTATTCGATAATCTAACTTCACAGGAGAACGACCATAAGGTGCCCGAGGCAGCAATAGACCCTTTGAGACACGTCGGCTGGAGGCCGATGTATTGAATCCCGACGCAATTTGAGTGTTCCATTGTCATTAGAAGTCCCGGAACGTTAAAATTAACTATCATTTTTGCGTCGGATTCGATAATCTAACCTCACAGGAGAACGACCATAAGGTGCCCGAGGCAGCAACAGACTCTTGGAGACAAGTCGGCTGGAGGCCGATGTATTGAATCTCGACGCAATTTGAGTGTTCCATCGGCATTAGGAGGCCCTGAACGTTAAAATTAACTATCATTTTTGCGTCGGATTCGATAATCTAAACTCACAGGAGAACGACCATAAGGTGCCCGAGGCAGCAACAGACCCTTGGAGACAAGTCGGCTGGAGGCCGATGTATTGAATCTCGACGCAATTTCAGAGTTCCATCGTCATTACAAGGCCCTGAACGTTACAATTAACTATCATTTTTGCGTCGGATTCTAAAATGTTGACTCACAGGGGAACGACCACACGGTGCCCGAGGCAGCAATAGACCCTTAGAGACAAGTCGGCTGGAGGCCGATGTAATGAATCTCGACGCAATTTGAGAGTTCTATCGTCATAAGGAGGCGCTGATCGTTACTATTCACTATCATTTTTGCGTCGGATTCGAAAATCTAGACTCACAGGAGAAGGATCATATGGTGCCCGAGACAGCAATATCCCCTTGGAGACAAGTCCGCTGGAGGCCGATGTATTGAATCTCGTCGCAATTAGAGTGTTCCATCGTCATTAGGAGGCCCTGAACCTTACATTTAACTATCAGTTTCGCGTCGGATTCGAAAATCTAGACTCACAGGAAACGGACCACATGGAGCCCGAGGCAGCAATATCCCCTTGTAGACAAGTCGGCTGGAGGAAGATGTATTGACTCTCGACGCAATTTCAGTGTTCCATCGTCATTAAGAGGCCCTGAGCATTACATTTAACTATCAGTTTTGCGTCGGATTCGAAAATGTTGACTCACAGGAAAACGACCATACGGTGCCCGAGGCAGCTATTGACCCTTGGAGACAAGTCGGCTGGAGGCCGATGTATTGAATCTCGACGCAATTTGAGAGTTCTATCGTCATCAGGAGGCGCTGAACGTTACTATTCACTATCATTTTTGCGTCGGATTCGAAAATCTAGACTCACAGGAGAAGGATCATATGGTGCCCGAGACAGCAATATCCCCTTGGAGACAAGTCCGCTGGAGGCCGATGTATTGAATCTCGACGCAATTAGAGTGTTCCATCGTCATTAGGAGGCCCTGAACGTTATGATTAACTATCATTTTTGCGTCGGATTCGATAATCTAAACTCACAGGAGAACGACCATACGGTGCCCGAGGCAGCAACAGCCTATTGGAGACAAGTCGGCTGGAGGATGATGTATTGAATCTCGACGCAATTTGAGTGTTCCATCGTCATTACAAGGCCCTGAACGTTACAATTCACTATCATTTTTGCGTCGGATTCGAAAATCTAGACTCACAGGAGATGGACCATGTGGTGCCCGAGGCAGCGATATCCCCTTGGAGACAAGTCGGCTGGAGGCCGATGTATTGAATCTCGACGCAATTTGAGTGTTCCATCGTCATTAGAAGGCCCTGAACGTTACAATTAACTATCATTTTTGCGTCGGATACGAAAATCTAGACTCACAGGAGAACGACCATAAGGTGCACGAGGCAGCAATAGACCCTTGGAGACAAGTCGGCTGGAGGACGATGTATTGAATCTCGACGCAATTTGAGAGTTCCATTGTCATTAGGCGGCCCTGAACGTTACAATTAACTATCATTTTGGCGTCGGATTCGTAAATCTAGACTTACAAGAGAACGACCATAAAGTGCCCGAGGCAGCATTAGACCCTTGGAGTCAAGTCGGCTGGAGGACGATGTATTGGATCGCGACGGAATTTGAGTGTTCCATCGTCATTAGGAGGCCCTGAATGTTACAATTAACTATCAGTTTTTCGTCGGATTCGAAAATCTAAACTCACGGGAGAACGACCATAAGGTGCCCGAGTCAGCAATAGACCCTTGGAGACAAGTCTGCTAGAGGCCGATGTATTGAATCTCGACGCAATTTGAGTGTTCCATCGGCATTAGGAGGCCCTGAACGTTACAATTAACTATCATTTTTGCTTCCGATTCGATAATCTAAACTCACAGGAGAACGACCATAAGGTGCCCGAGGCAGCAATAGACCCTTGGAGACAAGTCGGCTGGAGGCCGATGTATTGAATTTCGACGCAATTTGAGTGTTCCATCGTCATTAGAAGGCCCTGAACGTTACAATTAACCATCATTTTTGCGTCGAATTCGAAAATCTAGACTCACAGGAGAACGACCATAAGGTGCCCGAGGCAGCAATAGTCCCTTGGAGACAAGTCGGCTGGAGGCCGATGTATTGAATCTCGACGCAATTTGAGTGTTCCATCGGCCTTAGGAGGCCCTGAACGTTACAATTAACTATCATTTTTGCGTCGGATTCGATAATCTAAACTCACAGGAGAACGACCATAAGGTGCCCGAGGCAGCAATAGACCCTTGGAGACAAGTCGGCTGGAGGCCGATGTATTGAATCTCGACGCAATTTGAGTGTTCCATCGTCATTAGAAGTCCCTGAACGTTAAAATTAACTATCATTTTTGCGTCGGATTCGATAATCTAAACTCACAGGAGAACGACCATAAGGTGCCCGAGGCAGCAACAGACCCTTGGAGACAAGTCGGCTGGAGGCCGATGTATTGAATCTCGACGCAATTTGAGTGTTCCAACGGCATTAGGAGGCCCTGAACGTTAAAATTAACTATCATTTTTGCGTCGGATTCGATAATCTAAACTCACAGGAGAACGACCATAAGGTGCCCGAGGCAGCAACAGACACTTGGAGACAAGTCGGCTGGAGGCCGATGTATTGAATCTCGACGCAATTTCAGTGTTCCATCGTCATTACAAGGCCCTGAACGTTACAATTAACTATCATTTTTGCGTCGGATTCTAAAATGTTGACTCACAGGGGAACGACCACACGGTGCCCGAGGCAGCAATAGACCCTTGGAGACAAGTCGGCTGGAGGCCGATGTATTGAATCTCGACGCAATTTGAGAGTTCTATCGTCATCAGGAGGCGCTGAACGTTACTATTCACTATCATTTTTGCGTCCGATTCGAAAATCTAGACTCACAGGAGAAGGATCATATGGTGCCCGAGACAGCAATATCCCCTTGGAGACAAGTCCGCTGGAGGCCGATGTATTGAATCTCGACGCAATTAGAGTGTTCCATCGTCATTAGGAGGCCCTGAACCTTACAATTAACTATCAGTTTCGCGTCGGATTCGAAAATCTAGACTCACAGGAGACGGACCACATGGAGCCCGAGGCAGCAATATCCCCTTATAGACAAGTCGGCTGGAGGAAGATGTATTGACTCTCGACGCAATTTCAGTGTTCCATCGTCATTAAGAGGCCCTGAGCATTGCATTTAACTATCAGTTTTGCGTCGGATTCGAAAATGTTGACTCACAGGGGAACGACCATACGGTGCCCGAGGCAGCTATTGACCCTTGGAGACAAGTCGGCTGGAGGCCGATGTATTGAATCTCGACGCAATTTGAGAGTTCTATCGTCATCAGGAGGCGCTGAACGTTACTATTCACTATCATTTTTGCGTCGGATTTGAAAATCTAGACTCACAGGAGAAGGATCATATGGTGCCCGAGACAGCAATATCAGCTTGGAGACAAGTCCGCTGGAGGCCGATGTATTGAATCTCGACGCAATTAGAGTGTTCCATCGTCATTAGGAGGCCCTGAACGTTAAAATTAACTATCATTTTTGCGTCGGATTGGATAATCTAAACTCACAGGAGAACGACCATACGGTGCCCGAGGCAACAACAGCCCATTGGAGACAAGTCGGCTGGAGGATGATGTATTGAATCTCGACGCAATTTGAGTGTTCCATCGTCATTACAAGGCCCTGAACGTTACAATTCACTATCATTTTTGCGTCGGATTCGAAAATCTAGACTCACAGGAGAAGGACCATGTGGTGCCCGAGGCAGCGATATCCCCTTGGAGACAAGTCGGTTGGAGGCCGATGTATTGAATCTCGACGCAATTTGAGTGTTCCATCGTCATTAGAAGGCCCTGAACGTTACAATTAACTATCATTTTTGCGTCGGATACGAAAATCTAGACTCACAGGAGAACGACCATAAGGTGCCCGAGGCAGCAATAGACCCTTGGAGACAGGTCGGCTGCAGGACGATGTATTGAATCTCGACGCAATTTGAGAGTTCCATTGTCATTAGGCGGCCCTGAACGTTACAATTAACTATCATTTTGGCGTCGGATTCGTAAATCTAGACTTACAAGAGAACGACCATAAAGTGCCCGAGGCAGCATTAGACCCTTGGAGTCAAGTCGGCTGGAGGACGATGTATTGGATCGCGACGGAATTTGAGTGTTCCATCGTCATTAGGAGGCCCTGAATGTTACAATTAACTATCAGTTTTTCGTCGGATTCGAAAATCTAGACTCACAGCAGACGAACCATTTGGTGCCCGAGGCAGCAATACCCCTTTGGAGACATATCGGCTGGAGGACGCTGTATTGAATCCCGACGCAATTTGAGTCTTCTATCGTCATTAGGAGGCGCTGAACGTTACAATTCACTATCACTTTTGCGTCGGATTCGAAAATCTAGACTCACAGGAGAACGACCATAAGGTGCCCGAGGCAGCAATAGACCCTTGGAGACAAGTCGGCGGGAGGACGATGTATTGAATCTCGACGCAATTAGAGAGTTCCATCGTCATTAGGCGGCCCTGAACGTTACAATTAACTATCATTTTTGCGTCGGATTCGAAAATCTAGACTTACAAGAGAACGACCATAAAGTGTCCGAGGCAGCATTAGATCCTTGGAGACAAGTCGGCTGGAGGACGATGTATTGGATCGCGACGCAATTTGAGTGTTCCATCGTCATTAGGAGGCCTTGAATGTTACAATTAACTATCATTTTTGCGTCGGATTCGAAAATCTAGACTCACAGGAGAACGACCATAAGGTGCCCGAGGCAGCAACAGACCCTTGGAGACAAGTAGGCTGGAGGACGATGTATTGAATCTCGACGCAATTTGAGTGTTCCATCGTCATTACAAGGCCCTGAACGTTACAATTAACTATCATTTTTGCGTCGGATTCGAAAATCTAGACTCACAGGAGAAAGACCATAAGGTGCCCCAGGCAGCAATAGTCCCTTGGAGACAATTCGGTTGGAGGACGATGTATTGGATCGCGACGCAATTTGAGTCTTCTATCGTCATTAGGAGGCGCTGAACGTTACAATTCACTATCATTTTTGCGTCGGATTCGAAAATCTAGACTCACAGGAGAAGGACCATGTGGTGCCCGAGGCAGCGATATCCCCTTGGAGACAAGTCGGCTGGAGGCCGATGTATTGAATCTCGACGCAATTTGAGTGTTCCATCGTCATTAGAAGGCCCTGAACGTTACAATTCACTATCATTTTTGCGTCGGATAGGAAAATCTAGACTCACAGGAGAACGACCATAAGGTGCCCGAGGCAGCAATTGACCCTTGGAGACAAGTCGGCTGGAGGCCGATGTATTAAATCTCGACGCAATTTGAGTGTTCCATCGTCATTACAAGGCCCTGAACCTTACAATTAACTATCAGTTTCGCGTCGGATTCGAAAATCTACTCACAGGAGAAGTTAATACGGTGCTCGAGACAGCAATATACCCCTTGGAGACAAATCGGCTGGAGGACGATGTATTGAATCTCGACGCAATTTGAGTCTTCTATCGTCATTAGGAGGCGCTGAACGTTACAATTCACTATCATTTTTGCGTCGGATTCGAATATCTAGACTCACAGGAGAAAGATCATATTGTGCCCGAGACAGCAATATCCCCTTGGAGACAGGTCGGCTGGAGGACGATGTATTGAATCTCGACGCAATTTGAGTGTCCCATCGTCATTAGGAGGCCCTAAACGTTACAATTAACTATCATTTTTGCGTCGGATTCGATAATCTAAACTCACTGGGGAACGAACATACGGTGCCCGAGGCAGCTATTGACCCTTGGAGACAAGTCCGTTGGAGGACGATGTATTGGATCGCGACGCAAAATGAGTGTTCCATCGTCATTAGGAGGCCCTGAATGTTACAATTAACTATCAGTTTTTCGTGGGATTCGAAAATCTAAACTCACAGGAGAACGATCATAAGGTGCCCGAGGCAGCAATAGACCGTTGGAGAGAAGTCGGCTGGAGGCCGATATATTGAATCTCGACGCAATTTGAGTGTTCCATCGTCATTACAAGGCCCTGAACGTTACAATTAACTATCATTTTTGCGTCGGATTCGAAAATCTAGACTCACAGGAGAACGACCATAAGGTGCCCGAGGCAGCAACAGACCCTTGGAGACAAGTCGGCTGGAGGCCGATGTATTGAATCTCTACGCAATTTGAGTGTTCCATCGTCATTACAAGGCCCTGAACGTTACAATTAACTATCATTTTTGCGTCGGATTCGAAAATCTAGACTCACAGGAGAACGACCATAAGGTGCCCGAGGCAGCAATAGACCCTTGGAGACAAGTCGGCTGGAGGCCGATGAATTGAATCTCGACGCAATTTGAGTGTTCCATCGTCATTACAAGGCCCTGAACGTTACAATTAACTATCATTTTTGCGTCGGATTCTAAAATGTTGACTCACAGGGGAACGACCACACGGTGCCCGAGGCAGCAATAGACCCTTGGAGACAAGTCGGCTGGAGGCCGATGTATTGAATCTCGACGCAATTTGAGAGTTCTATCGTCATCAGGAGGCGCTGAACGTTACTATTCACTATCATTTTTGCGTCGGATTCGAAAATCTAGACTCACAGGAGAAGGATCATATGGTGCCCGAGACAGCAATATCCCCTTGGAGACAAGTCCGCTGGAGGCCGATGTATTGAATCTCGACGCAATTAGAGTGTTCCATCGTCATTAGAAGGCCCTCAACGTTACAATTAACTATCATTTTTGCGTCGGATACGAAAATCTAGACTCACAGAAGAACGACCATAAGGTGCCCGAGGCAGCAATAGACCCTTGGAGACAAGTCGGCTGGAGGGCGATGTATTGAATATCGACGTAATTTGAGTGTTCCATCGTCATTAGGAGGCCCTAAACGTTACAATTAACTATAATATTTGCGTCGGATTCGATAATCTAAACTCACAGGAGAACGACCATAAGGTGCCCGAGGCAGCATTAGACCCTTGGAGACAAGTCGGCTGGAGGCAATTTGAGTGTTCCATCGGCATTAGGAGTCCCTGAACGTTATAATTAACTATCATTTTTGCGTCGGATTCGATAATCTAAACTCACAGGAGAACGACCATAAGGTGCCCGAGGCAGCAATAACCCTTTGGAGACATATCGGCTGGAGGACGATGTATTGAATCTCGACGCAATTTGAGTGTCCCATCGTCATTAGGAGGCCCTAAACGTATCAATTAACTAACATTTTTGCGTCGGATTCGATAATCTAAACTCACAGGAGAACGACCATAAGGTGCCCGAGGCAGCAATACACCGTTGGAAGAAAAGTCGGCTGGAGGCAATTTGAGTGTTCCATCGTCATTACAAGGCCCTGAACCTTACAATTAACTATCAGTTTCGCATCGGATTCGAAAATCTACTCACAGGAGAAGTTCATACGGTGCTCGAGACAGCAATATCCCCTTGGAGACAGTTCCGCTGGAGGCCGATGTATTGAATCTCGACGCAATTTGAGAGTTCCATCGGCATTAGGAGGCCATGAACGTCACAATTAACTATCATTTTTGCGTCGGATTCGAAAATCTAGACTTACAAGAGAACGACCATAAGGTGCCCGAGGCAGCATTAGACCCTTGGGGACAAGTCGGCTGGAGGCCGATGTATTGAATATCGACGCAATTTGAGTGTTCCATCGTCATTAGGAGGCCCTAAACGTTACAATTAACTATAATATTTGCGTCGGATTCGATAATCTAAACTCACAGGAGAACGACCATAAGGTGCACGAGGCAGCATTAGACCCTTGGAGACAAGTCGGCTGGAGGCAATTTGAGTGTTCCATCGGCTTTAGGAGGCCCTGAACGTTATAATTAACTATCATTTTTGCGTCGGATTCGATAATCTAAACTCAGAGGAGAACGACCATAAGGTGCCCGAGGCAGCTATATACCCTTGGAGACAAGTCGGCTGGAGGCCGATGTATTGAATCTCGACGCAATTAGAGAGTTCCATCGTCATTAGGCGGCCCTGAACGTTACAATTAACTATCATTTTTGCGTCGGATTCGAAAATCTAGACTTACAAGAGAACGACCATAAAGTGTCCGAGGCAGCATTAGATCCTTGGAGACAAGTCGGCTGGAGGACGATGTATTGAATCTCGACGCAATTTGAGTGTTCCATCGTCATTACAAGGCCCTGAACGTTACAATTAACTATCATTTTTGCATCGGATTCGAAATACTAGACTCACAGGAGAAAGACCATAAGGTGCCCAAGGCAGCAATAGACCCTTGGAGACAATTCGGCTGGAGGACGATGTATTGGATCGCGACGCAATTAGAGAGTTCCATCGTCATTAGGCGGCCCTGAACGTTACAATTAACTATCATTTTTGCGTCGGATTCGAAAATGTAGACTTACAAGAGAACGACCATAAAGTGTCCGAGGCAGCATTAGATCCTTGGAGACAAGTCGGCTGGAGGACGATGTATTGAATCTCGACGCAATTTGAGTGTTCCATTGTCATTAGAAGGCCCTCAACGTTACAATTAACTATCATTTTTGCGTCGGATACGAAAATCTAGACTCACAGGAGAACGACCATAAGGTGCCCGAGGCAGCAATAGACCCTTGGAGACAAGTCGGCTGGAGGGCGATGTATTGAATATCGACGCAATTTGAGTGTTCCATCGTCATTAGGAGGCCCTAAACGTTACAATTAACTATAATATTTGCGTCGGATTCGATAATCTAAAGTCACGGGAGAACGACCATAAGGTGCCCGAGGCAGCATTAGACCCTTGGAGACAAGTCGGCTGGAGGCAATTTGAGTGTTCCATCGGCATTAGGAGGCCCTGAACGTTATAATTAACTATCATTTTTGCGTCGGATTCGATAATCTAAACTCACAGGAGAACGACCATAAGGTGCCCGAGGCAGCAATAACCCTTTGGAGACATATCGGCTGGAGGACGATGTATTGAATCCCGACGCAATTTGAGTCTTCTATCGTCATTAGGAGGCGCTGAACGTTACAATCACTATCACTTTTGCGTCGGATTCCAAAATCTAGACTCACAGGAGAAGGATCATATTGTGCCCGAGACAGCAATATCCCCTTGGAGACAAGTCGGCTGAAGGACGATGTATTGAATCTCGACGCAATTTGAGTGTCCCATCGTCATTAGGAGGCCCTAAACGTAACAATTAACTATCATTTTTGCGTCGGATTCGATAATCTAAACTCACAGGAGAACGACCATAAGGTGCCCGAGGCAGCTATTGACCCTTGGAGACAAGTCGGTTGGAGGACGATGTATTGGATCGCGACGCAAACTGAGTGTTCCATCGTCATTAGGAGGCACTGAATGTTACATTTAACTATCAGTTTTCCGTCGGATTCGAAAATCTAAACTCACAGGAGAACGACCATAAGGTGCCCGAGGCAGCAATACACCGTTGGAAGAAAAGTCGGCTGGAGGCAATTTGAGTGTTCCATCGTCATTACAAGGCCCTGAACCTTACAATTAACTATCAGTTTCGCATCGGATTCGAAAATCTACTCACAGGAGAAGTTCATACGGTGCTTGAGACAGCAATATCCCCTTGGAGACAGTCCGCTGGAGGCCGATGTATTGAATCTCGACGCAATTTGAGAGTTCCATCGGCATTAGGAGGCCATGAACGTCACAATTAACTATAATTTTTGCGTCGGATTCGAAAACCTAGACTTACAAGAGAACGACCATAAGGTGCCCGAGGCAGCATTAGACCCTTGGAGACAAGTCGGCTGGAGGCCGATGTATTGAATATCGACGCAATTTGAGTGTTCCATCGTCATTAGGAGGCCCTAAACGTTACAATTAACTATAATATTTGCGTCGGATTGGATAATCTAAACTCACAGGAGAACGACCATAAGGTGCACGAGGCAGCATTAGACCCTTGGAGACAAGTCGGCTGGAGGCAATTTGAGTGTTCCATCGGCATTAGGAGGCCCTGAACGTTATAATTAACTATCATTTTTGCGTTGGATTCGATAATCTAAACTCAGAGGAGAACGACCATAAGGTGCCCGAGGCAGCTATAGACCCTTGGAGACAAGTCGGCTGGAGGCCGATGTATTGAATCTCGACGCAATTAGAGAGTTCCATCGTCATTAGGCGGCCCTGAACGTTACAATTAACTATCATTTTTGCGTCGGATTCGAAAATCTAGACTTACAAGAGAACGACCATAAAGTGTCCGAGGCAGCATTAGATCCTTGGAGACAAGTCGGCTGGAGGACGATGTATTGAATCTCGACGCAATTTGAGTGTTCCATCGTCATTACAAGGCCCTGAACGTTACAATTAACTATCATTTTTGCGTCGGATTCGAAAAACTAGACTCACAGGAGAAAGACCACAAGGTGCCCAAGGCAGCAATAGACCCTTGGAGACAATTCGGCTGGAGGACGATGTATTGGATCGCGACGCAATTTGAGTCTTCTATCGTCATTAGGAGGCGCTGAACGTTACAATTCACTATCATTTTTGCGTCGGATTCGATAATCTAAACTCACAGGAGAACGACCATAAGGTGCCCGAGGCAGCTATTGACCCTTGGAGACAAGTCGGTTGGAGGACGATGTATTGGATCGCGACGCAAACTGAGTGTTCCATCGTCATTAGGAGGCCCTGAATGTTACATTTAACTATCAGTTTTCCGTCGGATTCGAAAATCTAAACTCACAGGAGAACGACCATAAGGTGCCCGAGGCAGCAATACACCGTTGGAAGAAAAGTCGGCTGGAGGCAATTTGAGTGTTCCATCGTCATTACAAGGCCCTGAACCTTACAATTAACTATCAGTTTCGCATCGGATTCGAAAATCTACTCACAGGAGAAGTTCATACGGTGCTTGAGACAGCAATATCCCCTTGGAGACAGTCCGCTGGAGGCCGATGTATTGAATCTCGACGCAATTTGAGAGTTCCATCGGCATTAGGAGGCCATGAACGTCACAATTAACTATAATTTTTGCGTCGGATTCGAAAACCTAGACTTACAAGAGAACGACCATAAGGTGCCCGAGGCAGCATTAGACCCTTGGAGACAAGTCGGCTGGAGGCCGATGTATTGAATATCGACACAATTTGAGTGTTCCATCGTCATTAGGAGGCCCTAAACGTTACAATTAACTATAATATTTGCGTCGGATTGGATAATCTAAACTCACAGGAGAACGACCATAAGGTGCACGAGGCAGCATTAGACCCTTGGAGACAAGTCGGCTGGAGGCAATTTGAGTGTTCCATCGGCATTAGGAGGCCCTGAACGTTATAATTAACTATCATTTTTGCGTTGGATTCGATAATCTAAACTCAGAGGAGAACGACCATAAGGTGCCCGAGGCAGCTATAGACCCTTGGAGACAAGTCGGCTGGAGGCCGATGTATTGAATCTCGACGCAATTAGAGAGTTCCATCGTCATTAGGCGGCCCTGAACGTTACAATTAACTATCATTTTTGCGTCGGATTCGAAAATCTAGACTTACAAGAGAACGACCATAAAGTGTCCGAGGCAGCATTAGATCCTTGGAGACAAGTCGGCTGGAGGACGATGTATTGAATCTCGACGCAATTTGAGTGTTCCATCGTCATTACAAGGCCCTGAACGTTACAATTAACTATCATTTTTGCGTCGGATTCTAAAATGTTGACTCACAGGGGAACGACCACACGGTGCCCGAGGCAGCAATAGACCCTTGGAGACAAGTCGGCTGGAGGCCGATGTATTGAATCTCGACGCAATTTGAGAGTTCTATCGTCATCAGGAGGCGCTGAACGTTACTATTCACTATCATTTTTGCGTCGGATTCGAAAATCTAGACTCACAGGAGAAGGATCATATGGTGCCCGAGACAGCAATATCCCCTTGGAGACAAGTCCGCTGGAGGCCGATGTATTGAATCTCGACGCAATTAGAGTGTTCCATCGTCATTAGAAGGCCCTCAACGTTACAATTAACTATCATTTTTGCGTCGGATACGAAAATCTAGACTCACAGAAGAACGACCATAAGGTGCCCGAGGCAGCAATAGACCCTTGGAGACAAGTCGGCTGGAGGGCGATGTATTGAATATCGACGTAATTTGAGTGTTCCATCGTCATTAGGAGGCCCTAAACGTTACAATTAACTATAATATTTGCGTCGGATTCGATAATCTAAACTCACAGGAGAACGACCATAAGGTGCCCGAGGCAGCATTAGACCCTTGGAGACAAGTCGGCTGGAGGCAATTTGAGTGTTCCATCGGCATTAGGAGTCCCTGAACGTTATAATTAACTATCATTTTTGCGTCGGATTCGATAATCTAAACTCACAGGAGAACGACCATAAGGTGCCCGAGGCAGCAATAACCCTTTGGAGACATATCGGCTGGAGGACGATGTATTGAATCTCGACGCAATTTGAGTGTCCCATCGTCATTAGGAGGCCCTAAACGTATCAATTAACTAACATTTTTGCGTCGGATTCGATAATCTAAACTCACAGGAGAACGACCATAAGGTGCCCGAGGCAGCAATACACCGTTGGAAGAAAAGTCGGCTGGAGGCAATTTGAGTGTTCCATCGTCATTACAAGGCCCTGAACCTTACAATTAACTATCAGTTTCGCATCGGATTCGAAAATCTACTCACAGGAGAAGTTCATACGGTGCTCGAGACAGCAATATCCCCTTGGAGACAGTTCCGCTGGAGGCCGATGTATTGAATCTCGACGCAATTTGAGAGTTCCATCGGCATTAGGAGGCCATGAACGTCACAATTAACTATCATTTTTGCGTCGGATTCGAAAATCTAGACTTACAAGAGAACGACCATAAGGTGCCCGAGGCAGCATTAGACCCTTGGAGACAAGTCGGCTGGAGGCCGATGTATTGAATATCGACGCAATTTGAGTGTTCCATCGTCATTAGGAGGCCCTAAACGTTACAATTAACTATAATATTTGCGTCGGATTCGATAATCTAAACTCACAGGAGAACGACCATAAGGTGCACGAGGCAGCATTAGACCCTTGGAGACAAGTCGGCTGGAGGCAATTTGAGTGTTCCATCGGCATTAGGAGGCCCTGAACGTTATAATTAACTATCATTTTTGCGTCGGATTCGATAATCTAAACTCAGAGGAGAACGACCATAAGGTGCCCGAGGCAGCTATATACCCTTGGAGACAAGTCGGCTGGAGGCCGATGTATTGAATCTCGACGCAATTAGAGAGTTCCATCGTCATTAGGCGGCCCTGAACGTTACAATTAACTATCATTTTTGCGTCGGATTCGAAAATCTAGACTTACAAGAGAACGACCATAAAGTGTCCGAGGCAGCATTAGATCCTTGGAGACAAGTCGGCTGGAGGACGATGTATTGAATCTCGACGCAATTTGAGTGTTCCATCGTCATTACAAGGCCCTGAACGTTACAATTAACTATCATTTTTGCATCGGATTCGAAATACTAGACTCACAGGAGAAAGACCATAAGGTGCCCAAGGCAGCAATAGACCCTTGGAGACAATTCGGCTGGAGGACGATGTATTGGATCGCGACGCAATTAGAGAGTTCCATCGTCATTAGGCGGCCCTGAACGTTACAATTAACTATCATTTTTGCGTCGGATTCGAAAATGTAGACTTACAAGAGAACGACCATAAAGTGTCCGAGGCAGCATTAGATCCTTGGAGACGAGTCGGCTGGAGGACGATGTATTGAATCTCGACGCAATTTGAGTGTTCCATTGTCATTAGAAGGCTCTCAACGTTACAATTAACTATCATTTTTGCGTCGGATACGAAAATCTAGACTCACAGGAGAACGACCATAAGGTGCCCGAGGCAGCAATAGACCCTTGGAGACAAGTCGGCTGGAGGGCGATGTATTGAATATCGACGCAATTTGAGTGTTCCATCGTCATTAGGAGGCCCTAAACGTTACAATTAACTATAATATTTGCGTCGGATTCGATAATCTAAAGTCACAGGAGAACGACCATAAGGTGCCCGAGGCAGCATTAGACCCTTGGAGACAAGTCGGCTGGAGGCAATTTGAGTGTTCCATCGGCATTAGGAGGCCCTGAACGTTATAATTAACTATCATTTTTGCGTCGGATTCGATAATCTAAACTCACAGGAGAACGACCATAAGGTGCCCGAGGCAGCAATAACCCTTTGGAGACATATCGGCTGGAGGACGATGTATTGAATCCCGACGCAATTTGAGTCTTCTATCGTCATTAGGAGGCGCTGAACGTTACAATCACTATCACTTTTGCGTCGGATTCCAAAATCTAGACTCACAGGAGAAGGGTCATATTGTGCCCGAGACAGCAATATCCCCTTGGAGACAAGTCGGCTGAAGGACGATGTATTGAATCTCGACGCAATTTGAGTGTCCCATCGTCATTAGGAGGCCCTAAACGTAACAATTAACTATCATTTTTGCGTCGGATTCGATAATCTAAACTCACAGGAGAACGACCATAA
This sequence comes from Schistocerca serialis cubense, assembly GCF_023864345.2. NCBI lineage: Eukaryota > Metazoa > Arthropoda > Insecta > Orthoptera > Acrididae > Schistocerca > Schistocerca serialis. The sequence goes on along the minus strand of NW_026047645.1, from coordinate 2,627,787 downwards.
GGTGCCCGAGGCAGCTATTGACCCTTGGAGACAAGTCGGTTGGAGGACGATGTATTGGATCGCGACGCAAACTGAGTGTTCCATCGTCATTAGGAGGCCCTGAATGTTACATTTAACTATCAGTTTTCCGTCGGATTCGAAAATCTAAACTCACAGGAGAACGACCATAAGGTGCCCGAGGCAGCAATACACCGTTGGAAGAAAAGTCGGCTGGAGGCAATTTGAGTGTTCCATCGTCATTACAAGGCCCTGAACCTTACAATTAACTATCAGTTTCGCATCGGATTCGAAAATCTACTCACAGGAGAAGTTCATACGGTGCTTGAGACAGCAATATCCCCTTGGAGACAGTCCGCTGGAGGCCGATGTATTGAATCTCGACGCAATTTGAGAGTTCCATCGGCATTAGGAGGCCATGAACGTCACAATTAACTATAATTTTTGCGTCGGATTCGAAAACCTAGACTTACAAGAGAACGACCATAAGGTGCCCGAGGCAGCATTAGACCCTTGGAGACAAGTCGGCTGGAGGCCGATGTATTGAATATCGACGCAATTTGAGTGTTCCATCGTCATTAGGAGGCCCTAAACGTTACAATTAACTATAATATTTGCGTCGGATTGGATAATCTAAACTCACAGGAGAACGACCATAAGGTGCACGAGGCAGCATTAGACCCTTGGAGACAAGTCGGCTGGAGGCAATTTGAGTGTTCCATCGGCATTAGGAGGCCCTGAACGTTATAATTAACTATCATTTTTGCGTTGGATTCGATAATCTAAACTCAGAGGAGAACGACCATAAGGTGCCCGAGGCAGCTATAGACCCTTGGAGACAAGTCGGCTGGAGGCCGATGTATTGAATCTCGACGCAATTAGAGAGTTCCATCGTCATTAGGCGGCCCTGAACGTTACAATTAACTATCATTTTTGCGTCGGATTCGAAAATCTAGACTTACAAGAGAACGACCATAAAGTGTCCGAGGCAGCATTAGATCCTTGGAGACAAGTCGGCTGGAGGACGATGTATTGAATCTCGACGCAATTTGAGTGTTCCATCGTCATTACAAGGCCCTGAACGTTACAATTAACTATCATTTTTGCGTCGGATTCGAAAAACTAGACTCACAGGAGAAAGACCACAAGGTGCCCAAGGCAGCAATAGACCCTTGGAGACAATTCGGCTGGAGGACGATGTATTGGATCGCGACGCAATTTGAGTCTTCTATCGTCATTAGGAGGCGCTGAACGTTACAATTCACTATCATTTTTGCGTCGGATTCGAAAATCTAGACTCATAGGAGAAGGACCATGTGGTGCCCGAGGCAGCGATATCCCCTTGGAGACAAGTCGGCTGGAGGGCGATGTATTGAATCTCGACGCAATTTGAGTGTCCCATCGTCATTAGGAGGCCCTAAACGTTACAATTAACTATCATTTTTGCGTCGGATTCGATAATCTAAACTCACAGGGTAACTACCATACGGTGCCCGAGGCAGCTATTGACCCTTGGAGACAAGTCGGTTGGAGGACGATGTATTGGATCGCGACGCAAAATGAGTGTTCCATCGTCATTAGGAGGCCCTGAATGTTACAATTAACTATCAGTTTTTCGTCGGATTCGAAAATCTAAACTCACAGGAGAACGATCATAAGGTGCCCGAGGCAGCAATAGACCGTTGGAGACAAGTCGGCTGGAGGCCGATATATTGAATCTCGACGCAATATGAGTGTTCCATCGTCATTACAAGGCCCTGAACCTTACAATTAACTATCAGTTTCGCGTCGGATTCGAAAATCTACTCACAGGAGAAGTTCATACGGTGCTCGAGACAGCAATATACCCCTTGGAGACAAATCGGCTGGAGGACGATGTATCGATACTCGACGCAATTTAAGTCTTCTATCGTCACTAGGAGGCGCTGAACGTTACAATTCACTATCATTTTTGCGTCGGATTCGAAAATCTAGACTCACAGGAGAAAGATCATATTGTGCCCGAGACAGCAATATCCCCTTGGAGACAAGTCGGCTGGAGGACGATGTATTGAATCTCGACGCAATTTGAGTGTCCCATCGTCATTAGGAGGCCCTAAACGTTACAATTGACTATCATTTTTGCGTCGGATTCGATAATCTAAACTCACAGGGGAACGACCATACGGTGCCCGAGGCAGCTATTGACCCTTGGAGACAAGTCGGTTGGAGGACGATGTATTGGATCGCGACGCAAAATGAGTGTTCCATCGTCATTAGGAGGCCCTGAATGTTACAATTAACTATCAGTTTTTCGTCGGATTCGAAAATCTAAACTCACAGGAGAACGACCATTAGGTGCCCGAGGCAGCAATAGACCGTTGGAGACAAGTCGGCTGGAGGCCGATGTATTGAATCTCGACGCAATTTGAGTGTCCCATCGTCATTAGAAGGCCCTGAACGTTACAATTAACTATCATTTATGCGTCGGATTCGAAAATCTACTCACAGGAGAAGTTCATACGGTGCTCGAGACAGCAATATCCCCTTGGAGACAATTCCGCTGGAGGCCGTTTTATTGAATCTCAACGCAATTTGAGAGTTCCATCGGCATTAGCAGGCCATGAACGTTACAATTCACTATCATTTTTGCGTCGGATTCGAAAATCTAGACTCGCAGGAGAAGGACCATGTGGTGCCCGAGGCAGCGATATCCCCTTGGAGACAAGTCGGCTGGAGGCCGATGTATTGAATCTCGACGCAATTTGAGAGTTCTATCGTCATCAGGAGGCGCTGAACGTTACTATTCACTATCATTTTTGCGTCGGATTCGAAAATCTAAACTCACAGGAGAAGGATCATATGGTGCCCGAGACAGCAACAGACCCATGGAGACAAGTCGGCTGGAGGACGATGTATTGAATCTCGACGCAATTTGAGTGTCCCATCGTCATTACAAGGCCCTAAACGTTACAATTAACTATCATTTTTGCGTCGGATTCGATAATCTAAACTCACAGGAGAACGACCATAAGGTGCCCGAGGCAGCAACAGACCCTTGGAGACACGTCGGCGGGAGGCCGATGTATTGAATCTCGACGCAATTTGAGTGTTCCATCGTCATTACAAGGCCCTGAACGTTACAATTCACTATCATTTTTGCGTCGGATTCGAAAATCTAGACTCGCAGGAGAAGGACCATGTGGTGCCCGAGGCAGCGATATCCCCTTGGAGACAAGTCGGCTGGAGGCCGATGTATTGAATCTCGACGCAATTTCAGTGTTCCATCGTCATTAGAAGGCCCTGAACGTTACAATTAACTATCATTTTTGCGTCGGATACGAAAATCTAGACTGACAGGAGAACGACCATAAGGTGCCCGAGGCAGCAATTGACCCTTGGAGACAAGTCGGCTGGAGGACGATGTATTGAATCTCGACGCAATTTGAGAGTTCCATCGTCATTAGGCGGCCCTGAACGTTACAATTAACTATCATTTTTGCGTCGGATTCGAAAATCTAGACTTACAAGAGAACGACCATAAAGTGTCCGAGGCAGCATTGGATCCTTGGAGACAAGTCGGCTGGAGGACGATGTACTGAATCTCGACGCAATTTGAGTGTTCCATCGTCATTACAAGGCCCTGAACGTTACAATTAACTATCATTTTTGCGTCGGATTCGAAAAACTAGACTCACAGGAGAAAGACCATAAGGTGCCCAAGGCAGCAATAGACCCTTGGAGACAATTCGGCTGGAGGACGATGTATTGGATCGCGACGCAATTTGAGTCTTCTATCGTCATTAGGAGGCGCTGAACGTTACAATTCACTATCATTTTTGCGTCGGATTCGAAAATCTAGACTCATAGGAGAAGGACCATGTGGTGCCCGAGGCAGCGATATCCCCTTGGAGACAAGTCGGCTGGAGGCCGATGTATTGAATCTCGACGCAATTTGAGTGTCCCATCGTCATTAGGAGGCCCTAAACGTTACAATTAACTATCATTTTTGCGTCGGATTCGATAATCTAAACTCACAGGGTAACTACCATACAGTGCCCGAGGCAGCTATTGACCCTTGGAGACAAGTCGGTTGGAGGACGATGTATTGGATCGCGACGCAATTTGAGTGTTCCATCGTCATTACAAGGCCCTGAACCTTACAATTAACTATCAGTTTCGCGTCGGATTCGAAAATCTACTCACAGGAGAAGTTAATACGGTGCTCGAGACAGCAATATACCCCTTGGAGACAAATCGGCTGGAGGACGATGTATCGATACTCGACGCAATTTAAGTCTTCTATCGTCACTAGGAGGCGCTGAACGTTACAATTCACTATCATTTTTGCGTCGGATTCGAAAATCTAGACTCACAGGAGAAAGATCATATTGTGCCCGAGACAGCAATATCCCCTTGGAGACAAGTCGGCTGGAGGACGATGTATTGAATCTCGACGCAATTTGAGTGTCCCATCGTCATTAGGAGGCCCTAAACGTTACAATTGACTATCATTTTTGCGTCGGATTCGATAATCTAAACTCACAGGGGAACGACCATACGGTGCCCGAGGCAGCTATTGACCCTTGGAGACAAGTCGGTTGGAGGACGATGTATTGGATCGCGACGCAAAATGAGTGTTCCATCGTCATTAGGAGGCCCTGAATGTTACAATTAACTATCAGTTTTTCGTCGGATTCGAAAATCTAAACTCACAGGAGAACGACCATTAGGTGCCCGAGGCAGCAATAGACCGTTGGAGACAAGTCGGCTGGAGGACGATGTATTGAATCTCGACGCAATTTGAGTGTCCCATCGTCATTAGAAGGCCCTGAACGTTACAATTAACTATCATTTATGCGTCGGATTCGAAAATCTACTCACAGGAGAAGTTCATACGGTGCTCGAGACAGCAATATCCCCTTGGAGACAATTCCGCTGGAGGCCGTTTTATTGAATCTCAACGCAATTTGAGAGTTCCATCGGCATTAGGAGGCCATGAACGTTACAATTAACTATCAATTTTGCGTCGGATTCGAAAATCTAGACTTACAAGAGAACGACCATAAGGTGCCCGAGGCAGCATTAGACCCTTGGAGACAAGTCGGCTGGAGGACGATGTATTGAATCTCGACGCAATTTGAGAGTTCTATCGTCAACAGGAGGCGCCGAACGTTACTATTCACTATCATTTTTGCGTCGGATTCGAAAATCTAAACTCACAGGAGAAGGATCATATGGTGCCCGAGACAGCAACAGACCCTTGGAGACAAGTCGGCTGGAGGACGATGTATTGAATCTCGACGCAATTTGAGTGTCCCATCGTCATTACAAGGCCCTAAACGTTACAATTAACTATCATTTTTGCGTCGGATTCGATAATCTAAACTCACAGGAGAACGACCATAAGGTGCCCGAGGCAGCAACAGACCCTTGGAGACACGTCGGCGGGAGGCCGATGTATTGAATCTCGTCGCAATTTGAGTGTTCCATCGTCATTACAAGGCCCTGAACGTTACAATTCACTATCATTTTTGCGTCGGATTCGAAAATCTAGACTCGCAGGAGAAGGACCATGTGGTGCCCGAGGCAGCGATATCCCCTTGGAGACAAATCGGCTGGAGGCCGATGTATTGAATCTCGACGCAATTTCAGTGTTCCATCGTCATTACAAGGCCCTGAACGTTACAATTAACATTCATTTTTGCGTCGGACTCGAAATTCTAGACTCACAGGAGAACGACCATAAGGTGCCCGAGGCAGCAATTGACCCTTGGAGACAAGTCGGCTGGAGGGCGATATATTGAATCTCGACGCAATTTGAGAGTTCCATCGTCATTAGGCGGCCCTGAACGTTACAATTAACTATCATTTTGGCGTCGGATTCGTAAATCTAGACTTACAAGAGAACGACCATAGAGTGCCCGAGGCAGCATTAGACCCTTGGAGACAAGTCGGCTGGAGGACGATGTATTGGATCGCGACGCAATTTGAGTGTTCCATCGTCATTACGAGGCCCTGAATGTTACAATTAACTATCAGTTTTTCGTCGGATTCGAAAATCTGGACTCACAGCAGACGAACCATTTGGTGCCCGAGGCAGCAATATCCCCTTGGAGACAAATCGGCTGGAGAACGATGTATTGAATCCCGACGCAATTTGAGTCTTCTATCGTCATTAGGAGGCGCTGAACGTTACAATTCACTATCATCTTTGCGTCGGATTCGAAAATCTAGACTCACAGGAGAAGGATCATATTGTGCCCGAGACAGCAATATCCCCTTGGAGACAAGTCGGCTGGAGGACGATGTATTGAATCTCGACGCAATTTGAGTGTCCCATCGTCATTAGGAGGCAATAAACGTTACAATTAACTATCATTTTTGCGTCGGATTCGATAATCTAAACTCACAGGGGAACGACCATACGGTGCCCGGAGAAGCTATTGACCCATGGAGACAAGTCGGTTGGAGGACGATGTATTGGATCGCGACGCAAAATGAGTGTTCCATCGTCATTAGGAGGCCCTGAATGTTACAATTAACTATCAGTTTTTCGTCGGATTCGAAAATCTAAACTCACAGGAGAACGACCATAAGGTGCCCGAGGCAGCAATACACCGTTGGAGACAAGTCGGCTGGATGCCGATGTATTGAATCTCGACGCAATTTGAGTGTTCCATCGTCATTACAAGGCCCTGAACCTTACAATTAAGTATCAGTTTCGCGTCGGATTCGAAAATCTACTCACAGGAGAAGTTCATACGGTGCTCGAGACAGCAATATACCCCTTGGAGACAAATCGGCTGGAGGACGATGTATTGAATCTCGACGCAATTTGAGTCTTCTATCGTCATTAGGAGGCGCTGAACGTTACAATTCACAATCATTTTTGCGTCGGATTCGAAAATCTAGACTCACAGGAGAAAGATCATATTGTGCCCGAGACAGCAATATCCCCTTGGAGACAAGTCGGCTGGAGGACGATGTATTGAATCTCGACGCAATTTGAGTCTTCTATCGTCATTAGGAGGCGCTGAACGTTACTATTCACTATCATTTTTGCGTCGGATTCGAAAATCTAGACTCGCGGGAGAAAGATCATATTGTGCCCGAGACAGCAATATCCCCTTGGAGACAAGTCGGCTGGAGGACGATGTATTGAATCTCGACGCAATTTGATTGTCCCATCGTCATTAGGAGGCCCTAAACGTTACAAGTAACTATCATTTTTGCGTCGGATTCGATAATCTAAACTCTCAGGAGAACGACCATTAGGTGCCCGAGGCAGCAATAGACCGTTGGAGACAAGTCGGCTGGAGGCCGATGTATTGAATCTCGACGCAATTTGAGTGTCCCATCGTCATTAGAAGGCCCTGAACGTTACAATTAACTATCATTTATGCGTCGGATTCGAAAATCTACACACAGGAGAAGTTCATACGGTGCTCGAGACAGCAATATCCCCTTGGAGACAATTCCGCTGGAGGCCGATGTATTGAATCTCGACGCAATTTGAGAGTTCCATCGGCATTAGGAGGCCATGAACGTTACAATTAGCTATCATTTAAACGTCGGATTCGAAAATCTACTCACAGGAGAAGTTCATACGGTGCTCGAGACAGCAATATCCCATTGGAGACAATTCCGCTGGAGGCCGATGTATTGAATCTCGACGCAATTTGAGTGTCCCATCGGCATTAGGAGGCCCTGAACGTTATAATTAACTATCATTTTTGCGTCGGATTCGATAATCTAAACTCACAGGAGAACGACCATAAGGTGCCCGAGGCAGCAATAGACCCTTGGAGACAAGTCGGCTGGAGGCCGATGTATTGAATCTCGACGCAATTTGAGTGTTCCATCGTCATTACAAGGCCCTGAACGTTACAATTAACTATCATTTTTGCGTCGGATTCGAAAATCTAGACTCACAGGAGAACGACCATAAGGTGCCCGAGGCAGCAATAGACCCTTGGAGACAAGTCGGCTGGAGGCCGATGTATTGAATCTCGACGCAATTTCAGTGTTCCATATTCATTAGGAGGCCCTGAACGTTACAATTAACTATCATTTTTGCGTCGGGTTCGAAAATCTAGACTCACAGGAGAACGACCATAAGGTGCCCGAGGCAGCATTAGATCCTTGGAGACAAGTCGGCTGGAGGACGATGTATTGGATCGCGACGCAATTTGAGTGTTCCATCGTCATTAGGAGGCCCTGAATGTTACAATTAACTATCATTTTTGCGTCGGATTCGAAAATCTAGACTCACAGGAGAACGACCATAAGGTGCCCGAGGCAGCAATAGACCCTTGGAGACAAGTCGGCTGGAGGCCGATGTATTGAATCTCGACGCAATTTGAGTGTTCCATCGGCATTAGGAGGCCCTGAACGTTAAAATTAACTAACAGTTTCGCGTCGGATTCGAAAATCTACTCACAGGAGAAGTTCATACGGTGCTCGAGACAGCAATATACCCCTTGGAGACAAATCGGCTGAAGGACGATGTATTGAATCTCGACGCAATTTGAGTCTTCTATCGTCATTAGGAGGCGCTGAACGTTACAATTCACTATCATTTTTGCGTCGGATTCGAAAATCTAGACTCACAGGAGAAAGATCATATTGTGCCCGAGACAGCAATATCGCCTTGGAGACATGTCGGCTGGAGGACGATGTATTGAATCTCGACGCAATTTGATTGTCCCATCGTCATTACAAGGCCCTAAACGTTACAATTAACTATCATTTTTGCGTCGGATTCGATAATCTAAACTCACAGGGGAACGACAATACGGTACCCGAGGCAGCTATCGACCCTTGGAGACAAGTCGGTTGGAGGACGATGTATTGGATCGCGACGCAAAATGAGTGTTCCATCGTCATTAGGAGGCCCGGAATGTTACAATTAACTATCAGTTTTTCGTCGGATTCTAAAATCTAAACTCACAGGAGAACGACCATTAGGTGCCCGTGGCAGCAATAGACCGTTGGAGACAAGTCGGCTGGAGGCCGATGTATTGAATCTCGACGCAATTTGAGTGTCCCATCGTCATTAGAAGGCCCTGAAAGTTACAATTAACTATCATTTATGCGTCGGATTCGAAAATCTACTCACAGGAGAAGTTCATACGGTGCTCGAGACAGCAATATCCCCTTGGAGACAATTCCGCTGGAGGCCGATGTATTGAATCTCGACGCAATTTGAGAGTTCCATCGGCATTAGGAGGCCATGAACGTTACAATTAACTATCATTTTTGCGTGGGATTCGAAAATCTTGACTTACAAGAGAACGACCATAACGTGCCCGAGGCAGCATTAGATCCTTGGAGACAAGTCGGCTGGAGGACGATGTATTGGATCGCGACGCAATTTGAGTGTTCCATCGTCATTAGGAGGCCCTGAATGTTTCAATTAACTACCATTTTTGCGTCGGATTCGAAAATCTAGACTCACAGGAGAACGACCATAAGGTGCCCGACGCAGCAATAGACCCTTGGAGACAAGTCGGCTGGAGGCCGATGTATTGAACCTCGACGCAATTTGAGTGTTCCATCGGCATTAGGAGGCCCTGAACGTTAAAATTAACTATCATTTTTGCGTCGGATTCGATAATCTAAACTCACAGGAGAACGACCATACGGTGCCCGAGGCAGCAACAGACCCTTGGAGACAAGTCGGCTGGAGGACGATGTATTGAATCTCGACGCAATTTGAGTGTTCCATCGTCATTACAAGGCCCTGAACGTTACAATTAACTATCATTTTTGCGTCGGATTCGAAAATCTAGACTCACAGGAGAACGACCATAAGGTGTCCGAGGCGGCAATAGACCCTTGGAGACAAGTCGGCTGGAGGACGATGTATTGAATCTCGACGCAATTTCAGTCTTCTATCGTCATTAGGAGGCCCTGAACGTTACAATTCACTATCATTTTAGCGTCGGATTCGAAAATCTAGACTCACAGGAGAAAGATCATATTGGGCCCGAGACAGCAATATCCCCTTGGAGACAAGTCGGCTGGAGGACGATGTATTGACTCTCGACGCAATTTGAGTGTCCCATCGTCATTAGAAGGCCCTGAACGTTACAATTAACTATCATTTATGCGTCGGATTCGAAAATCTACTCACAGGAGAACTTCATACGGTGCTCGAGACAGCAATACCCCTTGGAGACATTTCCGCTGGAGGCCGATGTATTGAATCTCGACACAATTTGAGAGTTCCATCGGCATTAGGAGGCCATGAACGTTACTATTCACTGTCATTTTTGCGTCGGATTCGAAAATCTAGACTCACAGGAGAAGGATCATATGGTGCCCGAGGCAGCAACAGACCCTTGGAGACAAGTCGGCTGGAGGACGATGTATTGAATCTCGACGCAATTTGAGAGTTCCATCGTCATTAGGCGGCCCTGAACGTTACAATTAACTATCATTTTTGCGTCGGATTCGAAAATCTAGACTTACAAGAGAACGACCATAAAGTGCCCGAGGCAGCATTAGATCCTTGGAGACAAGTCGGCTGGAGGACGATGTATTGGATCGCGACGCAATTTGAGTGTTCCATCGTCATTAGGAGGCCCTGAATGTTACAATTAACTATCATTTTTGCGTCGGATTCGAAAATCTAGACTCACAGGAGAACGACCATAAGGTGCCCGAGGCAGCAATAGACCCTTGGAGACAAGTCGGCAGGAGGACGATGTATTGGATCGCGACGATATTTGAGTCTTCTATCGTCATTAGGAGGCGCTGATTGCGTCGGATTCGAAAATCTAGACTCACAGGAGAAGGACCATGTGGTGCCCGAGGCAGCAATATCCCCTTGGAGACAAGTCGGCTGGAGGAGGATGTATTGAATCTCGACGCAATTTGAGTGTTCCACAGTCATTACAAGGCCCTGTACCGTACAATTAACTATCAGTTTCGCGTCGGATTCGAAAACCTACTCACAGGAGAAGTTCATACGGTGCTCGAGACAGCAATATACCCCTTGGAGACAAATCGGCAGGAGGACGATGTATTGGATGTCGACGCAATTTGAGTCTTCTATCGTCATTAGGAGCCGCTGAACGTTACAATTCACTATCATTTTTGCGTCGGATTCGAAAATCTAGACTCACAGGAGAAAGATCATATTGTGCCCGAGACAGCAATATCCCCTTGGAGACAAGTCGGCTGGAGGAGGATGTATTGAATCTCGACGCAATTTGAGTGTCCCATCGTCATTAGGATGTCCTGAATGTTACAATTAACTATCAGATTTTATCGGATTCGAAAATCTAAACTCACAGGAGAACGACCATTAGGTGCCCGAGGCAGCAATAGACCGTTGGAGACAAGTCGGCTGGAGGCCGATGTATTGAATCTCGACGCAATTTGAGTGTCCCATCGTCATTAGAAGGCCCTGAACGTTACAATTAACTATCATTTATGCGTCGGATTCGAAAATCTACTCACAGGAGAAGTTCATACGGTGCTCGAGACAGCAATATCCCCTTGGAGACAATTCCGCTGGAGGCCGATGTATTGAATCTCGACGCAATTTGAGAGTTCCATCGGCATTAGGAGGCCATGAACGTTACAATTAACTATCATTTTTGCGTCGGATTCGAAAATCTAGACTTACAAGAGAACGACCATAACGTGCCCGAGGCAGCATTAGACCCTTGGAGACAAGTCGGCTGGAGGACGATGTATTGAATCTCGACGCAATTTGAGAGTTCTATCGTCATCAGGAGGCGCTGAACGTTACTATTCACTATCATTTTTGCGTCGGATTCGAAAATCTAGACTCACAGGAGAAGGATCATATGGTGCCCGAGGCAGCAACAGACCCTTGGAGTCAAGTCGGCTGGAGGACGATGTATTGAATCTCGACGCAATTTGAGTGTCCCATTGTCATTACAAGGCCCTAAACGTTACAATTAACTATCATTTTTGCGTTGGATTCGATAATCTAAACTCACAGCAGAATGACCATAAAGTGCCCGAGGCAGCAACAGACTCTTGGAGACAAGTCGGCAGGAGGCCGATGTATTGAGTCTCGACGCAATTTGAGTGTTCCATCGTCATTAGAAGGCCCTGAACGTTACAATTAACTATCATTTTGGCGTCGGATTCGTAAATCTAGACTTGCAAGAGAACGACCATAAGGTGCCCGAGGCAGCATTAGACCCTTGGAGACAAGTCGGCTGGAGGACGATGTATTGGATCGCGACGCAATTTGAGTGTTCCATCGTCATTAGAAGGCCCTGAATGTTACAATTAACTATCAGTTTTTCGTCGGATTCGAAAATCTAGACTCACAGGAGAAGGATCATATGGTGCCCGAGGCAGCAACAGACCCTTGGAGACAAGTCGGCTGGAGGACGATGTATTAAATCTCGACGCAATTTGAGTGTCCCATCGTCATTACAAGGCCCTAAACGTTACAATTAACTATCATTTTTGCGTCGGATTTGATAATCTAAACTCGCAGGAGAACGACCATAAAGTGCCCGAGGCAGCAACAGACCCTAGGAGACAAGTCGGCAGGAGGCCGATGTATTGAATCTCGACGCAATTTGAGTGTTCCATCGTCATTACAAGGCCCTGAACGTTACAATTAACTATCATTTTTGCGTCGGATTCGAAAATCTAGACTCACAGGACAACGACCATAAGGTGCCCGAGGCAGCAATAGACCCTTGGAGACAAGTCGGCTGGAGGCCGATGTATTGAATCTCGACGCAATTTTAGTGTGCCATCGGCATTAGGAGTCCCTGAACGTTATAATTAACTATCATTTTTGCGTCGGATTCGATAATCTAAACTCACAGGAGAACGACCATAAGGTGCCCGAGGCAGCAATAGACCCTTGGAGACAAGTCGGCTGGAGGCCGATGTATTGAATCTCGACGCAATTTGAGTGTTCCATCGTCATTACAAGGCCCTGAACGTTACAATTAACTATCATTTTTGCGTCGGATTCGAAAATCTAGACTCACAGGAGAACGACCATAAGGTGCCCGAGGCAGCAATAGACCCTTGGAGACAAGTCGGCTGGAGGCCGATGTATTGAATCTCGACGCAATTTGAGTGTTCCATCGGCATTAGGAGGCCCTGAACGTTACAATTTACTATCATTTTTGCGTCGGGTTCGAAAATCTAGACTCACAGGAGAACGACCATAAAGTGCCCGAGGCAGCAATAGACCCTTGGAGACAAGTCGGCTGGAGGACGATGTATTGAATCTCGACGCAATTTGAGAGTTCCATCGTCATTAGGCGGCCCTGAACGTTACAATTAACTATCATTTTTGCGTCGGCTTCGAAAATCTAGACTCACAGGACAACGACCATAAGGTGCCCGAGGCAGCAATAGACCCTTGGAGACAAGTCGGCTGGAGGCCGATGTATTGAATCTCGACGCAATTTGAGTGTTCCATCGGCGATAGGAGGCCCTGAACGTTATAATTAACGATCATTTTTGCGTCGGATTCGATAATCTAAACTCACAGGACAACGACCATAAGGTGCCCGAGGCAGCAATAGACCCTTGGAGACAAGTCGGCTCGAGGCCGATGTATTGAATCTCGACGCAATTTGAGTGTTCCATCGGCATTAGGAGGCCCTGAACGTTACAATTAACTATCATTTTTGCGTCGGGTTCGAAAATCTAGACTCACAGGAGAACGACCATAAGGTGCCCGAGGCAGCAATAGACCCTTGGAGACAAGTCGGCTGGAGGCCGATGTATTGAATCTCGACGCAATTTGAGTGTTCCATCGGCATTAGGAGGCCCTGAACGTTACAATTAACTATCATTTTTGCGTCGGGTTCGAAAATCTAGACTCACAGGAGAACGACCATAAGGTGCCCGAGGCAGCAATAGACCCTTGGAGACAAGTCGGCTGGAGGACGATGTATTGAATCTCGACGCAATTTGAGTGTTCCATCGTCATTAGAAGGCCCTGAACGTTACAATTAACTATCATTTTTGCGTCGGATTCGAAAATCTAGACTCACAGGAGAACGACCATAAGGTGCCCGAGGCAGCAATGGACCCTTGGAGACAAGTCGGCTGGAGGACGATGTATTGGATCTCGACGCAATTTGAGTCTTCTATCGTCATTAGGTGGCGCTGAACGTTACAATTCACTATCATTTTTGCGTCGGATTAGAAAATCTAGACTCACAGGAGAAGGACCATGTGGTGCCCGAGGCAGCGATTTCCCCTTGGAGACAAGTAGGCTGGAGGCCGATGTATTGAATCTCGACGCAATTTGAGTGTTCCATCGTCATTAGAAGGCCCTGAACGTTACAATTAACTATCATTTTTGCGTCGGATTCGAAAATCTAGACTCACAGGACAACGACCATAAGGTGCCCGAGGCAGCAATAGACCCTTGGAGACAAGTCGGCTGGAGGCCGATGTATTGAATCTCGACATAATTTGAGTGTTCCATCGCATTAGGAGGCCCTGAACGTTATAATTAACTATCATTTTTGCGTCGGATTCGATAATCTAAACTCACAGGAGAACGACCATATGGTGCCCGAGGCAGCAATAGACCCTTGGAGACAAGTCGGCTGGAGGCCGATGTATTGAATCTCGACGCAATTTGAGTGTTCCATCGTCATTACAAGGCCCTGAACGTTACAATTAACTATCATTTTTCCGTCGGATTCGAAAATCTAGACTCACAGGAGAAGGACCATGTGGTGCCCGAGACAGCAATATCCCCTTGGAGACAAGTCGGCTGGAGGACGATGTATTGAATCTCGACGCAATTTGAGTGTTCCATCGTCATTAGGAGGCCCTAAACCTTACAATTAACTATCATTTTTGCGTCGGATTCGATAATCTAAACTCACAGGAGAACGACCATAAGGTGCCCGAGGCAGCAATAGACCCTTGGAGACAAGTCGGCTGGAGGACGATGTATTGGATCGCGACGCAATTTGAGTCTTCTATCGTCATTAGGAGGCGCTGAACGTTACAATTCACTATCATTTTTGCGTCGGATTCGAAAATCTAGACTCACAGGAGAACGACCATAATGTGCCCGAGGCAGCAATAGACCCTTGGAGACAAGTCGGCTGGAGGACGATGTATTGGATCGCGACGCAATTTGAGTCTTCTATCGTCATTAGGAGGCGCTGAACGTTACAATTCACTATCATTTTTGCGTCGGATTCGAAAATCTATACTCACAGGAGAAGGACCATGTGGTGCCCGAGGCAGCGATATCCCCTTGGAGACAAGTAGGCTGGAGGCCGATGTATTGAATCTCGACGCAATTTGAGTGTTCCATCGTCATTAGAAGGCCCTGAACGTTACAATTAACTATCATTTTTGCGTCGGATTCGAAAATCTAGACTCACAGGACAACGACCATAAGGTGCCCGAGGCAGCAATAGACCCTTGGAGACAAGTCGGCTGGAGGCCGATGTATTGAATCTCGACGCAATTTGAGTGTTCCATCGGCATTAGGAGGCCCTGAACGTTATAATTAACTATCATTTTTGCGTCGGATTCGATAATCTAAACTCACAGGAGAACGACCATAAGGTGCCCGAGGCAGCAATAGACCCTTGGAGACAAGTCGGCTGGAGGCCGATGTATTGAATCTCGACGCAATTTGAGTGTTCCATCGTCATTACAAGGCCCTGAACGTTACAATTAACTATCATTGTTGCGTCGGGTTCGAAAATCTAGACTCACAGGAGAACGACCATAAGGTGCCCGAGGCAGCAATAGACCCTTGGAGACAAGTCGGCTGGAGGACGATGTATTGAATCTCGACGCAATTTGAGTGTTCCATCGTCATTAGAAGGCCCTGAACGTTACAATTAACTATCATTTTTGCGTCGGATTCGAAAATCTAGACTCACAGGACTACGACCATAAGGTGCCCGAGGCAGCAATAGACCCTTGGAGACAAGTCGGCTGGAGGCCGATGTATTGAATCTCGACGCAATTTGAGTGTTCCATCGTCATTACAAGGCCCTGAACGTTACAATTAACTATCATTTTTGCGTCGGATTCGAAAATCTAGACTCACAGGAGAACGACCATAAGGTGCCCGAGGCAGCAATAGACCCTTGGAGACAAGTCGGCTGGAGGACGATGTATTGGATCGCGACGCAATTTGAGTCTTCTATCGTCATTAGGAGGCGCTGAACGTTACAATTCACTATCATTTTTGCGTCGGATTCGAAAATCTATACTCACAGGAGAAGGACCATGTGGTGCCCGAGGCAGCGATATCCCCTTGGAGACAAGTAGGCTGGAGGCCGATGTATTGAATCTCGACGCAATTTGAGTGTTCCATCGTCATTAGAAGGCCCTGAACGTTACAATTAACTATCATTTTTGCGTCGGATTCGAAAATCTAGACTCACAGGAGAACGACCATAAGGTGCCCGAGGCAGCAATAGACCCTTGGAGACAAGTCGGCTGGAGGCCGATGTATTGAATCTCGACGCAATTTGAGTGTTCCATCGGCATTAGGAGGCCCTGAACGTTATAATTAACGATCATTTTTGCGTCGGATTCGATAATCTAAACTCACAGGAGAACGACCATAAGGTGCCCGAGGCAGCAATAGACCCTTGGAGACAAGTCGGCTGGAGGCCGATGTATTGAATCTCGACGCAATTTGAGTGTTCCATCGGCATTAGGAGGCCCTGAACGTTATAATTAACTATCATTTTTGCGTCGGATTCGATAATCTAAACTCACAGGAGAACGACCATAAGGTGCCCGAGGCAGCAATAGACCCTTGGAGACAAGTCGGCTGGAGGCCGATGTATTGAATCTCGACGCAATTTGAGTGTTCCATCGTCATTACAAGGCCCTGAACGTTACAATTAACTATCATTTTTCCGTCGGATTCGAAAATCTAGACTCACAGGAGAAGGACCATGTGGTGCCCGAGACAGCAATATCCCCTTGGAGACAAGTCGGCTGGAGGACGATGTATTGAATCTCGACGCAATTTGAGTGTCCCATCGTCATTAGGAGGCCCTAAACCTTACAATTAACTATCATTTTTGCGTCGGATTCGATAATCTAAACTCACAGGAGAACGACCATAAGGTGCCCGAGGCAGCAATAGACCCTTGGAGACAAGTCGGCTGGAGGACGATGTATTGGATCGCGACGCAATTTGAGTCTTCTATCGTCATTAGGAGGCGCTGAACGTTACAATTCACTATCATTTTTGCGTCGGATTCGAAAATCTATACTCACAGGAGAAGGACCATGTGGTGCCCGAGGCAGCGATATCCCCTTGGAGACAAGTAGGCTGGAGGCGGATGTATTGAATCTCGACGCAATTTGAGTGTTCCATCGTCATTAGAAGGCCCTGAACGTTACAATTAACTATCATTTTTGCGTCGGATTCGAAAATCTAGACTCACAGGACAACGACCATAAGGTGCCCGAGGCAGCAATAGACCCTTGGAGACAAGTCGGCTGGAGGCCGACGTATTGAATCTCGACGCAATTTGAGTGTTCCATCGTCATTAGAAGGCCCTCAACGTTACAATTAACTATCATTTTTGCGTCGGATTCGAAAATCTAGACTCACAGGACAACGACCATAAGGTGCCCGAGGCAGCAATAGACCCTTGGAGACAAGTCGGCTGGAGGCCGATGTATTGAATCTCGACGCAATTTGAGTGTTCCATCGTCATTACAAGGCCCTGAACGTTACAATTAACTATCATTTTTGCGTCGGATTCGAAAATCTAGACACACAGGAGAACGACCATAAGGTGCCCGAGGCAGCAATAGACCCTTGGAGACAAGTCGGCTGGAGGACGATGTATTGGATCGCGACGCAATTTGAGTCTTCTATCGTCATTAGGAGGCGCTGAACGTTACAATTCACTATCATTTTTGCGTCGGATTCGAAAATCTAGACTCACAGGACAACGACCATAAGGTGCCCGAGGCAGCAATAGACCCTTGGAGACAAGTCGGCTGGAGGCCGATGTATTGAATCTCGACGCAATTTGAGTGTTCCATCGGCATTAGGAGGCCCTGAACGTTATAATTAACGATCATTTTTGCGTCGGATTCGATAATCTAAACTCACAGGAGAACGACCATAAGGTGCCCGAGGCAGCAATAGACCCTTGGAGACAAGTCGGCTGGAGGCCGATGTATTGAATCTCGACGCAATTTGAGTGTTCCATCGGCATTAGGAGGCCCTGAACGTTATAATTAACTATCATTTTTGCGTCGGATTCGATAATCTAAACTCACAGGAGAACGACCATAAGGTGCCCGAGGCAGCAATAGACCCTTGGAGACAAGTCGGCTGGAGGCCGATGTATTGAATCTCGACGCAATTTGAGTGTTCCATCGTCATTACAAGGCCCTGAACGTTACAATTAACTATCATTTTTCCGTCGGATTCGAAAATCTAGACTCACAGGAGAAGGACCATGTGGTGCCCGAGACAGCAATATCCCCTTGGAGACAAGTCGGCTGGAGGACGATGTATTGAATCTCGACGCAATTTGAGTGTCCCATCGTCATTAGGAGGCGCTGAACGTTACAATTCACTATCATTTTTGCGTCGGATTCGAAAATCTAGACTCACAGGAGAACGACCATAATGTGCCCGAGGCAGCAATAGACCCTTGGAGACAAGTCGGCTGGAGGACGATGTATTGGATCGCGACGCAATATGAGTCTTCTATCGTCATTAGGAGGCGCTGAACGTTACAATTCACTATCATTTTTGCGTCGGATTCGAAAATCTATACTCACAGGAGAAGGACCATGTGGTGCCCGAGGCAGCGATATCCCCTTGGAGACAAGTAGGCTGGAGGCCGATGTATTGAATCTCGACGCAATTTGAGTGTTCCATCGTCATTAGAAGGCCCTGAACGTTACAATTAACTATCATTTTTGCGTCGGATTCGAAAATCTAGACTCACAGGACAACGACCATTAGGTGCCCGAGGCAGCAATAGACCCTTGGAGACAAGTCGGCTGGAGGCCGACGTATTGAATCTCGACGCAATTTGAGTGTTCCATCGGCATTAGGAGGCCCTGAACGTTATAATTCACTATCATTTTTGCGTCGGATTCGAAAATCTAGACTCACAGGAGAACGACCGTAAGGTGCCCGAGGCAGCAATAGACCCTTGGAAACAAGTCGGCTGGAGGCCGATGTATTGAATCTCGACGCAATTTGAGTGTTCCATCGTCATTAGGAGGCCCTGAACGTTACAATTAACTATCATTGTTGCGTCGGGTTCGAAAATCTAGACTCACAGGAGAACGACCATAAGGTGCCCGAGGCAGCAATAGACCCTTGGAGACAAGTCGGCTGGAGGACGATGTATTGAATCTCGACGCAATTTGAGTGTTCCATCGTCATTAGAAGGCCCTCAACGTTACAATTAACTATCATTTTTGCGTCGGATTCGAAAATCTAGACTCACAGGACAACGACCATAAGGTGCCCGAGGCAGCAATAGACCCTTGGAGACAAGTCGGCTGGAGGCCGATGTATTGAATCTCGACGCAATTTGAGTGTTCCATCGTCATTACAAGGCCCTGAACGTTACAATTAACTATCATTTTTGCGTCGGATTCGAAAATCTAGACACACAGGAGAACGACCATAAGGTGCCCGAGGCAGCAATAGACCCTTGGAGACAAGTCGGCTGGAGGACGATGTATTGGATCGCGACACAATTTGAGTCTTCTATCGTCATTAGGAGGCGCTGAACGTTACAATTCACTATCATTTTTGCGTCGGATTCGAAAATCTAGACTCACAGGAGAAGGACCATGTGGTGCCCGAGGCAGCGATATCCCCTTGGAGACAAGTAGGCTGGAGGCCGATGTATTGAATCTCGACGCAATTTGAGTGTTCCATCGTCATTAGAAGGCCCTGAACGTTACAATTAACTATCATTTTTTCGTCGGATTCGAAAATCTAGACTCACAGGACAACGACCATAAGGTGCCCGAGGCAGCAATAGACCCTTGGAGACAAGTCGGCTGGAGGCCGATGTATTGAATCTCGACGCAATTTGAGTGTTCCATCGGCATTAGGAGGCCCTGAACGTTATAATTAACGATCATTTTTGCGTCGGATTCGATAATCTAAACTCACAGGAGAACGACCATAAGGTGCCCGAGGCAGCAATAGACCCTTGGAGACAAGTCGGCTGGAGGCCGATGTATTGAATCTCGACGCAATTTGAGTGTTCCATCGGCATTAGGAGGCCCTGAACGTTACAATTAACTATCATTTTTGCGTCGGGTTCGAAAATCTAGACTCACAGGAGAACGACCATAAGGTGCCCGAGGCAGCAATAGACAATTGGAGACAAGTCGGCTGGAGGCCGATGTATTGAATCTCGACGCAATTTGAGTGTTCCATCGGCATTAGGAGGCCCTGAACGTTACAATTAACTATCATTTTTGCGTCGGATTCGAAAATCTAGACTCACAGGAGAACGACCATAAGGTGCCCGAGGCAGCAATAGACCCTTGGAGACAAGTCGGCTGGAGGACGATGTATTGGATCGCGACGCAATTTGAGTCTTCTATCGTCATTAGGAGGCGCTGAACGTTACAATTCACTATCATTTTTGCGTCGGATTCGAAAATCTAGACTCACAGGAGAAGGACCATGTGGTGCC
Organism: Schistocerca serialis cubense; assembly: GCF_023864345.2. Classification (NCBI taxonomy): domain Eukaryota; kingdom Metazoa; phylum Arthropoda; class Insecta; order Orthoptera; family Acrididae; genus Schistocerca; species Schistocerca serialis. Next base: position 2,607,142 of record NW_026047645.1, on the reverse strand, counting down.
CGAGGCAGCGATATCCCCTTGGAGACAAGTAGGCTGGAGGCCGATGTATTGAATCTCGACGCAATTTGAGTGTTCCATCGGCATTAGGAGGCCCTGAACGTTATAGCTAACTATCATTTTTGCGTCGGATTCGATAATCTAAACTCACAGGAAAACGACCAGAAGGTGCCCGAGGCAGCAATAGACCCTTGGAGACAAGTCGGCTGGAGGACGATGTATTGAATCTCGACGCAATTTGAGTGTTCCATCGTCATTAGAAGGCCCTGAAGGTTACAATTAACTATCATTTTTGCGTCGGATTCGATAATCTAGACTCACAGGACTACGACCATAAGGTGCCCGAGGCAGCAATAGACCCTTGGAGACAAGTCGGCTGGAGGCCGATGTATTGAATCTCGACGCAATTTGAGTGTTCCATCGTCATTACAAGGCCCTGAACGTTACAATTAACTATCATTTTTGCGTCGGATTCGAAAATCTAGACTCACAGGAGAACGACCATAAGGTGCCCGAGGCAGCAATAGACCCTTGGAGACAAGTCGGCTGGAGGACGATGTATTGGATCGCGACGCAATTTGAGTCTTCTATCGTCATTAGGAGGCGCTGAACGTTACAATTCACTATCATTTTTGCGTCGGATTCGAAAATCTATACTCACAGGAGAAGGACCATGTGGTGCCCGAGGCAGCGATATCCCCTTGGAGACATGTAGGCTGGAGGCCGATGTATTGATTCTCGACGCAATTTGAGTGTTCCATCGTCATTAGGAGGCCCTGAACGTTACAATTAACTATCACTGTTGCGTCGGGTTCGAAAATCTAGACTCACAGGAGAACGACCATAAGGTGCCCGAGGCAGCAATAGACCCTTGGAGACAAGTCGGCTGGAGGACGATGTATTGAATCTCGACGCAATTTGAGTGTTCCATCGTCATTAGAAGGCCCTCAACGTTACAATTAACTATCATTTTTGCGTCGGATTCGAAAATCTAGACTCACAGGACAACGACCATAAGGTGCCCGAGGCAGCAATAGACCCTTGGAGACAAGTCGGCTGGAGGCCGATGTATTGAATCTCGACGCAATTTGAGTGTTCCATCGTCATTACAAGGCCCTGAACGTTACAATTAACTATCATTTTTGCGTCGGATTCGAAAATCTAGACACACAGGAGAACGACCATAAGGTGCCCGAGGCAGCAATAGACCCTTGGAGACAAGTCGGCTGGAGGACGATGTATTGGATCGCGACGCAATTTGAGTCTTCTATCGTCATTAGGAGGCGCTGAACGTTACAATTCACTATCATTTTTGCGTCGGATTCGAAAATCTATACTCACAGGAGAAGGACCATGTGGTGCCCGAGGCAGCGATATCCCCTTGGAGACAAGTAGGCTGGAGGCCGATGTATTGAATCTCGACGCAATTTGAGTGTTCCATCGGCATTAGGAGGCCCTGAACGTTACAATTAACTATCATTTTTGCGTCGGGTTCGAAAATCTAGACTCACAGGAGAACGACCATAAGGTGCCCGAGGCAGCAATAGACCCTTGGAGACAAGTCGGCTGGAGGCCGATGTATTGAATCTCGACGCAATTTGAGTGTTCCATCGGCATTAGGAGGCCCTGAACGTTACAATTAACTATCATTTTTGCGTCGGGTTCGAAAATCTAGACTCACAGGAGAACGACCATAAGGTGCCCGAGGCAGCAATAGACCCTTGGAGACAAGTCGGCTGGAGGACGATGTATTGAATCTCGACGCAATTTGAGTGTTCCATCGTCATTAGAAGGCCCTGAACGTTACAATTAACTATCATTTTTGCGTCGGATTCGAAAATCTAGACTCACAGGAGAACGACCATAAGGTGCCCGAGGCAGCAATAGACCCTTGGAGACAAGTCGGCTGGAGGACGATGTATTGGATCGCGACGCAATTTGAGTCTTCTATCGTCATTAGGAGGCGCTGAACGTTACAATTCACTATCATTTTTGCGTCGGATTCGAAAATCTAGACTCACAGGAGAAGGCCCATGTGGTGCCCGAGGCAGCGATATCCCCTTGGAGACAAGTAGGCTGGAGGCCGATGTATTGAATCTCGACGCAATTTGAGTGTTCCATCGTCATTAGAAGGCCCTGAACGTTACAATTAACTATCATTTTTGCGTCGGATTCGAAAATCTAGACTCACAGGACAACGACCATAAGGTGCCCGAGGCAGCAATAGACCCTTGGAGACAAGTCGGCTGGAGGCCGATGTATTGAATCTCGACATAATTTGAGTGTTCCATCGCATTAGGAGGCCCTGAACGTTATAATTAACTATCATTTTTGCGTCGGATTCGATAATCTAAACTCACAGGAGAACGACCATAAGGTGCCCGAGGCAGCAATAGACCCTTGGAGACAAGTCGGCTGGAGGCCGATGTATTGAATCTCGACGCAATTTGAGTGTTCCATCGTCATTACAAGGCCCTGAACGTTACAATTAACTATCATTGTTGCGTCGGGTTCGAAAATCTAGACTCACAGGAGAACGACCATAAGGTGCCCGAGGCAGCAATAGACCCTTGGAGACAAGTCGGCTGGAGGACGATGTATTGAATCTCGACGCAATTTGAGTGTTCCATCGTCATTAGAAGGCCCTGAACGTTACAATTAACTATCATTTTTGCGTCGGATTCGAAAATCTAGACTCACAGGACTACGACCACAAGGTGCCCGAGGCAGCAATAGACCCTTGGAGACAAGTCGGCTGGAGGCCGATGTATTGAATCTCGACGCAATTTGAGTGTTCCATCGTCATTACAAGGCCCTGAACGTTACAATTAACTATCATTTTTGCGTCGGATTCGAAAATCTAGACTCACAGGAAAACGACCATAAGGTGCCCGAGGCAGCAATAGACCCTTGGAGACAAGTCGGCTGGAGGCCGATGTATTGAATCTCGACGCAATTTGAGTGTTCCATCGTCATTACAAGGCCCTGAACGTTACAATTAACTATCATTTTTCCGTCGGATTCGAAAATCTAGACTCACAGGAGAAGGACCATGTGGTGCCCGAGACAGCAATATCCCCTTGGAGACAAGTCGGCTGGAGGACGATGTATTGAATCTCGACGCAATTTGAGTGTCCCATCGTCATTAGGAGGCCCTAAACCTTACAATTAACTATCATTTTTGCGTCGGATTCGATAATCTAAACTCACAGGAGAACGACCATAAGGTGCCCGAGGCAGCAATAGACCCTTGGAGACAAGTCGGCTGGAGGACGATGTATTGGATCGCGACGCAATTTGAGTCTTCTATCGTCATTAGGAGGCGCTGAACGTTACAATTCACTATCGTTTTTGCGTCGGATTCGAAAATCTAGACTCACAGGAGAACGACCATAATGTGCCCGAGGCAGCAATAGACCCTTGGAGACAAGTCGGCTGGAGGACGATGTATTGGATCGCGACGCAATTTGAGTCTTCTATCGTCATTAGGAGGCGCTGAACGTTACAATTCACTATCATTTTTGCGTCGGATTCGAAAATCTATACTCACAGGAGAAGGACCATGTGGTGCCCGAGGCAGCGATATCCCCTTGGAGACAAGTAGGCTGGAGGCCGATGTATTGAATCTCGACGCAATTTGAGTGTTCCATCGTCATTAGAAGGCCCTGAACGTTACAATTAACTATCATTTTTGCGTCGGATTCGAAAATCTAGACTCACAGGACAACGACCATAAGGTGCCCGAGGCAGCAATAGACCCTTGGAAACAAGTCGGCTGGAGGCCGATGTATTGAATCTCGACGCAATTTGAGTGTTCCATCGTCATTAGGAGAACCTGAACGTTACAATTAACTATCATTGTTGCGTCGGGTTCGAAAATCTAGACTCACAGGAGAACGACCATAAGGTGCCCGAGGCAGCAATAGACCCTTGGAGACAAGTCGGCTGGAGGACGATGTATTGAATCTCGACGCAATTTGAGTGTTCCATCGTCATTAGAAGGCCCTGAACGTTACAATTAACTATCATTTTTGCGTCGGATTCGAAAATCTAGACTCACAGGACAACGACCATAAGGTGCCCGAGGCAGCAATAGACCCTTGGAGGCAAGTCGGCTGGAGGCCGATGTATTGAATCTCGACGCAATTTGAGTGTTCCATCGTGATTACAAGGCCCTGAACGTTACAATTAACTATCATTTTTGCGTCGGATTCGAAAATCTAGACACACAGGAGAACGACCATAAGGTGCCCGAGGCAGCAATAGACCCTTTTAGACAAGTCGGCTGGAGGACGATGTATTGGATCGCGACGTAATTTGAGTCTTCTATCGTCATTAGGAGGCGCTGAACGTTACAATTCACTATCATTTTTGCGTCGGATTCGAAAATCTATACTCACAGGAGAAGGACCATGTGGTGCCCGAGGCAGCGATATCCCCTTGGAGACAAGTAGGCTGGAGGCCGATGTATTGAATCTCGACGCAATTTGAGTGTTCCATCGTCATTAGAAGGCCCTGAACGTCACAATTAACTATCATTTTTGCGTCGGATTCGAAAATCTAGACTCACAGGACAACGACCATAAGGTGCCCGAGGCAGCAATAGACCCTTGGAGACAAGTCGGCTGGAGGCCGATGTATTGAATCTCGACGCAATTTGAGTGTTCCATCGGCATTAGGAGGCCCTGAACGTTATAATTAACGATCATTTTTGCGTCGGATTCGATAATCTAAACTCACAGGAGAACGACCATAAGGTGCCCGAGGCAGCAATAGACCCTTGGAGACAAGTCGGCTGGAGGCCGATGTATTGAATCTCGACGCAATTTGAGTGTTCCATCGGCATTAGGAGGCCCTGAACGTTACAATTAACTATCATTTTTGCGTCGGGTTCGAAAATCTAGACTCACAGGAGAACGACCATAAGGTGCCCGAGGCAGCAATAGACCCTTGGAGACAAGTCGGCTGGAGGCCGATGTATTGAATCTCGACGCAATTTGAGTGTTCCATCGGCATTAGGAGGCCCTGAACGTTATAACTAACTATCATTTTTGCGTCGGATTCGATAATCTAAACTCACAGGAAAACGACCATAAGGTGCCCGAGGCAGCAATAGACCCTTGGAGACAAGTCGGCTGGAGGCCGATGTATTGAATCTCGACGCAATTTGAGTGTTCCATCGGCATTAGGAGGCCCTGAACGTTACAATTAACTATCATTTTTGCGTCGGTTCGAAAATCTAGACTCACAGGAGAACGACCATAAGGTGCCCGAGGCAGCAATAGACCCTTGGAGACAAGTCGGCTGGAGGACGATGTATTGAATCTCGACGCAATTTGAGTGTTCCATCGTCATTAGAAGGCCCTGAACGTTACAATTAACTATCATTTTTGCGTCGGATTCGAAAATCTAGACTCACAGGAGAACGACCATAAGGTGCCCGAGGCAGCAATAGACCCTTGGAGACAAGTCGGCTGGAGGACGATGTATTGGATCGCGACGCAATTTGAGTCTTCTATCGTCATTAGGAGGCGCTGAACGTTACAATTCACTATCATTTTTGCTTCGGATTCGAAAATCTAGACTCACAGGAGAAGGACCATGTGGGGCCCGAGGCAGCGATATCCCCTTGGAGACAAGTAGGCTGGAGGCCGATGTATTGAATCTCGACGCAATTTGAGTGTTCCATCGCATTAGGAGGCCCTGAACGTCATAATTAACTATCATTTTTGCGTCGGATTCGATAATCTAAACTCACAGGAGAACGACCATAAGGTGCCCGAGGCAGCAATAGACCCTTGGAGACAAGTCGGCTGGAGGCCGATGTATTGAATCTCGACGCAATTTGAGTGTTCCATCGGCATTAGGAGGCCCTGAACGTTACAATTAACTATCATTTTAGCGTCGGGTTCGAAAATCTAGACTCACAGGAGAACGACCATAAGGTGCCCGAGGCAGCAATAGACCCTTGGAGACAAGTCGGCTGGAGGACGATGTATTGAATCTCGACGCAATTTGAGAGTTCCATCGTCATTAGGCGGCCCTGAACGTTACAATTAACTGTCATTTTTACGTCGGATTCGAAAATCTAGAATTACAAGAGAACGACCATAAAGTGCCCGAGGCAGCATTAGATCCTTGGAGACAAGTCGGCTGGAGGACGATGTATTGTATCTCGACGCAATTTGAGTGTTCCATCGTCATTACAAGGCCCTGAACGTTACAATTAACTATCATTTTTGCGTCGGATTCGAAAATCTAGACTCACAGGAGAACGACCATAAGGTGTCCGATGCAGCAATAGACCCTTGGAGACAAGTCGGCTGGAGGACGATGTATTGGATCGCGACGCAATTTGAGTCTTCTATCGTCATTAGGAGGCGCTGAACGTTACAATTCACTATCATTTTTGCGTCGGATTCGAAAATCTAGACTCACAGGAGAAGGACCATGTGGTGCCCGAGGCAGCGATATCGCCTTGGAGACAAGTAGGCTGGAGGCCGATGTATTGAATCTCGACGCAATTTCAGTGTTCCATCGTCATTAGAAGGCCCTGAACGTTACAATTAACTATCATTTTTGCGTCGGATTCGAAAATCTAGACTCACAGGACAACGACCATAAGGTGCCCGAGGCAGCAATAGACCCTTGGAGACAAGTCGGCTGGAGGACGATGTATTGGATCGCGACGCAATTTGAGTCTTCTATCGTCATTAGGAGGCGCTGAACGTTACAATTCACTATCATTTTTGCGTCGGATTCGAAAATCTAGACTCACAGGAGAAGGACCATGTGGTGCCCGAGGCAGCGATATCCCCTTGGAGACAAGTAGGCTGGAGGCCGATGTATTGAATCTCGACGCAATTTGAGTGTTCCATCGGCATTAGGAGGCCCTGAACGTTATAATTAACTATCATTTTTGCGTCGGATTCGATAATCTAAACTCACAGGAAACGACCATAAGGTGCCCGAGGCAGCAATAGACCCTTGGAGACAAGTCGGCTGGAGGCCGATGTATTGAATCTCGACGCAATTTGAGTGTTCCATCGGCATTAGGAGGCCCTGAACGTTACAATTAACTATCATTTTTGCGTCGGGTTCGAAAATCTAGACTCACAGGAGAACGACCATAAGGTGCCCGAGGCAGCAATAGACCCTTGTAGACAAGTCGGCTGGAGGCCGATGTATTGAATCTCGACGCAATTTGAGTGTTCCATCGTCATTACAAGGCCCTGAACGTTACAATTAACTATCATTTTTGCGTCGGATTTGAAAATCTAGACTCACAGGAGAACGACCATAAGGTGCCCGAGGCAGCAATAGACCCTTGGAGACAAGTCGGCTGGAGGCCGATGTATTGAATCTCGACGCAATTTGAGTGTTCCATCGTCATTAGGAGGCCCTGAACGTTATAATTAACTATCATTTTTGCGTCGGATTCGAAAATCTAAACTCACAGGAGAACGACCATAAGGTGCACGAGGCAGCAATAGACCCTTGGAGACAAGTCGGCTGGAGGCCGATGTATTGAATCTCGACGCAATTTGAGTGTTCCATCGGCATTAGGAGGCCCTGAACGTTATAATTAACTATCATTTTTGCGTCGGATTCGATAATCTAAACTCACAGGAGAACGACCATAAGGTGCCCGAGGCAGCAATAGACCCTTGGAGACAAGTCGGCTGGAGGCCGATGTATTGAATCTCGACGCAATTTGAGTGTTCCATCGGCATTAGGAGGCCCTGAACGTTAAAATTAACTATCATTTTTGCGTCGGGTTCGAAAATCTAGACTCACAGGAGAACGACCATAAGGTGCCCGAGGCAGCAATAGACCCTTGGAGACAAGTCGGCTGGAGGACGATGTATTGAATCTCGACGCAATTTGAGTGTTCCATCGTCATTAGAAGGCCCTGAACGTTGCAATTAACTATCATTTTTGCGTCGGATTCGAAAATCTAGACTCACAGGACAACGACCATAAGGTGCCCGAGGCAGCAATAGACCCTTGGAGACAAGTCGGCTGGAGGCCGATGTATTGAATCTCGACGCAATTTGAGTGTTCCATCGTCATTACAAGGCCCTGAACGTTACAATTAACTATCATTTTTGCGTCGGATTCGAAAATCTAGACTCACAGGAGAACGACCATAAGGTGCCCGAGGCAGCAATAGACCCTTGGAGACAAGTCGGCTGGAGGACGATGTATTGGATCGCGACGCAATTTGAGTCTTCTATCGTCATTAGGAGGCGCTGAACGTTACAATTCACTATCATTTTTGGTCGGATTCGAAAATCTAGACTCACAGGAAAAGGACCATGTGGTGCCCGAGGCAGCGATATCCCCTTGGACACAAGTAGGCTGGAGGCCGATGTATTGAATCTCGACGCAATTTGAGTGTTCCATCGGCATTAGGAGGCCCTGAACGTTATAATTAACGATCATTTTTGCGTCGGATTCGATAATCTAAACTCACAGGAGAACGACCATAAGGTGCCCGAGGCAGCAATAGACCCTTGGAGACAAGTCGGCTGGAGGCCGATGTATTGAATCTCGACGCAATTTGAGTGTTCCATCGGCATTAGGAGGCCCTGAACGTTACAATTAACTATCATTTTTGCGTCGGGTTCGAAAATCTAGACTCACAGGAGAACGACCATAAGGTGCCCGAGGCAGCAATAGACCCTTGGAGACAAGTCGGCTGGAGGCCGATGTATTGAATCTCGACGCAATTTGAGTGTTCCATCGGCATTAGGAGGCCCTGAACGTTATAATTAACTATCATTTTTGCGTCGGATTCGATAATCTAAACTCACAGGAAACGACCATAAGGTGCCCGAGGCAGCAATAGACCCTTGGAGACAAGTCGGCTGGAGGCCGATGTATTGAATCTCGACGCAATTTGAGTGTTCCATCGGCATTAGGAGGCCCTGAACGTTACAATTAACTATCATTTTTGCGTCGGGTTCGAAAATCTAGACTCACAGGAGAACGACCATAAGGTGCCCGAGGCAGCAATAGACCCTTGTAGACAAGTCGGCTGGAGGCCGATGTATTGAATCTCGACGCAATTTGAGTGTTCCATCGTCATTACAAGGCCCTGAACGTTACAATTAACTATCATTTTTGCGTCGGATTTGAAAATCTAGACTCACAGGAGAACGACCATAAGGTGCCCGAGGCAGCAATAGACCCTTGGAGACAAGTCGGCTGGAGGCCGATGTATTGAATCTCGACGCAATTTGAGTGTTCCATCGTCATTAGGAGGCCCTGAACGTTAGAATTAACTATCATTTTTGCGTCGGATTCGAAAATCTAAACTCACAGGAGAACGACCATAAGGTGCACGAGGCAGCAATAGACCCTTGGAGACAAGTCGGCTGGAGGCCGATGTATTGAATCTCGACGCAATTTGAGTGTTCCATCGGCATTAGGAGGCCCTGAACGTTAAAATTAACTATCATTTTTGCGTCGGGTTCGAAAATCTAGACTCACAGGACAACGACCATAAGGTGCCCGAGGCAGCAATAGACCCTTGGAGACAAGTCGGCTGGAGGACGATGTATTGAATCTCGACGCAATTTGAGTGTTCCATCGTCATTAGAAGGCCCTGAACGTTGCAATTAACTATCATTTTTGCGTCGGATTCGAAAATCTAGACTCACAGGACAACGACCATAAGGTGCCCGAGGCAGCAATAGACCCTTGGAGACAAGTCGGCTGGAGGCCGATGTATTGAATCTCGACGCAATTTGAGTGTTCCATCGTCATTACAAGGCCCTGAACGTTACAATTAACTATCATTTTTGCGTCGGATTCGAAAATCTAGACTCACAGGAGAACGACCATAAGGTGCCCGAGGCAGCAATAGACCCTTGGAGACAAGTCGGCTGGAGGACGATGTATTGGATCGCGACGCAATTTGAGTCTTCTATCGTCATTAGGAGGCGCTGAACGTTACAATTCACTATCATTTTTGGTCGGATTCGAAAATCTAGACTCACAGGAAAAGGACCATGTGGTGCCCGAGGCAGCGATATCCCCTTGGAGACAAGTAGGCTGGAGGCCGTTGTATTGAATCTCGACGCAATTTGAGTGTTCCATCGTCATTACAAGGCCCTGAACGTTACAATTAACTATCATTTTTGCGTCGGATTCGAAAATCTAGACTCACAGAACAACGACCATAAGGTGCCCGAGGCAGCAATAGACCCTTGGAGACAAGTCGGCTGGAGGCCGATGTATTGAATCTCGACGCAATTTGAGTGTTCCATCGGCATTAGGAGGCCCTGAACGTTACAATTAACTATCATTTTTGCGTCGGGTTCGAAAATCTAGACTCACAGGAGAACGACCATAAGGTGCCCGAGGCAGCAATAGACCCTTGGAGACAAGTCGGCTGGAGGACGATGTATTGAATCTCGACGCAATTTGAGTGTTCCATCGTCATTAGAAGGCCCTGAACGTTACAATTAACTATCATTTTTGCGTCGGATTCGAAAATCTAGACTCACAGGACAACGACCATAAGGTGCCCGAGGCAGCAATAGACCCTTGGAGACAAGTCGGCTGGAGGCCGATGTATTGAATCTCGACGCAATTTGAGTGTTCCATCGTCATTACAAGGCCCTGAACGTTACAATTAACTATCATTTTTGCGTCGGATTCGAAAATCTAGACTCACAGGAGAACGACCATAAGGTGCCCGAGGCAGCAATAGACCCTTGGAGACAAGTCGGCTGGAGGACGATGTATTGGATCGCGACGCAATTTGAGTCTTCTATCGTCATTAGGAGGCGCTGAACGTTACAATTCACTATCATTTTTGCGTCGGATTCGAAAATCTAGACTCACAGGAAAAGGACCATGTGGTGCCCGAGGCAGCGATATCCCCTTGGAGACAAGTAGGCTGGAGGCCGATGTATTGAATCTCGACGCAATTTGAGTGTTCCATCGTCATTACAAGGCCCTGAACGTTACAATTAACTATCATTTTTGCGTCGGATTCGAAAATCTAGACTCACAGGACAACGACCATAAGGTGCCCGAGGCAGCAATAGACCCTTGGAGACAAGTCGGCTGGAGGCCGATGTATTGAATCTCGACGCAATTTGAGTGTTCCATCGTCATTACAAGGCCCTGAACGTTACAATTAACTATCATTTTTGCGTCGGATTCGAAAATCTAGACTCACAGGAGAACGACCATAAGGTGCCCGAGGCAGCAATAGACCCTTGGAGACAAGTCGGCTGGAGGACGATGTATTGGATCGCGACGCAATTTGAGTCTTCTATCGTCATTAGGAGGCGCTGAACGTTACAATTCACTATCATTTTTGGTCGGATTCGAAAATCTAGACTCACAGGAAAAGGACCATGTGGTGCCCGAGGCAGCGATATCCCCTTGGAGACAAGTAGGCTGGAGGCCGATGTATTGAATCTCGACGCAATTTGAGTGTTCCATCGTCATTACAAGGCCCTGAACGTTACAATTAACTATCATTTTTGCGTCGGATTCGAAAATCTAGACTCACAGGACAACGACCATAAGGTGCCCGAGGCAGCAATAGACCCTTGGAGACAAGTCGGCTGGAGGCCGATGTATTGAATCTCGACGCAATGTGAGTGTTCCATCGGCATTAGGAGGCCCTGAACGTTATAATTAACTATCATTTTTGCGTCGGATTCGATAATCTAAACTCACAGGAGAACGACCATAAGGTGCCCGAGGCAGCAATAGACCCTTGGAGACAAGTCGGCTGGAGGCCGATGTATTGAATCTCGACGCAATTTGAGTGTTCCATCGGCATTAGGAGGCCCTGAACGTTACAATTAACTATCATTTTTGCGTCGGGTTCGAAAATCTAGACTCACAGGAGAACGACCATAAGGTGCCCGAGGGAGCAATAGACCCTTGGAGACAAGTCGGCTGGAGGACGATGTATTGAATCTCGACGCAATTTGAGTGTTCCATCGTCATTAGAAGGCCCTGAACGTTACAATTAACTATCATTTTTGCGTCGGATTCGAAAATCTAGACTCACAGGACAACGACCATAAGGTGCCCGAGGCAGCAATAGACCCTTGGAGACAAGTCGGCTGGAGGCCGATGTATTGAATCTCGACGCAATTTGAGTGTTCCATCGTCATTACAAGGCCCTGAACGTTACAATTAACTATCATTTTTGCGTCGGATTCGAAAACCTAGACTCACAGGAGAACGACCATAAGGTGCCCGAGGCAGCAATAGACCCTTGGAGACAAGTCGGCTGGAGGACGATGTATTGGATCGCGACGCAATTTGAGTCTTCTATCGTCATTAGGAGGCGCTGAACGTTACAATTCACTATCATTTTTGCGTCGGATTCGAAAATCTAGACTCACAGGAAAAGGACCATATGGTGCCCGAGGCAGCGATATCCCCTTGGAGACAAGTAGGCTGGAGGCCGATGTATTCAATCTCGACGCAATTTGAGTGTTCCATCGTCATTACAAGGCCCTGAACGTTACAATTAACTATCATTTTTGCGTCGGATTCGAAAATCTAGACTCACAGGACAACGACCATAAGGTGCCCGAGGCAGCAATAGACCCTTGGAGACAAGTCGGCTGGAGGCCGATGTATTGAAACTCGACGCAATTTGAGTGTTCCATCGGCATTAGGAGGCCCTGAACGTTATAATTAACTATCATTTTGGCGTCGGATTCGATAATCTAAACTCACAGGAGAACGACCATAAGGTGCCCGAGGCAGCAATAGACCCTTGGAGACAAGTCGGCTGGAGGCCGATGTATTGAATCTCGACGCAATTTGAGTGTTCCATCGTCATTAGGAGGCCCTGAACGTTACAATTAACTATCATTTTTGCGTCGGATTCGAAAATCTAGACTCACAGGAGAACGACCATAAGGTGCCCGAGGCAGCAATAGACCCTTGGAGACAAGTCGGCTGGAGGACGATGTATTGAATCTCGACGCAATTTGAGTGTTCCATCGTCATTAGAAGGCCCTGAACGTTACAATTAACTATCATTTTTGCGTCGGATTCGAAAATCTAGACTCACAGGACAACGACCATAAGGTGCCCGAGGCAGCAATAGACCCTTGGAGACAAGTCGGCTGGAGGCCGATGTATTGAATTGAGTGTTCCATCGTCATTAGAAGGCCCTGAACGTTACAATTAACTATCATTTTTGCGTCGGATTCGAAAATCTAGACTCACAGGACAACGACCATAAGGTGCCCGAGGCTGCAATAGACCCTTGGAGACAAGTCGGCTGGAGGCCGATGTATTGAATCTCGACATAATTTGAGTGTTCCATCGGCATTAGGAGGCCCTGAACGTTATAATTAACTATCATTTTTGCGTCGGATTCGATAATCTAAACTCACAGGAGAACGACCATAAGGTGCCCGAGGCAGCAATAGACCCTTGGAGACAAGTCAGCTGGAGACCGATGTATTGAATCTCGACGCAATTTGTGTTTTCCATCGTCATTACAAGGCCCTGAACGTTACAATTAACTATCATTTTTCCGTCGGATTCGAAAATCTAGACTCACAGGAGAACGACCAAAAGGTGCCCGATGCAGCAATAGACCCTTGGAGACAAGTCGGCTGGAGGCCGATGTATTGAATCTCGACGCAATTTGAGTGTTCCATCGGCATTAGGAGGCCCTGAACGTTACAAATAACTATCATTTTTGCGTCGGGTTCGAAAATCTAGACTCACAGGAGAACGACCATAAGGTGCCCGAGGCAGCAATAGACCCTTGGAGACAAGTCGGCTGGAGGCCGATGTATTGAATCTCGAAGCAATTTGAGTGTTCCATCGGCATTAGGAGGCCCTGAACGTTACAATTAACTATCATTTTAGCGTCGGGTTCGAAAATCTAGACTCACAGGAGAACGACCATAAGGTGCCCGAGGCAGCAATAGACCCTTGGAGACAAGTCGGCTGGAGGACGATGTATTGAATCTCGACGCAATTTGAGAGTTCCATTGTCATTAGGCGGCCCTGAACGTTACAATTAACTATCATTTTTGCGTCGGATTCGAAAATCTAGAATTACAAGAGAACGACCATAAAGTGCCCGAGGCAGCCTTAGATCCTTGGAGACAAGTCGGCTGGAGGACGATGTATTGTATCTCGACGCAATTTGAGTGTTCCATCGTCATTAGAAGGCCCTGAACGTTACAATTAACTATCATTTTTGCGTCGGATTCGAAAATCTGGACTCACAGGAGAACGACCATAAGGTGCCCGAGGCAGCAATAGACCCTTGGAGACAAGTCGGCTGGAGGACGATGTATTGGATCGCGACGCAATTTGAGTCTTCTATCGTCATTAGGAGGCGCTGAACGTTACAATTCACTATCATTTTTGCGTCGGATTCGAAAATCTAGACTCACAGGAGAAGGATCATATTGTGCCCGAGACAGCAATATCCCCTTGGAGACAAGTCGGTTGGAGGACGATGTATTGAATCTCGACGCAATTTGAGTGTCCCATCGTCATTAGGAGGCCCTAAACCTTACAATTAACTATCATTTTTGCGTCGGATTCGATAATCTAAACTCACAGGAGAACGACCATAAGGTGCCCGAGGCAGCAATAGACCCTTGGAGACAAGTCGGCTGGAGGACGATGTATTGGATCGCGACGCAATTTGAGTCTTCTATCGTCATTAGGAGGCGCTGAACGTTACAATTCACTATCATTTTTGCGTCGGACTCGAAAATCTAGACTCACAGGAGAAGGACCATGTGGTGCCCGAGGCAGCGATATCCCCTTGGAGACAAGTCGGCTGGAGGCCGATGTATTGAATCTCGACGCAATTTGAGTGTTCCATCGTCATTACAAGGCCCTGAACGTTACAATTAACTATCATTTTTGCGTCGGATTCGAAAATCTAGACTCACAGGAGAACGACCATAAGGTGCCCGAGGCAGCAATAGACCCTTGGAGACAAGTCGGCTGGAGGACGATGTATTGGATCGCGACGCAATTTGAGTCTTCTATCGTCATTAGGAGGCGCTGAACGTTACAATTCACTATCATTTTTGCGTCGGATTCGAAAATCAAGAATTACAAGAGAACGACCATAAAGTGCCCGAGGCAGCATTAGATCCTTGGAGACAAGTCGGCTGGAGGACGATGTATTGTATCTCGACGCAATTTGAGTGTTCCATCGTCATTAGAAGGCCCTGAACGATATAATTAACGATCATTTTTGCGTCGGATTCGAAAATCTAGACTCACAGGAGAAGGATCATATTGTGCCCGAGACAGCAATATCCCCTTGGAGACAAGTCGGCTGGAGGACGATGTATTGAATCTCGACGCAATTTGAGAGTCCGATCGTCATTAGGAGGCCCTAAACCTTACAATTAACTATCATTTTTGCGTCGGATTCGATAATCTAAACTCACAGGAGAACGACCATAAGGTGCCCGAGGCAGCAATAGACCCTTGGAGACAAGTCGGCTGGAGGACGATGTATTGGATCGCGACGCAATTTGAGTCTTCTATCGTCATTAGGAGGCGCTGAACGTTACAATTCACTATCATTTTTGCGTCGGATTCGAAAATCTAGACTCACAGGAGAACGACCATAATGTGCCCGAGGCAGCAATAGACCCTTGGAGACAAGTCGGCTGGAGGACGATGTATTGGATCGCGACGCAATTTGAGTCTTCTATCGTCATTAGGAGGCGCTGAACGTTACAATTCACTATTATTTTTGCGTCGGATTCGAAAATCTATACTCACAGGAGAAGGACCATGTGGTGCCCGAGGCAGCGATATCCCCTTGGAGACAAGTAGGCTGGAGGCCGATGTATTGAATCTCGACGCAATTTGAGTGTTCCATCGTCATTAGAAGGCCCTGAACGTTACAATTAACTATCATTTTTGCGTCGGATTCGAAAATCTAGACTCACAGGACAACGACCATAAGGTGCCCGAGGCAGCAATAGACCCTTGGAGACAAGTCGGCTGGAGGCCGATGTATTGAATCTCGACGCAATTTGAGGGTTCCATCGGCATTAGGAGGCCCTGAACGATATAATTAACTATCATTTTTGCGTCGGATTCGATAATCTAAACTCACAGGAGAACGACCATAAGGTGCCCGAGGCATCGATATCCCCTTGGAGACAAGTCGGCTGGAGGACGATGTATTGGATCGCGACGCAATTTGAGTCTTCTATCGTCATTAGGAGGCGCTGAACGTTACAATTCACTATCATTTTTGCGTCGGATTCGAAAATCTAGACTCACAGGAGAACGACCATAATGTGCCCGAGGCAGCAATAGACCCTTGGAGACAAGTCGGCTGGAGGACGATGTATTGGATCGCGACGCAATTTGAGTCTTCTATCGTCATTAGGAGGCGCTGAACGTTACAATTAACTATCATTTTTGCGTCGGATTCGAAAATCTAGACTCACAGGAGAACGACCATAAGGTGCCCGAGGCAGCAATAGACCCTTGGAGACAAGTCGGCTGGAGGACGATGTATTGGATCGCGACGCAATTTGAGTCTTCTATCGTCATTAGGAGGCGCTGAACGTTACAATTCACTATCATTTTTGCGTCGGATTCGAAAATCTAGACTCACAGGAGAAGGATCATATTGTGCCCGAGACAGCAATATCCCCTTGGAGACAAGTCGGTTGGAGGACGATGTATTGAATCTCGACGCAATTTGAGTGTCCCATCGTCATTAGGAGGCCCTAAACCTTACAATTAACTATCATTTTTGCGTCGGATTCGATAATCTAAACTCACAGGAGAACGACCATAAGGTGCCCGAGGCAGCAATAGACCCTTGGAGACAAGTCGGCTGGAGGACGATGTATTGGATCGCGACGCAATTTGAGTCTTCTATCGTCATTAGGAGGCGCTGAACGTTACAATTCACTATCATTTTTGCGTCGGACTCGAAAATCTAGACTCACAGGAGAAGGACCATGTGGTGCCCGAGGCAGCGATATCCCCTTGGAGACAAGTAGGCTGGAGGCCGATGTATTGAATCTCGACGCAATTTGAGTGTTCCATCGTCATTAGAAGGCCCTGAACGTTACAATTAACTATCATTTTTGCGTCGGATTCGAAAATCTAGACTCACAGGACAACGACCATAAGGTGCCCGAGGCAGCAATAGACCCTTGGAGACAAGTCGGCTGGACGCCGATGTATTGAATCTCGACATAATTTGAGTGTTCCATCGGCATTAGGAGGCCCTGAACGTTATAATTAACTATCATTTTTGCGTCGGATTCCATAATCTAAACTCACAGGAGAACGACCATAAGGTGCCCGAGGCAGCAATAGACCCTTGGAGACAAGTCGGCTGGAGGCCGATGTATTGAATCTCGACGCAATTTGAGTGTTCCATCGTCATTACAAGGCCCTGAACGTTACAATTAACTATCATTATTCCGTCGGATTCGATAATCTAGACTCACAGGAGAACGACCATAAGGTGCCCGAGGCAGCAATAGACCCTTGGAGACAAGTCGGCTGGAGGCCGATGTATTGAATCTCGACGCAATTTGAGTGTTCCATCGGCATTAGGAGGCCCTGAACGTTGCAATTAACTATCATTTTT